>NC_057834.1:67735780-68051438 GCF_910594005.1 Cervus elaphus | reverse complement strand
GCTGCTATAAGGATAACATGGAAAAAAAAAGGGAAAGTATTCATTTCCTTGTCATTTTTCTATCTTTTTCTTAAAATGAAAAGTCAAGGAGTTTTCATTGTGGCTTGCATAGTGCTTTATAGTTTATAAAAATGCCTTCTTACATACTTATGTGAATAAAAAGTTCATATTAAGATATATTTCATATAAGATATATTATTAGAAGTTATTCACTGGACTAGCATGTGTGAAGCGTTGAATTGAAAAAGTAAGCATTCTGAGGGGTCTTTGTCATTAGACTGGGCCAGATATTCTGGGACATTGGATGAAAATTCACAGATTCTGAGCAGATATTATGCTTTTGGAATACCCAGCCCCACAGTGGTCAATCAGTGGCCACCTGTGGACCACTGAACACATCAGGGGCAACTCCATTCCTCAGGGAAGGCATGTGGGCTGAGGATAGAATAAAAAAACTTGCTCTGACTTAAAGCCTAACTGAGACTTTAAACTCTTCAAATTCACTAGATCAAAAGCAAAATCCATACAGGATACCTAAGTACTTATGTACATTTTTTTCTAGGTAGAATATTCATAAGATTCCACAAAGTTTTCAAAATAGTTTATGAACCAATATGGTTAGAAATTTTTTTTTACGTTAGGACTATTGTGAGGATTCTTTTCAGTTTCAATTCCTGAGTCCCAAAGAGTCTGGCCCAATAAGAGTCCCTCCTCCTCAGAAGCACCGCAAAGCTCAGTCAACTCAAAAAACTCTGAAAGCATTAATAGGCTTTGTCTAATTGCCTTTATTGTAGTTTCACTACTCCAGACTCATTTTGGGATGGTAATTGTGGCTTTTGACCCCTGAAGGAGGTTGCAGGTTTTGAGCAGTGCACAGCAGGCATTTAAGAATATGGACATTTGGTATACTTTGAAGGGCTGTTCCTTCACTGAGGCTCTTCCTTCTTGAAATTGCCATATAGCTATCTTTCCCACTTGAATTTCTGTAAACACTAAGTTAAAAAAAAAACCTTACCTACTGAAGAAGAGTAATAAATCTTCATCAACTTATTACTCAACTGTTTTGGGGGGGTGGGAAGTGGTCCTTTTTCCACATGAAGGACATAATCTTAGTTCAGTCTTTGAAGTCTTTGAATGTGTGAAGGAACCAAATTCACATTTTGGGTCCTCTGCATACTAGCTGCTTACATTGGAAGATAATGATAGTGGGGATAATAGTAGCTAATTCTCAGAATTGCAGGGACAATTCAACAACTATTCGGTAATATTTAGTGCAGGATTTTTGGGTTCCAAGCATTTCACGAAGAGCTTGGCATAAAATATCTTTAATTCTCAAAGTAATCTATGTTAAAAGCGAGGAATGAAGTCCCAGGTGAGATAATGGTCCAAGGCTCCAAACATGGTCAATGACAGAACTAAAATACCTCACCTAGTACATTACCTTGCAGACAGCATTCTTAACAAATATTAGCCTTTCATCCTCTCATTAGTTTCCAGGAGAAACAGAAGCCCTGTGATACAAAGTTTGACTTTCTTCTCGTTTCTCCTGCTCCACCCAGCCAGCAACTAAGCAGCTCCTTGGGAACTCACCCCATGCTTCCCCTTTTTCCAGCTCTCTATCAGAAAGGCGGATAACTTACTGAAAGGAAAATGTGGACGTTATCTGTAATTAGGCTGATTAATTTTATAGGAAATTCTTTAATTTTCTATGGGGCCATGTTCTTGAAATGCATTATTTCCCTTTTATGACTTCACTCGCCTCAGTGTCAGTAGAGATTAAAGGTAACATGCCCTGCTGGGAACAAACACAATTTTCCAGCAGCTGTATTTTGTTTTCCTTAATAATTAACAATTGCTGCTGACTAACCCTTGCAGCATAAAATGCCCACCTTATCACAAAGGAGTGGGCATTGGTTTGAGGAACTCACAAGGGATATCAGAAAAAGAAGTGTGATTAAAGCATTAAAGATTTAGAAGTTGACATTAGGATGAAAGGTGGAATTACAGTAAATATAATGCTGTTTAACATTAAATGGAATGTGTTGTACTTGAAACAGTTGTTCACTTTGGCATTAATTATTAAGGGAAGCTGACAACTGATTTTTAATTCGCGACTCAAGGTACAATTTCTTAAGATATAAATACAACAAAGCAGCATAGAGGATTGGTGCTTCTTTATCTTGAATGATTTTATGTTTTTTTCTTGATAGAATCTATGAACAAATTAGAACGGAATGTGCGTTACTTAAACAAGGCATTGTTTGTGGTGAGCTGATATTATGCTCCTGGACAGAGAAATTCAGCAGTAAGTTAGGTTTACTAGAAATTATTTAACATATTGTTCACTGTTTTCATTTGAGGATTTTCTTGGAGATACACAGTTTAAAAGGCATTTGAGGAAAACTTTGCAATTTATGTTTTAAAGCAGTTTTCTTCTGGGGGAAGGGCAAGCATGTTCATCCTTTGCCTTTGAATGAGAGAAAAACACCCTGTAATAATGTGCTCAGATATGCATTGCCTAGGTTTCTATGTGAAAGTGATAACTATTTCATATTGGATTGTAAATCTACTGTCTATTAGACTCTATATGCTGTTTGGCTTGTCAAACCTTTTAGAGGAAATTCTTGCTGGCCAAGTGACATTGTACCAATGTGCTCCCAAAGAAAGAGGGAAGGTGGCCCAGCAAAGGGATTTATGATGCGGGAATTCAAAAGGGCACTTGCAGTTATTCTTTCTGGCCAAATGCAACAAGAATGCTTCTGTGTGATGGTGATTTATTTTCATTAACATGTCTATGGATTGATATTAAAGTCCTCAATTTAGCATGATTTGGATACTTTTATTCCATGCCTGAAGTTGTAAACTGTTTAGGACCATCATTAAAAATCTCTGAATTTTATCTATTTAAAAATTCAACTGAAGAATGAAAAGGGCCAGCAGGAATAAAATACTGACAAGCATTTACTTTCCTCAGTGCATATTTCTTTACTTTCCTCAAGGTTGGCTTTCTTTCTTTTAGCTCAGTTTCCCCGTCTGTACTGAGAAGGAAATATCACTGCTATATGGAAGCTCAGGATATTTAACATGTCATCACACACTGTGTCAGTGAGCTGAGGTCACGTTGGGCTTCAGTAACAAAAGACCTCAAAATGTACAGGCTCACATTAATGAAGGTGCATTTCTCAGTCATGTCACATCTTCCCTGAATGCTGGCTTTGGCTCTTCAGTCTGGGACTCAGGCTAAAGGAGCATCCCCAAGCTGGGTAACTGTTAGTATCATGGAAGAGGGTAAAGGAGAGGCAGAGTCACTTAATGCTTCCTAAAGCTTCTGCATAAAAGTGTCATGTCACTTCTACCCAAATATCATTGGTCAAAGCAAGTCACAAGGTTCTGATGTTGTTGATGTAGAGAGAAATAATCAACTATAGAAAAGGCAATTGATTTTGGAAATAATTATAAAATCACTTCCTTGCCACATACACGTATCCAACTATTTTCTATAATTATATCATTTGAGATAGCAGGAATGAAAGTTTTTCAAGGAGATTTAGGTTGGCAGTTTGTACCCATCCCCCCTCTGATAATCTTAAAAGAATTATCATTCTGATTTATAGTAGGAAGGTATTCAATGAAAGTGACTTTTTATTTAGAAAAATCAAGGCTCCATCAGGTGTTAAGGTTGCTAAGAAAACAGAATTCTCTCGGTTGACCCTGCCTTAAGAAATATGGATCCAAAAAATTGAGCACATCCTATCAGTTGCAGCATGTGTTTTTATTACTGTCCTGAAATGCACATGTAGAATTAAACATACCCTATGGCTGTTAGGTTGGCTGAACTTCCCAGTGTGAGAGTAATATCAAACAGTTACTGCAAAATATAGGGTCTTTACCCTATATGGATAAAGGGATAACTGCCCCTGAAATGAGTGGTAAAAACTTCATTCTACAAAATAAGAAAATAAAGCATATTCATGATGACAGAGAGTAATTTTTAGAATATTTATTGAATCGTATTTTAGTGTTTGCAAAGTACTTTTACAGAAATCATTATTTGATGGATGCAAGGTGTATATTATTAGTCACGTTTTCTGTGTAAGAGAACTCGAGTTCAGTGAGGTTAAGTAACCTGCCTAAAAAGATGAGAGACCTGGGATTCAAACTCAGACTTCCTCCTCAAAATCCAATATTCTTTCTACCATCTTAAACTGGTTCCTAATATACAATGTCACTTCCTACTCATTTTCTTCATGGAAAATAAAATGAGGACAAAAATTAGAAAATATGTTAAAATGGAAAAGAACATAGGGCTTGAGTTTAGTCCTGGTTGTGTTCTCTAAGTTGAAGTTACATTTTTAGGGATAATCACTTATCCCTAAGTTTTCTATGCCTCATTTTTTAATCTGCAAAGTCAGGGATTGGATCATATTTTTCTTAAGGTCTTGCCTTAATAGTACTATTTTTATAAATTTGAAAACCTACAGTGTGTTTCACTTACACTCAAATTAGCTAGGAGAATATATATTTCCCTGGCACACTGTTGGAAACCACCTTGACATTGTAGTGACCAGCTTTGCTTTTGTTGGTAGTACGAGAACTTAGACTTGTTAAGCAGAAAAAAACAACGCACTGACCCATGTAACTGGGAAGTCCAAAGTGACACATGCTTCAGAATTCACAAAATGTCAGCTGTTGCCTCCTCTTATGCACTTTCTCTTTCTCTCATTCTTGCTCTCTCTCGTTCCATTCTTCTCTTCTTTCCCCTTATCCTTACTTGTCTCTGAATGTGTTCAGTCTTTCCTGTGGTTAGCTATCTTCTTAAAAATTGTGTTGACACAAGGGAATGTGGTCACTGGTAGCTCCAGAGACAGAGTCTTCTGGCTGTTAGAACATAGCGTGAAAGATCCAAATCAGAAGAGCTTCGTGAAGGACTCTGACTGTCCTGGCTTAGACTACATGCTGTCTACTAGACTAATACTGGCTAGTGGACTGTTACTTGCCCAGCCCCTTGCTTGTTATTTGGCCGGCCCACTAGAATCACACAGGGGTGAAGAAAGACAACTCCCCAAAGAAAGTGGAGGCCATTACCAAAAGAACAGGGACTATGATTAGAAAAGCACAGTAAACATTCACTGCACACAGTATATAGACACCTGAGCTATCTCACTCCCAGTTAGATTCCCAAATGAATGGAAGACAATAATAAACCAAGAAGTGTTAAACTCCAAGAAATAAGAGTAGAAACACCTTAAGACCATGGTCATACTGCCTGTTCCCTCCAACACACTAAAGAATATATGAAGATAATGCAAGTCTTGACAGCATTCTTAGTTTTAGGAATTTACCACAATAGACCCCTACTTCTTTTAGAAACTAATAAGAAATATCTCATACTATACATACTCATAACAGTGTTTCTCAAATGCTGTTTTATGAAATTCTAGTCTTGGAGCTATTGTGAGAAAAAAGTTCTGTGGCCAAACCCTGTGGGGAAATATACCTTATTCTATCCCTCCCCGGAGATCATAATGTAGCAGCACATTTAAAGTCACAGTAAAAAGACTTTGTTTACACTAGCATTTCCCAAACACATTTGATTGCAGAACATCACAAACACACACACAATAAAGAAAGAATGGAAGTCAGAGAACCCCTAATGATATACTGTGGAAGTTCCTTGGGTTGAATTTTGGAAAACAATGACCTAACTCATTATTGAAGTTGCATATATTTGTCTTATGTCCCCTGTTGGCACTGGAAATTTTTCTAGTACTTCCCTGCTGTTTAGAGTTAACACTTTTCTCAAATTTCATGAGGAGCAAACCAGCATCAAGCTACTTTTCTGCCTGCTAAATATGTCTGAATCTACTAAATCCATAAACCTTTTCATATCATAAATACAGAACTTGGATTTAGAAGAAAACATAATTCCAACATAAATTTATTAGTTTTTTAAAAGTTGGTTATTGGAAACTTATTGCACAGAAAATATTCCTGTGCAAGAGATTGTGCTGGGCAGTTGGAGTCTAGAAGTGAAAGGACAGATATAGCCTCCTTTGGCTTGTAATCACGTTAGCATGTCTTTTCATCTCTCTGAGCTTCACTTTCCTCACATGTGAAATTGAGATAACATTACCCACCTCTCAGAGTTGCTTTGAAAATTATGTGAAAAAACATTTGTGAAAACTGAACTTAATTATTATTCAATATGTTTAACTTTGTTCCTTAGCATTCTTTCTTTTTTCAGCCTGAATTTTCAAATCATGAACATTTATTGAGCATCTGTTGAATTCAAAACACTGTTCTAGGTGCTGGAGGTGAGGGAATTAACAAAAAAAGAAATAGGAAAAGTGAGTCAAACACTGCTTACAAAATTCTAAGAAAGGAAAATAACCATTTTCATTAAGATAATAAAATGCAGCAAGTAGCCAGGACAAAATGAACTTCCCAGATATTAAATACTACAGGAGCTCAGAGTGGGAGAAATAACTGCAGTGGCGGTGAGTTCAAACAAGGCATTAGGGGGTCTCTGCATCTTTGAAAGGAGCAAAGAGGTGGAAGAACAGATTAGGAGAATGAAATGGCATAGCACATTCACGGAGATGAGAACTGTTGGGTGTTTTCAAGGGAGAGGGAATAGATGTATATGATTATAGTGGATAAATGTGGGCAAGGTAGATTATAAAGCTGGGTGTGTCAACTGAGGCCTGAGAGTGAAATGCTTTGAATGCCAGACTGAAGCTTGTGCACTGTATCTCATTAAGTAAACAGAAGCCATTAGAGATGTTTAAGGCAGGGAAGTGACATAATAAAGGTAATATTTCCAGTCAAATAATATAGCAGTTGTATGCAAGGACTTAGGGTCAAAGGGGAAATTTTAACAATGAAAACTTTCTGGCTAATATACTTCTAAAAACATTTTGGACAGTGCATACCTACCTGAAAATCTGATTATCCTTAGACATTCAGCATTGTCCACAGAAAGTGCCCAAAAGGGGGTTTTCTGCACAGATCTTTCCAAGTCATTCCTCCCTTCACTTGACAGGTGGGTGATCACTCACTGGTTTCCTTTTCTGCCTTTGCATGAGTGTGCTGACATTCCCCAGGCCTCTCTCTTTCTTCCCCTAATAGCATGAGCTGCCCTTTCTTAGGGACATGCCACTTGGCATCGTTAGAGAAAATTCTTCTATTTCCTTAATGAAACCATCTATCCTTTGAGACTCTGCTCATTTTGAAACACAGACCACCAAATGCTACTCCTGGGACCTAATTCCTGAAATTGGAGAAGATAGGGTCATAGCCTCCTTTCCCCTCCTGCTGCCCCTCCTGGTAGAAGGGTTCTTAGTGCATCACCAAGATTTGGAAATGGTGTAACAACTCCCTAGCCCAGACATGATCAGAGGCTGAGACTTCCTCCAAGCTGATGAAGTTGCAATGGGAAAAATGATTAGATTTAAAATAAAAAAGGCATCTACTAGCCATCTTTTTCAAATTCCAGAGATGGCTAAGAACCTTGAAAAACACCCCACCTTGTTCTAAGCCAGTCCCAGGAGAGTCCTGATGGTGGCTATTTTTGAACTAGTGGTGCATGAAAAAGGAAAAATCTGCTTTGAATGTGGATGAGTAAACAACTCAATACATAGAAATTTGAAATACTAAAGAAACAGTTTCTACATATTTCACCTTTCCTCCCACATTCTCACCCCAAGCCGCATAGTTAAGAAAACCATCTGAATCTGAATACAGATAAGCTAAATACTGGATGAAAGTGAAAGTGTTAGTCAGTCAGTCCTGTCCGACTCGTTGCCACCCCATAGACTGTAGCCCACCAGGCTTGACTGTCCATGGAATTCTCCAGGTAAGAATACTGGAGTGGATTGCCATTCCCTTCTCCCGGGGATCTTCCAGACCCAGGGACCAAACCCGGGTCTTCTGCCTTGCAGGCAGACTCTTTACCCTGTGAGCCACCAGAGAAGCCCTAATACTGTATACACATACCAAAAAGAAAGAAAGAAAGGTTTTTAAATGGTACTTTCACTAGAAAATCTTTCTCCAGATTAGGAAATTTCATAAGATTTGCTGCTTATTTTGGTTTTGTTTTCCTCAGGCACCGCAAGCTCCGTTTGCAGAAAAACTATTAAGTAGTAGGATTAAGTAACCATTCTACCCTCTCTCTTTTTTTTTTACATAATTGGAAACAACTAGCCCATCACATAAAGGCAAGCTAAAGAGCTTTGTCCTCCCACTGTTATGCCTGGGATGAGGCAGGTAATGAGTTCAGTTCAGTTCAGTCACTCGGTAGTGTCTGGCTCTTTGTGACCCCATGGACTGCATGCAGCACACCAGGCTTCCCTGTCCTTCCGCAACTCCCAGAGCTTGCTCAAACTCATGTCCATCGAGTTGGTGATGCCATCCAACCATCTCCTCCTCTGTTGTCCCCTTCTCCTTCCCACCTTCAATCTTTCCCTGCATCAGGGTCTTTTCCAAGGAGTCAGTTCTTTGCATCCGGTGGCCGAAGTATTGGAGTTTCAGCTTCAGCATCAGTCCTGCCAATGAATATTCAGGGCTGATTTCATTTAGGATGGACTGGTTGGATCTCCTTGCTGTCCAAGGGACTCTCAAGAGTCTCCTCCAACACCATAGTTCAAAAGCACCAGTTCTTCGGCGCTCAGCCTTCTTTATGGTCCAACTCTCACATAGTTACATGACCACTGGAAAAACCACAGCTTTGACTATGTGGACCTTTGTTAGCAAAACAATGTCTCTGCTCTTTAATATGCTGTCTTAGGTTGGTCATAGCTTTTCTTCCAAGGAGCAAGCATCTTTTAATTTCATGGCTGCAGTCACCATCTGCAGTGATTTTGGAGCCCCCAAAATAAAGTTTCTCACTGTTGCCATTGTTTCCCCCTCTATTTGCCATGAAGTGATGGGATCGGATGCCATGATCTTAGTTTTCTGAATGCTGAGTTTTAAGCCAGCTTTTTCATTCTGCTCTTTCACTTTCAGTAATAGGAGATCCTGACTCATCTTTGAGAGGTCTGATCTGTTCAGAGAGAGACCATGAGACCACTTGATCTCATCTGGATGCAAAGTATAGTGTAGGGATAAGACACAGGCTTCATAGCTAGGTAAATCTAAATTTAAATCCTGGCTCTCTTTTTTTTTTAAATTGAAGTATAGTTGATTTAGAATATTGTGTCAGTTTCAAGCATACAGCCAATTTGATTGTTACATGATATATATGTATATATCTGTATCCTTTTTAAAAATTCTTTTTCATTATAGCTTATTGGTTCTGATTCTTAGGAGCTGTGCAAGATTAGAAAAATTACTTAATTACCCCGAATCTCAGTTCGACCATGTACAAAAATGTGCCTAGTGTGTAGTTATTAAGATTAAAGATCATATATATTAAATATACATATCTCAGATCTTGATCCATGAAATGCCTAACAAAAGGTAGTTATTTCTTTTTTTGTGGATTATTTTTGTTTGTTTTTGTCAGTGATGAGGTTTTTTTGTCAGTTATGAATATCTGTATTTCTGTCTGTCTATCTGTATATCTATCCATCTAAAAGCTAGGAGAAACATAAATGTAAATGCTGAATCTTTGTCCTGCTGCATTTTCTCCTAATCACTGTTTCCTATATATGGATCGCTGAAATTAAGCACGTTATTTTTCTTTCTGTATAAAAATACAGTATATGCTTTTAAAAGCTTAGGTGTAAGCCTTAAGACCTTCAGTTAAATTGACTGAGTTTTTGAAACATGTTGATAGATAATAAGAAAAAACATGCACATACATTCTAGGTAAAATACGCTGAATGTTGAATTTATCAAGCTTGCAATTCCTATTAAGTTTCTTCCTATAACGCTGCACTGACAGTATTTTACATAAGATCATTTGTCTACACAATATGTTCTTATTAAATTTAATTGACAACTGAGAGAAAAAAATGTGGGTTACCAATTTGAGGAAACTGGCCCTTAACTAAATAAGAATCAAACAAAACAAACAACAACAACAAAAAAATTCCCCCCAAACCCACAGTCAAAACAAGATTATTAAAGTACAAAATGTACTTTGCTTATTTATTTTGACCAGCGTTTTTTGGGCTTCATTATTTATGATAATAGTATACTTACAAATGTACTGTAGCTATTTTGTAGAGTAATGAAGTTTTAGTAATATGAGCGGGCAGTGCATTACTCTGCTTGCATATCTTTTCTGAGAAGCTAGATGTAACATCTAATGTTTTAAAACTGATAATTGTATTTGAGACTTACTAAGGTTTGAGTGCACACTAGTTTGCCTTTTTCATATCTCAATAGGCTGTGTTTATTTTATGCTACCATATTTGTGTATGGGAGTTATATATAACTAGACAAAATGAAATCCATCTCAAGATGTAGACTCTTGTGATAAAGGTTCTTGCTAGTCCACAGATTCATGTTGGTGCTTATGTTTCCTGTTACTGAGTAGCATAGTTTATTATTTCTATGATCACTCAGTGTCCTGAGGAGGATGAGGGGAGAGTAGACAGACTATGATTATGCTTTCTCCCAGACTCCATTAGTACACTTTCGTACTTGGATAAAGTGCTCGATATCTGTAGGTATGCATTAAATAATATTCATAATATCATTAGTGAAATGAAGCTTTATCTTGATAATGTAACAGTTTATAATCATTAAATTACCGTTAGAGAATGTTTGCTGATGTTGGGTGGGTGCTCAGTCATTCAGTCATGTGTGACTCTTTGAGAGCCCATGGACTGTAGCCCGCCATGCTCTTCTGTCCTTGGAATTTTTTCAGGCAAGAATACTGGAGTGGGTTGTCATTTCTTCCTCCAGGGGATCTTACTGACACAGGGATTGAACCTGAGTCTCCTGTGTCTCCTGCATTGGCAGGCAGGTATTTTTTTTTTATCACTGTACCACCTGGGGAGCCCTTACTGATGTTACTATTACTTTATTCCATTAATTTCTCATGAACAAAAAAGGTAGGTTAAAGCTTCATAGTTTTTACTCCTTCTAATGGGTTCTAGGGCTTTCCCGGTGGCTCAGCTCATAAAGAATTGCAGGTAAAGAAGTCACCTGCAATGCAGGAGCCTCAGGTTTAATCCCTGGGTTGGGAAGATCCCCTGGGGAAGGGACTGGAAACTGGCAACCCACTCCAGTATTCTTGCATTGAAAATCTCATGGACAGAGGAGCCTGGTGGGCAGTCCATGGGGTCACAAAGAGTTGGACACATCTTAGGCACTAAACAACAACAAAGGGTTTAACTTCACATACCTCTTCTTCATACCTGTCTCCCACCCTTACCATTCCATCAAAGAGGATTCCAGTTCTGGGGTCTTTTGGGTTTCTGGCAAGTTTAACAGTCACTGTTCTCCGGGTGTGACAGGAGGTGCTTGGAGTTGTCTCCAGAAATGTGAATGACAAAGGGATAAAGGGAAGGAGGTGAGCAGAAGCCATATTGCTGACCTTTATCCGCCACTGGGAGATAATACCATAAAGGGAAAAATAAATAAATAAGCTAGGGAGTTTTAGTGTGTAACTTTATTGAGGAATTCCATGATTTACTGTTTAATATAGCAAGGCCTATCATGTAACTTAGCTGTGGAACTCTCTGATTTACTGTGAAGCACAGTGGGGCTTATCATGTAACTATTATGAGAGTCTTGGCGAAGACAAGGATAGGGTTTTGCAGAGCCCATTAAGAATGACTGACATGTTTTTCTCAAATGGACCAAAGCAGACTCTGACTAGCAAACATGATTGTTATTCTCAGCATCTGAAATTCTGATATTATAAATTTGTTCAGCACAGATGTTAAGGGTAACTTATATATCTGTTTTATCTTCCTCTCATCATTTTATATCTAAGCTTCTGTTTTATAGTAAATTGCTATATGAGGTTTACTGTTTTATGATTCTGATATTCATTTTGCAGATTTTAAACTCTTTTAACAGAGACATTAGAGCTAAAGGAGCAGCACATTAAAACACATAAAGCATGGGATATTTCCATCTCATGTCAGTTTCAGATTTAAGTCCCTTCAAAGCCTCCCTTTGCCATTAGGATGAGATCAAAGCCCCATAGCCAGGGTCACGGTGCCCCACCAGTTAAGTCCCTGACTCCTCTTATGATGGGAAGACAACACAAGATGGAAATTAGTATATTGTCCAAACAAGAACTGTATCCCCAAGTGTTACAGTGTCCTGATTTTTTGCTGTTCATGAGAAGCTAGAATTAAACAGGGACAACTGTTTTAAACACTATCTGCCAAAAAACACCTTGCCTCTTCCGAGAGTTACCATGACTTGCTTTTAAATTTCTTTTCTTTTTTTTTTTTTTAATTGGAGGATAATTGCTTTACAATGTTGTACTGATTTCTGCCTTACAACAGGGTGAATCAGCCATAATTATACATATATTCCCTTGCTCTTCAGCCTCCCTCCTGCCCGCTCCATCCCACCCCTCTAGGTCACCACAGAGCCCCGGGCTGGGCTCCCTGTGTTATGTAGCAACTTTTCACTCGCTGTCTGTTTTAAACATTATGGTGTGTATATGTTGATGCTACTTCCTCAGTCCATCCTACCCTTACCTTCCCTTGCTGTGTCTACAAGTCCGTTTATCTATGTCTGCGTCTCCATTCCCTCCCAGCAAATAGGTGCATCCAGCGTGGGGACTGTGTCTTATTTTTCTTTGAGTCTCCAGGATTTAACACAGTGCGTGGCACCTAGTGAGTGCTCAATAATTTTGAAATATGTGTAAAGCTGAACTACTTGGAATTTTTCCTATTTACTGTACTTGTTTATGCCTCCTGTATTTGCACCTACATGCCCTCTGCCTGTACTTTATGTTTCCTTCTCCATCAGCTGACTGACTCCCATAGTTGTTCAAGGACTGGCATTGGTACGATTTGTTCCTGTCCCTCCTCTCTTTGCTCCCAAAGGATCCAGTGCAGATTTTGTCATTTATTAAACCAAATTCTAATCAAGTTTACATGTCTAATGCCTCTTTTCAGTCTTTTGATGGACAAAACCTAGCACCTAATTTAATTTCTGCCACAAACTGGATGATCAGTATTTTTTTAATTGAATAAGTGAATGAATGACCATTAATGAGTCATTGCCAACGTACCTATCTATTGTGACAATGAATGACAAAAATGCTAGAACTCTTTCAAGGAAATCTTTTCTTTAATCAACATGTAGAAAGAAGTAGGTCAAAGAATAGCATGATAAATGGGCAGTGAATGAAAGAATGAAAAACCCAAGGATGATGATGTGTCAAACTGATGGCTCAGACAGCCAAGAATCGGCTTGCAATGAGGGAGGCCAGGGTTTGATTCCTGGGTTGGGAAGATTCCCTGGAGAAGGGAATGACTACCCACTCCAATATTCTCAGCAGGAGAGTTCCATGTACATAGGATTGTGTTGGGCTATAGTCCATGGTGTTGCAAAGAGTTGGATATGACCGAGTTACTCAAATTTTTCACTTTCAGAGGCAGCATAGCATGATGGATAAAAGCTGGGAGCAGTATAGCCTGGGTCCAAATCCTGATTTCTTACTAGCTGTGTGATCTTAGGCAGGTTACTAAACCTCTTTGTGTCTGAGTTTCTTCATCTATAAAATGTAGATTTTAATCTTACCTGCTTTGTTCAATTATTATGAATATTATGTTAAATTGATGAAAAGGCCTAATATAGAAAAAATTATGTGAGTACTAGCAATAATAATATAAAAATAAAAATAAATACCCTTACCAATAGTAAAGTGCCTAACACATAGGAGGCATCATGTAAGTACTGGCTATAATAAATTATCATTATATACTCTTCCCAGTCTCCTTTCAAAAATTTGTTTAGTCATCATGAGTATCCTTGTTTGTGATTTAATTTCCACAGTGTTTTCCACATGGACATTACTGGCTTAAAATTCCATTAATTAGAGAGAGAGAGGAAACTCAAGAGATATGTGAAATTTCGGAAGGGAAGATGGAATCTGACATGCTGAATAGTTAATTGAATTATTTAAGCTTGAGCTTTTTAGACTGGAATCCACTAAATTTTGCAGACAGTGATTTTGTCTCTGCCTGGAAAATCTGTTCTCTTTTTATTCTCTTCCTGATCCAGATAATGGCTTCATAGAAAATGACTATACTACTGCTCCTGCCTTGTGGGAATTTGCACTTTTATGATGAGAAGCTAGTGTTGGGAAATTCTCTATTATTCTACATAAGAATGAATCAAAAGTAAGTTCACTGAAAATCATAACTCATCAGAAATCTGAATTTCTTAGATGAAATGAAGTTCAAGAAAATATGTATCTATAATTAATTGTATGACAGTAGCCCTTAGAGCTTCCCATGTAGCTCAGCCGTAAAGAATCTGCTTGCCAGTGCAGGAGACTTGGGTTCGATCCCTGGGTTGGGAAGGTCCCCTGGAGGAGGAAATGGCAACCCACTCCAGTATTCTTACCTGAGAACCCCCATGGACAGAGGAACCTAGTGGGCTACAGTCCATGGGGTCCCAAAGAGTTGGATGCTTCTGATCGACTGAGCACGCGCACAGCCTGTGTTGGAGCACAGAGGCGGTGGAGGCCGTGTGGCCAGAGGTCTCAGTTCTGTGGCTGCTGACCCTCTCAGACAGCTCAGTCTCTGGATCTCCTGGCCTTTGGCCCGTGAGCGAGGCTGGAATAACACTGGGAGAAGTGAACTCTAGCACTTCTGGGTTTGCTGAAATAATGCATATAATTCATTAATTTTTCTTAGTGACATTTCAGGGTTGGGACTCTTATCAGCTGCTGACAACCTTAGTTGACTTGAGGTTCACTTTTTCAGATGTGCGAATACAATAAGACACAGCTCCTTATCTGCCCCAATGTACTCTCCACTGGTGCTCTCCACTGCTGAGACCTGGGACTCCCTCCTTGAACACTCACACAGTTGGTGGTCTCATTCAGTCTCATAGGTGTAAATGCCTTCCATAACTTGGAGATTCCAAATTTTAAGCTCCAGTTGTTCTCCCTTGAACTTCATATTTGTATATCCCATTTGTTAGCCTACTCTCTACTTTGATGACTAATAAGCATGTCAACTGACTATGTTCAGAATAGAACTTTTTATATCACCCCTCAGACCTGATTGAAACATAGCTTTCCTCAATGTCCCAATGCCAACACCATCGTCTAGTTGCTCAGACCAAAAATCTGAGAGTTATTTTTATTCTTCAGTTTCTTTCATGCCCATATCTAAGCTCTCAGCAAATTGTTCTGACTCTACTTTTAAAATGTATCCAGAATCCAGCTATATCTCACCACCACCTATGCTGGCAACCTGATCTATGCTACTAATATTGCCTGCCTGCTTTATTTTAATAGCCTCCTCACTGGTCTATAAGTTTCCACCTTGTCTTGCTTTAGTGTATTTTCAACTCTGCTCTCATAGTGATTCTGTTAAAATGCAATGCAGAACACAGCGCATTTCCGCTCAGAACCTTCAAATGAACTTTTTACTGTAGAGTTAAAGCCAAAGCCTTTCTGTAGGTATAAGGCTTTGATCTACCCTCCTTTTATTCATGAGCATATCCCCTAGGACCCTCCTTCTTATTTACCCTGCTTTAGCCACACAAGACCTCTTTGCTTCTTGTCCTACTAGCTGTTCTTACACCATCACCTGAAATACTCTTTCCTGGGTAGCATGTGACTCTCTCCGTAATCACTTTCAAATAGCTCTTTTCAGTAGTCTTACCTGACCATCCTATTGAAAGCACTTCCCACGTCTGCTATCCCCTTCTCCAAATTTTATTTTTCTTCATGGCACTTAACCTCTTTTAATTAAACTACAGAATTTAGTATAAATTTTACCTAGCTTCTGACATACCTTCACTAAGTTTATAAACTTTATGATGGGTGTGATTTTTGTCTATTTTATTCACTACTGTATCTCCAAAACTTAGAATCATGTCTACTCACATTATAAGCATAAAATATATATACTTTTCATTTATCAACCAGGCAAAAGAAATCAGTCAAACTGTAGTATAACATCATTGGTTTAATCGTGAAAAGTGAAAGTGTTAATTTCTCAGTGTTCAATTCTTTGTGACCCCATGGACTGTAGCCCGCTAGGCTCCTTTGCCCATGGGATTCTCCAGGCAAGAATACTGGAGTGCATTGGCATTCCCTTCTCCAGGGGATCTTCCTGACCCAGGGATTAAACCCAGGTCTCCCGCATAGCAGGCAGATTCTTTAACATCTGTGCCACCAGGGAAGCCCAGAGAATTACACATTTATTATATTATACTGTTGTTAATATTTAAATAATACGTAGAAAGTCAGCCGTCCATCAGAATCTGTTTTCCTTTTCATGGTATAGAATCTTTTCTATAATATTATTACTGAAATGCAGCTGCCCAACCAGCGATATAAGTCCCAGCTCCCTCTGTCTGGGTATGGCCAAATGATGAGTTCTTATCAATGGAATTTATATATATCGCTTCTAGTCAGGGATTTATGAGGCGGTATTCCTTCTCCTCACTCTGTTCCCTTGTTTCTTCCTTCCTCCGTTGGACCATGGCAGAGAGTGAGAAATATACTTTTACAACAGTGTTAGGGTATTTCCAATTTCAGTGTACTATTTTTTATATATTTGGGGACGGCTTTGTGTAGTATGAAGAGGTTTTAGTTTGAAGCTTAGGGGCGTTGATCTTCTTGAAGGGGTGATAGAAAAGAAATAAGCAAAGGAGAGAAACTTTAGGACCAATGATGAGATAAAAGGAGGTATGGAACACAACCACCAAAGGTGGCTCCTCTTTCCCAGTTATGAATCTTTACTCATCTCAGGTCTGTCTTGAAGAAACACACAAAAGAGAAGAGAGATAACACGTGTATGATTTGAAAAGAGATGTCCGTGTGTTAGGTAACCATTGCTGAGAGATAAAACCAAGAAAACCAATTAGATCTCTAAGCTTTAGAGAAAAAGGTCTTGTCCAAAAATTTAATATTTCTAACTTGAGCCCTAGTGCCTTCTTTTTCTTATTGATCTCTGATAGTTTCTGGCTCACTTTCTTTAACAGTCACCCTAGCAACCCTATTTCCCAGCAGATCTAAGAATTCTCTTTATGTTTTACACATAACTTAGCTGGGGAAAACAAGGCAGCTGGGATTCCTAACATGAAGAGATTTTCTTTTATAAGGGCTAGTTTCACTCTTTAGAACAAAAATATTGGACTCAGGATAGAGGTCAATAAAAATGGTAACCTACTTTTAAAATCGCGGTTCTTCTTTGGGTTTCCAAACACCATAATACCATCTGGGTATTGTGAAATGCATTGACATCGGTGTTTCTGCCATCTTCATCAGATTTTGTCCACTGCCTATGCCATAATATTTGTGAAGGTTATTATGGAGTTTGAAGTTCAATAAATGAGGGAAGTGAAAAGCACAAGTTGGGGTTTGAGGAGGGGGAAAAAGAATTGGAACTGTCTTTTAAGTCATTTTTAGTCATTTTAAAGTAATATCCAGGAGACACCAAGTGGAAATTGATCAAGCAGTTAAAATACTCTGGGTAATATTATATTTTATAACAATAAGCAACAAAATGAAATGAAATCTTAGTCCATAGAGTTTAATTAATTTATGAAATAAAAACTCAAAGTACAAGGCAAATGTCTGAAAATATGAAAGCCTGGATAAGACTAGAAAAAAGAATAAGTACTATGTAATTTCTCTACAATTCCAATTCCAAGATCACCTATTATTTTTTTATTTCCCAGCATTTATAACTTGTATAAGGGTTATGCATCCCCAGCCATTTCAACTCAATAAGTTGCCCTTTTTGTTTCTCAGCTAGTTGCTTAGGAATTGTGAAGACACAATTTGACGTCTAAATTAAATATGGAGACCTTCGTGTCCTCCATTCATTCTTTGTTTCATTTCCCTAGTAAACCCCAGTAACCTTTACAATGGGAAAAATTAGGACCTGCACATTTCCTCCCTAGTTAATTAAGTCATCTCTCTCAAATTTGATTTGTACAAAATATCCCGATTTTTTTTTTCGGGGGGGGGATTCTTTTGGAACTATATAGTGAGGCATGAAACTTATACAGATGGAAGAAAATGGGGAAAAAATAAAAACAGAAAACAGAGAGGTTGAAAAGAAAATTTTCATTGATAGTCTGATTTCAGATAAACCTGGACTCAAATCCAGCTTGAGTTGATTGATTTTGATAATTTACTTGCCACGTGTAAGCCGTAATTTATCGTAATGAACTGGATCATAATATACTGTGATTATAAAACTATAATGTTTTGTTATAGAGCTTTGCACTTGTTATAGAGCTTCACAACCAATTTAAGTTATTGCTATTTTCACTGTTATTGTGGTAAAAAGTAGAAAAATATTTTGCACCATTCATATTTAGATGCAAGTTTAGATTTTAGATTTTAAAAAGGCAAGGAGCAGAAGACTCTTTCCTCCACACTCTTCTTTTCCTATATTTTCAACATTCTGCACTCTTCCTCTTTTTTTTTTTTTTTTTCTTTTCAAACTCCTCAAGCCTGTGATTATACAGCTCTCAGGGGCATCACAGTTCATTCCTGTTCTTTGAATTACATACATATTCACTAAATTGCCAAAATTATATTTCATCTTTTTCATACCTTCGTTTCTATTTTCAAATCCTTAACACATTTCCAGATTATTGCATCTCCTTCATAAAATCTTGATTTTACTCAGTTTAAAATCCATAGTTGGAATAGCCTTGGTTTCCCTACAGATATGTCATTCTTTTATTCAAAATCATCCAGTGATTCATCAAGGGAAGTCAGAACTTCTCATGAGGACGCCAAGTCTCTCAAGATGTTATATTTAGTTTTCATTTTGTCTTATTCTTTCAAGGTCATCTTGGTTAATTGGTTTATTTAGCTTACTTCCATGAGTGTGGAATCTTAGACTGCTAATTTTTCTTTCCTCCCTTAACTGCTTCATTTTCTTCCACTACTTTACATCAGTCTTCTGTAATAACCATGCTCATTGCACCTCCTCGCCAGCTTAGACAGAATCTCTTTTTAATGCTGAACTTTTGTAACAATCCCCTTGTAAAATCATGCTCAAATTCTTTTTTTAAACAAAAATTAACCAAAGTTTGCCATCTGGTCAATCTTATATTGCACCAGCCTGACTAATGTAGTATAACAAATACAGTAGTGCTCGCTAAATAATCTGTGTGCGCCCTGCTTTTACTGGCATCCCTTGTTGAGGTCGGATGATGAGTGCTGGCTGAGAGTGGAAATGATGTAGGTCTGGAAAACTGAGAGGCAGGCACTAGATCCACCTGTTGGGGGTAGCAGCATCACAAGATAGGCTGCGTCTGTGTCATCCTGAGTCCCTTAGGGGCCCCCTGAGCACCCAAGACTTTGGCCACCTGATTTGAAGAACCGACTGATTGGAAAAGACCCTGATGCTGGGAAAGATTGAAGGCAGGAGGAGAAGGGAACGACAGAAGAGGAGATGGTTGGATGGCATCACCAACTCGATGGACATGAGTTTGAGCAAGCTCCGGGAGTTGGTGATGGACAGGGAGGCCTGGCGTGCTGCAGTCCATGGGGTCGCAAAGAGTCGGACACGACTGAGCGACTGAACTGGACTGAACTGTGCACCCACTCCCACCCAGAGCTGCACATACAGTGTGAGTGACGAATGCGTGCCTTTTGTGTAAAGTGGCTAAGATTTCTGAGTAAAACTGTTTCCCCAGCATATTCTAGCCTACCTTGATTAATGCATGCATGCATGCTAAATTGCTTCAGTCATGTCCAACTCTTTGCAACCCCAGGGCCTGCAGCCTGCCAGGATCATCTGTCCATGGGATTTTCCAGGCAAGAATACTGGAGTGGGTTCCCATTCCCTTCTCAAGGAGATCTTCTCGACCCATGGATCGAACCTGCATTTCTTGCATTACAAGCAGATTCTTTACTGTCTAAGCCACCAGGAAAGCCCAGTGGTTAACTCAGTAAGACTAAGCCAGCAATACAGGTAGCATGGATTAACTGGCTATAGTCCTTTATTTCTCAGATAGTAAAATTGTTTCCAGAAATGTTGACTTTTTTATTAACAGAATCAGAAGGAACATTAATAAAAGTAATGGTAATTATACACAGAATTCCCAGGTGACACAATGGTAAGGAATCGACCTGCCAGTGCAGGAGACTCAAGAAATGCAGGTTCAACCCCTGGGTTGGGAAGATCCCCTATCAGAGGTCATGGCAACCCACTCTAGTATTCTTGCCTGGAGAATCCCATGGACAGAGGAGCCTGGCAGACTACAGTCCATGGGGTCACAAAGAATCAGACATGACTGAACACACACACAAGTATATATGCAATTGTACACAACTTTCTGATATTACACTGCCATGAATAGTACATTATTGCCAATAATAAAATGGCACTGCTGGTGGCTTTTGAACATTTTCTGTTTTAAGGTAAATAGCACTTGCATTGGCTAGTGTCTGTCCTAACTACTTGTTAATTTATTTTATTTTATATTAGCTTCATTTTTTCATAGCATCCTTTAAAGTTTTTCATATTTGACCTACGTTCTAAATAAAAATGTGTGATTTGCAGATGCTACTGTACCATTTTCTTCTTTTAGTGTGCTGTCTACTTTTCACTTCAGAAAAAAAAATGAAATCAAGTCTTTTTTTTCTTTGATTCTTCAAGCTTAATTGGAATGGAGCGCTCATGCTCAAATTAAGGGACTTTCACTTAACTATTCTGCCTCATTTAAGAAAAAAAACTCCTTGTTAGCTAAGCTAAGACGTAGTATTTGTGAATCCATAACTAGAAAAGCATCCATCACACAGCTGCAGAGCACTATAGGTATTTTGGTAAAGTTATATCTGTCTTAGGGATCTGCCGTATGAGAAAAGGAGATGCAAAAATAGGATCCCCTAAATCAAAACCAGCCTTTGGTTAACTACACCTCTCCTGTCTGTCTTCCTTTTTACTAATAAGCCACTAATAAGCTACTAGGACTTTGGTCAATATGAAAAACCCCACCAAATATTTAAAGCTATAGTCACATTAAATAGTTCTGTCCTCTTGAGTTCACAAAATATATTCTGGCTTTCATAGAACTATTTAATTACCATAGAAAGGGATATATCTGAAACTCAGGGTCATTATATGATTTTTGACAAGGTGCCTGGCTGTATCTCAGGGAAATTTTGTATTGATTTTTATCTCAGTAACACATATTTTAGAAAATTCTTAAAGGAAAATGGGCTGGATATGCTTTTAAAAGGTAGACATTTATTGCAAACAAGAAGGAGAGAAAGAACCTTTCCTTGTAAACCTGCTCAAGCAGATTACTGGATTTTCATAGTGAAACTCTGTTCTGAAGCTGAAATATTTCTGTTTTTTTTTTTTTTTATAATGGAAAGAGCTTGGATTTGTAAACAGATGCACCAGCTTCTTGACTCTTGGTTAGTTACCCTATCTTGACATCTCAGTGCCATCATTGACACTTTGTTCTCCACCATGCCTCATACATAATCTGTTCATTCCTTACATATTTTTCAAATTTATACACACCTTTGTACCATATAATTACAAGCTTGTCTCACCTGGATGCTGGCAGAATTTCATTGAGTGATTAAAAAATATCCATTCAGATTTCCTCTGATCTGCTCTCCAAATTATAATTGAAAAAAGTATCATTGCATCACAACATATTTTTTAAACCCTCAATTAAACTCTCTGTTTGCCTGCTTTTTTTAGTCCTAGCACGTAGTAGGTAGGCAATAAATATGCATTGAATGAATTAATGAATCTTTAGAAATATGTTTCAGCTTGCCTATCTGCAACCCCCTCAAGTCTATTGTAAGGATTAAATGAAATAATCTTCATAAAGTGCTTAACACAGTGCCTGGAATACTCGGGGTCTCAATAAATTAAAACTACAGTAATATAAAAACAAGAAGACCATATATAATTTCCTCCTGTCTTAAAATGCAGCCAAGAGTCAGAGTGTAGAGAAAATGATTGCTGTTTTCCTTTCTGTTGAATTTTCAGTGAACTAATAGATCAACTCCCTTCTATTGTACAGGTTCTGAGGTAATTCAGAAGGAAAGGCAAGTGGAAATAAAATTATTACCTTTATGAATAAAACAGATATTGGAGAATGCAGTTTAATCCAAGGCAATAACAGACCTCCCAATATTCCACCTCAGAATGAGGCTGACATCCCCAATCAGATAGCTGCAAGCTCTCCAGCCTCCCCAGGGGCAGGGTCTCCACCACCGAGTTAACTGCATGGCCCTGAGTGCACCAGAGAACATACAATCTGTAGACTGCGAATCACAGAAAACACTTGGGGATGTGGCGGAACCACATATGCCCAGTTCTTACATCAGATTTACCTGTCAGATGAGTCACACTTCTTTCCATGGAGCTGAGTAAGTGAGAAAGGTGGGAGAAAGGTGAAAATAACTCTAGTGGATGCTGTGACTCTAATGGAAACCCTTCCATGTAAAAAGAGACATTGGGAATGGAAACTAAGTATTAGATATCTTCCTTTAATGTATTATATTAGATACAAAAGTCAGACACCTTCTTAAGTTTCCTCAACTGCCTCTGTTTTTTTTTTTTTTTTCCTCTCTTTTTTAAGGCTTCACCTACATCATATTGATTCTGAAACTTCAAGAGGCCAGATGAGACAATGCAGAAGTTCAGGAGAATTAGCTCCCAGTGGGTTAAATCTTAACTATTAGAAAGTGAAAAGTGGTCAGCAAACAGGCAGGTGCTTCTTTCCTTTCTTCCATTCTCCTATTTGTAGACTGCTCTGAGATGCACTTTCTCCTGGTCAACTCTTTAGAGAAGTCTCATATAATGAAGAAGCAATGCATGTCGAGCCATAGTGATGCATCAAAGCACCTTATTGCTTTGATGTTTTCATTGACTCATTTCCCCATTTTATCTTCACTCAACACCCTTGGTCCGTAGCTTCCAATCTAAGCATCAGCATTTTAATCCTTGCCCAGGCTTTACTTTCTATAGGAGCTATTCTAAAACAGGCATGTAATTTGAAGTGAAATTTATGATAGATTTCTTTTTGTCCTCATTATATAAATTAGGGACTGCCAGGCATTCTCCCATTATCTGTTCTCCCTTCTTGTAGGCTAATAAGACTTTAGCTGAGCACATTTCCCAGATTCCTCTTCAACTAGCAGTGGCCATGTGGCAAGGTTTTATCCAATAGAATGTGAACCAAAAGTGATATTTATACCTGTTGGTTCCTATACTTAAAAGGAAAAGAGTCTGTCCCTGCCTCCTTTTCTCCCCCTTCCCATTGGCTAAAATCTGAATATGAAGACTGAGCTGGATCAGTTCTCTTAGATCAGGAAAGGAAGCCCTGTATTTAGGATTGTAAAGCAAGGTAAAAGGAACATGGTCCCAATTCCATGCAGTGAGCCGTCAATCAGACTTGAACTGTCAAACCTCAAACTGCTAAGGGAAAAAAAGAAACTTTCAGTTTGCTTAAATTATAGTTATTTTAGTCACAGTGGAGCAGCCTAACCTGTAGCCAATCCTGGAAGTATACACTATATTTCATTTTTTAATTACTTACTAAAGCAGAGTAATTAGAGATACTTTTTCCCCCCCATTTTTTAAAAAAGAAAATTCTAATTCATGGAGATGAATAGGAGCATTTAGAAGAAGGTCAAGCAAAATTCTTTTTTAGGAAACATTTCCAGAAATTGCTCAAAGTTCTTGCTCATGGAACATTTCTCAGCCAGTTTTATATGCATCATATAGAATATTGAGCATTCGAACCAGGTCCTGTGAGATCTGGGACTGTGTAAACTTGTGATTGTAATTTTGTGTGGCTTCATAATTAACACCTGAGATAAGTCTGTAAGCTATGAAACTGAGTGATGTTTTTAGTGGAGCAAAAAACACTGTTATGGTGTCTATAGCGTGGATACAACTGGGAGGGTATGAATAATAAATCAGGGAAGAAGAAAACGAAGCAGAATTTTTAGGGGGTCATCAGAAAAGCATCGTCAACCTTCCCTATCAGTAGCCCTGTAAATGTCCTTGATGTAAGTTTTCCTCATCTTTCCACAAGGTAGAAATTTGGGAAATCTCATAAGTTTTCTTGTATTAATAATGTCTGGGTAATAAAAGGCACTACTATCTAAATATAATCTCAATTCAGCGATTATAAATTGTTTAGTCCAATACATTAGTCAGTACTTCAAACCTAACCCCTTCTCCGCAACTTGGAACTGGCTAAGGTAGGCTGCAAGCCTTCTGGGAAGAGGGTATGGTTCGCCTCCTCATTTGTTTTCACTCTGCTCAGCTCTTCTCACTATCTGCTCTCTCCTCCAACGTGGTTTTAAAGTGGCAATCAGTAAAATACTTTAGTTTTGGGAGCTACTATCCTAAGATGACTTCATAGCCTCTGAGCTTGTGGATGTTTAATACTACCTCTTTCTGTTATGGAAGCTTTTGTGGTTTCACTGGAGGCTGCTATAGTTCCCTCCCGAGTTGTGACTCTTGAGATGGCCAGTGCTTCTCATTTGAATGGCTGTCCTCATATACATGACAGCTTCTTAGTGTCCTGGAAAGTCACTTTCTATATTAGAAGCCCATTTAATACAGCTCCTAAGGGTAAGTCTCTGGGATTTACCCCAATACAGATAATACCCCAACTATCCTTCATCTTTATGTTACTCTCTGATCAAATGCTTTAAATGGAATACAATAAATTCAACAGAAATACAATTCAGATGGAATACAATAAATTCAACAACTCTTTGTTGAATAAATGAATGAATGAGCAGAAAGCTTGTTCTAAAATACAATCTTCCTGAATTCTGACCTTCTATAATGATATTTTTTTCATCCATAATTTATTAGCCTTTCTTCTGGTCCACTGATAAAACCAATCAGCCATCAGTTAATCATTAAGTATATGCTCTGTATGTGCTTTTTAGTATCAATTTTATAGCTATTTTGCAAAATACAGATAATGCCTATGCAGTGGTTTACTAGCATAATTAGTTTACAGTTTAACTTGGCAACCAAGACTAACAGAAAAGATAGTTTAAATATGATACTATGTATAAAAAGTGTGGGTTTCCCAGGTGGCGCTAGTGGTAAAGAACCCACCTGCCAATGCAAGAGACATAAGAGATGTGGGTTCAGTGCCTGGGTTGGGAAGATTCCCTGGAAGAGGGCATGGCAACCCCTCCAGTATTCTTACCTGGAGAATCCCATGGACAGACGAGCCTGGCAGGCTACAATCCATGGGGTCACAAGGAGTCTGACAGGACTGATGTGACTTAGCACACACACACACACATAAAAGGTGTATTAGAAAGTGATACTGTGCATTAAAGGTAATTTGGCCTTCTGACGCGAAGAATTGACTCATTGGAAAAGACACTGATGCTGACAGAGATTGAGGGCAGGAGGAGAAGGGGGCAACAGAGGGTGAGATGGTTGGATAGCATCACCGACTCAATGGATATGTTTGGCAAAGTCCAGGAGATAGTGAAGGGTAGGGAAACCTGGCATGCTGCAGTCCATGGAGTTGCAAGGAGTTGAACACTACTTAGTGACTGAACAGCAACAATAAAAGATGTGGAGCTCACTGTAAAAACAATGATCCTCACAAGATTTGAATGAAGAGGCTACTGTTTTTCCCCAAGGACTCTAATTTTATCTTATACTGTTGCAGAAACCAGTGCTCGAGAAACCAAGCACCACACTCAGAGAGTTGGAGAACTCAGGTTTATTATGCCAGCGGTCCCAGAGGAGTTAACACTCCAAGCTCTGAGTCCCAAACAAAGGGGTTACAGAGTTTTTATAGGCAGACTGTAGTGGGCAACACTAGCTGTTAATAGGCTGGTTTAAACTAAGGGGTTTTGCATGTGCGGGAACAGCAGTCAAGATGGGGAGAGGGATGCCTGGCTTGGACAGGCATAATTAAGCAGGTTTTCAGGGGCTGGGCAATTGTAAAGAGCAGGACAAGCGTGAGTGAGATAAACTCCAGTTCCTAGTATTGCAAGTCCCCACTTTCTGAGACTATGTGGCCTAGACTTTGCAAGGGGCAAGCTGAGTTACAGAGGCAGAAGGAGAAGGAGATTATATAAAATTTTAACTTCTCTTCAGTATCAGTTATCTTACTCCCTTTTATTCATACCATCAACTTCAAGTTTATTTGTTAATTATACTATGTTCAATTAGGGAGGGAGAATCAAAAAGTAAGAGAAAGAAGAAGTAGAAGGAGGAGGAGGAAGCAGAGGGGTTATATAGCCATTGCTAATTTAAATTTGCAGAATGTGCTCATCTAAAGACTAATTAACATAGAAGAAGGGGGGAACAAAAATGAGGGGAGGAAGATGAGGATTATTTATTGCTTCTCAGAACCCATGTGCTGTGTGTGTAAATTAAAATTTCCAAAATAAGAACAAAGTGCTGTGGGTTTTTTTTTTTTGCTTCCACCACCTATAAACATAGAGCAAGATTCATTTTTAAGAACTTTCAAATGAAAGTGGTTGAGTGCAAAGTCAAGTGGGCCTTAGGAAGCATCACTATAACAGTGCTAGTGGAGGTGATGGAATTCCAGTTGAGCTATTTCCAATCCTAAAAGATGATGCTGTGAAAGTGCTGCACTCAATATGCCAGCAAATTTGGAAAACTCAGCAGTGGCCATGGGACTGGAAAAAGTCAATTTTCATTCCAATCCCAAAGAAAGGCAATGCCCAAGGATGCTCAAACTCCTGCACAATTGCACTCATCTCACACGCCAGTAAAGTAATGCCCAAAATTCTCCAAGCCAGGGTTCAGCAATATGTGAACCGTGAACGTCCAGATATTCAAGCTAGTTTTATAAAAGGCAGAGGAACCAGAGATCAAATTGCCAACATCCACTGGATCACCAAAAAAGCAAGAGAGTTCCAGAAAAACATCTATTTCTGCTTTACTGATTATGCCAAAGCCTTTACTGTGTGGATCACAACAAACTGTGGAAAATTCTGAAAGAGATGGGAATACCAGACCACCTGAACTGCCTCTTGAGAAACCTGTATGCAGGTAAAGAAGCAACAGTTAGAACTGGACATGGAACAACTGACTGGTTCCAAATAGGAAAAGGAGTACATCAAGGCTGCATATTGTCACCCTACTTATTTAACTTATATGCAGAGTACATCATGAGAAACACTCGGCTGGAAGAAGCACAAGCTAGAATCAAGATTGCCAGGAGAAATATCAATAACCTCAGATATGCAGAAAGTGAAGAAGAACTAAAGAGCCTCTTGATGAAAGTGAAAGAGGAGAGTGAAAATGTTGGCTTGAAGCTCAACATTCAGAAAACTAAGATCATGGCATCTGGTCCCATCACTTCATGGCAAATAGATGAGGAAACAGTGGAAATAGTGAGAGACTTTATTTTTCTGGGCTCCAAAATCACTGCAGATGGTATTTCATGACTGCAGCCATGAAATTAAAAGATGCTTGCTCACTGGAAGAAAAGCTATGACCAACCTAGACAGCATATTGAGAAGCAGAGACATTACTTTGCCAACAAATGTCTGTCTAGTCAAGGCTATGGTTTTCCATGTATGGATGTGACAGTTGGACTATGAAGAAAGCTGAGCACTGAAGAATTCATGCTTTTGAACTGTGGTGTTGGAGAAGACTCGAGAGTCCCTTGGACTGCAAGGAGATACAACCAGTCCATCCTAAAGGAGATCAGTCCTGGATATTCATTGGAAGGACTGATGTTGAAGCTCAAACTCCAATACTTTGGCCACCTGATGCGAAGAGCTGACTCATTGGAAAAGACCCTGATGCTGGGAAAGATTGAAGGCTGGAGGAGAAGGGGACAACAGAGAATGAGATGGTTGGATGGCATCACCGACTCAATGCACATGAATTTGAGTAAACTGGAAATTGGTGCTGGACAGGGAGACCTGGTGTTCTGCAGTCCATGAGGTGGCAAAGAGTCAGACACGACTGAGTGACTGAACTGAACTGAACTGAACAGAGTAATTAATGTCCCAAATGAATTCCCTGATCGTACTTATCAGAACATCCTGGAAAAAGTTTTGCTTGTGTAATTTTCCTTCTTTTCCCTTTGAAACAATAATCAATGTGCTAATTGAGGCTCCTGTAAGCACATGTGCTTTTTTTCTGACCAGGGCCACCAGTCTCCTGTTAACACAGTGGTTGCTTTCTTCCACCAGCTGGGGTCAGAGGGATGGTGATCTAGACAGTGGTCACCCTTCTCTACATTCAGTAACCTCCACGCACCCCATTTCCTTAGCTTCTACCACAACTCATAGAGGTTAAAGCTTAGGGCTTACCTGGAATTTGGGTCTTCAGAACACCTCCAAACATATTTTAAAAGTTAGCAGGAAACATGATGGGTGAAACATCTCAAAATTCCTTTTTAAGAGAAGTATAATTTATATTTACCAATTTTGTTATTTTTCACTTAAGGTCATTATTATTGAATTATTACATTCAACCTATAAGCATAATACAACTGCATGCTCTGTATTAAAGAATTCAGAGTGAGACTAAAATAACTTATATGTCAAACTCTAAATAGGGATGCATTTAGGAATTAGAAGTGCAAGGAGTGGCCTATTGCTCTTTCTTCCTTGAAATATGTGCAGAAAGCTTTGACATGTGGCTCAGTGCCCAGTTTTGCTAGTATCCTCTAGGGAATTCCTTGGAGAACAATGTGTTTATTATATGCTTCTACAAATGATATTAAGGTGATTTCCTAAGTTGTTTTTTATGCTAACTGAGAGAAGATTTTTTTTTTAACATAAATATCTTCATGGTTAGCCCCTCCCCACTTCCCATTTTTCACTTTGAATCAAAGATGGGCATGAGTTTTCTAAGTATTTGTTGAATCGCAAGTCAGTGCCCCATTAAGGAACTTTCATTTCTGTTTAATATTTTCACTCCCTGTTTTCTAGAAGTATTGAGTCACTTAGCAATTAGTGGTAAGGTTAAAAGGAATCTAGAACTTCTAAATATTTTCCTTCTTTAAGTAATTTCTTTTTCCAGAAATAAAAAAATGCCATTTAGAGTAGAAAACTTTCCCTAATCAAACTATTAGGGAGGAAGAGATGGAGAAGACAATCAGAAGAAAATTATTAAGTTTAGAATTTTATTTTTTTGTGTGTGTTGGAGTCTTATGAAGACTCAGTTTTCTTGAAAAGTTGAAGGTTTGCAAACAATATCCCTTCCAGTGGAACCCTATTCTCCAATACTAGAGAAATGTTTGGAAGACAGGAATAAGGAAAGAGTTATTGAAATGGGGGTGAATGTGGCCAAAGCAGTGAAGTGAAGTCACTCAGTCATGTCCAACTCTTTGCGACCCCATGGACTGTAGCCTACCAGGTTCCTCCATCCATGGGATTTTCCAGGCAAGAATACTGGAGTGGGTTGCCGTTTCCTTCTCCAGGAGAGCTTCCCGACCCAGGGACTGAACCTGGGTCACCCACATTGTAGGCAGATGCTTTACTGTCTGAGCCACCAGTAACCACTAGTAGAATTTCACCTTCTTTTGGTCTTGGTGGCAAGCAACAAGCTAATACTTTATTGTAAGTTATTACTTCTTTGGTCACCCAGTCATGTCCAACTCTTTGTAACCCTATGGACTGCAGCATGCCAGGCCAACCTGTCCCTCACCATCTCCCAAAGTTTGCCTGAGTTATTACTGCTCTATGCCTTATTAAGAACCAAGAATAGGGTGCTAAGAGAATCTGGTGGTGTTTCAAAAGAGAAGAAATATTTGCATAGTAGATTGCATCTCCCATTGATCTTTTTCCTTATAATTTGCTGGGGGAAGCATAGAAATGTAGAGAAGTAACTAGCTGCCCAAATAGAAAATAGCATGAAAAATGTTTCACCTCTATATGCTAGTTTCTTTAACTGCCAGGTGAAAGTATCAGTATTTTTTTTCTTCATCATGAGCACACACCCACCCACATACATGCACACACACAGTTTTCCTGAGAATATGGTAGATACTTCTTGGCAAATTCTAATCACCAACTAAAATCTGCCAGTTGGTTTCTTTAGTTGCAGCAGGAGATACTGACTTTTACTAAAGTACACAAAAGGGGATATTCTACAGAAATATTAGAAGCCTCTGGAATTTATAGAATGGCTAGAAATCAAGCGTGGAAGTAGATGAACAGATGATGCTTTTGGTGACTGTAAAACTGAGATTGTATTAGAAATGGTCTCATAGCAAAACTACAACCAAACCTGCGGCTGGGATGTTGGAATAAAAGGACTCCACCATCATTTCTATTCATGTGTCATGGACTCATGTTTCACATTCTAAGCCAGAACCATTTGATTGACCCAGCTGGGGTCAAGTGATCACCTCTAGGTTGAGATATGACTGGACAGGACACCTGATTTCATCTGCACTGGAATCTCTACAAAGAGGTTATTCTCCAGCAAGGAAATGAAAATGCTGATAGGAAAGAGAAAGGAAGCCAGGAAGCCAAAAATGAGTGCTACTCCAACACACTGCAACAGAGGAAAAAGGAGCAGGGAATCAGGGACCAAACCACCATGAGGGATGCCACGTCTCCTCAGATGCCATTCATATGCTGCTGGGGTGAGCTGCTGTCTCTGTGCAGCTTGAAGGGACACCTTTTATTTGGGACTCTGAGGAACTACTCAGCTTTTCGTTGCATCGCTCTGAGCCTTCCACCGAGCAGTCGGTGTGTTCTGTGGAGCCTTCCTTGGCCTTCACCTTACAGAGAAGGGTCTTAGGATGTAGACAAGGTGGCAGAAACCGATTGCACAATGGCTTATCTTCTTCTAAACCTTTTCTAAGCAGATGAAGACAGTTGGGCTCCCTACTGCTGAACTATTCTGAAACCCTAGTTTTTAAAACTGTAGTTAATGGCAAAATGCTATAAAGATTTCATTAAGGTGTACTTAGAAACAGTAATGTGCTCTTCATGCAAAAATATAGCCATTGGAAGACAAAAGAGGAATATGACTGGCAAGACTTTAAAACCGAAATGGAGACTCTCTCAGCAGTATTTGTTGTTTAATTTATGTTGCAGACCTTTTGAGCTCCCTAATTGAGCCATTTTAAAATGGGATGTCTTCAATGTTTTCTGAATTGTGTGGGGTAGAGAACATAGGCACCCATGTGGCAAAATTTGTCAAAATCTCAACCTATATTTCTGGAGGAAAAATAGGGTTTCTATATTGGAAGTTTGAACTTTATCTACTCCATAGCCCACTCTGTGAAATTTACTTTCTGATGAGAAGGATTATAGATTAATATTTGCAGTCCTTGTCACATTTTTGACTCTGAAACTATATGTCTCTCACTCTTTGTGGTGATTCCTGTGGCAGTTTCTCTTCAGCCTCATCTTCTATTTAAGTCACATCGTACTTCTTCCAGGCTGGCCAAAAATTGCCTTTGTATTTGAGCTTCTGTCTTCCTGCTCATTCTGCTTTCCCATCCCCAGAATCTATCTGAGGTTGACTTCTTAAGTGTAATTCTTCACTGATGATTTAGAAGCAGCTTATCCTGGAAACGGTGCCAGAGATACTTTCTTATTTAGGCCCTACACTTAAGCTCCCAGAGGCTAGAAATGCCATAAAATGCTAACAGTCTGACAGAGGGGAAGGAGTTAATTATTGGCCAGGGCTGGACCTAGCCACATCTCATTAAAATGCCTGGTAATACATTCAGGGCATCAGGGAAGAAATAAAAGGAAAACATCAGAAGGCTAAAGATGAAAGGAGAGCAATACAGTAATAAGAGAGGGCTTCTAATTTCTCAACTGTTATAAATTTTTCCTTTAAAGAACCCACCTCTCTCTGGTTTTCAACCTGCTTTGTTGAAGAGCTATTAGTGTGCTGAGCAACAAGTCACTCATTGAGAACAGCAATCAGATTGGAATCAAGAAACACATACCAAATTGGGTCTTAGTAACATTAGTATCTTATTTTTCTTTTCTTTTTTTTGGAGAAATATGTATCAGTTCGTAGTATCTTATTTTTCAAACGTTGGACAAAGAAGTGATATAACTTCAAAGTGAATAAAGGTACAAACTATTTGGAACACACACACAAACACACATAAACAAACATATACATACATTTACACAATTATAAAATAAGCAAAGCAGAGACAACTGCTAGGTTTTGTTTTTTTTTTTAACAATTTGATCTAAGTTTTACTCATTCTATGAATATATAAAATGTTGGCAAGGAGAGGGGATAGAAAGCATATTATAATAAAGGAAGAACATGTAGAAACCCATAAAGATGAAAATCAGGGTAAAATTTAGGGAATAGAAAATTGTCCAGGTAAATTGTAATATAGGAAACTTGTAGGGAATTATAGGAGAAAGTGAAAGATGATGCATAGGACAGAAGTGGAATCTATTAAAGAAAAGAACCAAGGAATATCAAAAAGAAATTTTTATTAACCTATTTCATGGTGCTGTTGTGAAGATTTATGTATGTATACATGTATAATTATACATATAATTAAAGTATTACAATATGTATTTATATGAAACACTTTAAAAATGAGATATACTCTATAAATACGAGGTAGCATTAGGATTTTTAAGTAGTTAGTCAGTCATGATCCATCAAAAGTTCCTTTAAAATAAGAAATGTTGCAATGAAAGAGGGTACAATAATAAGTATTTTAATAAAAGGAGATGGATACAGTAGGAGTAGTAGATTACTACATGGTTAGTCTAAGTTGGGGCAAACTATATAGGCCATGGGTCAAATCTGCCCATTGCTTATTTTTGTAAATAAATTTTTATGGAAATAAGACCACACCCATTTGTTTAGGGATTGTCCAGGTCCGCTTTCATCCTACAATGGAAGAATCACGTAGTTGCAACAGAGGCCATATGGCCTGCAAAGTCTAAAATATTTACTATGTTGCCCCTTATAGAAAAATTTGCTGATCCCTGCTATAGATGATCAGAATAATGAAAGTAACTAATATTTATGAAACACAATATGCCAGGCACTGGTCTAACATATTACGTAGTTTAAGTCCTTGAACAACCCTAACAGAAAGGCTAGGCAACTTTCCAAGGGTAGATATTAGTGGCAGAATCTATGATTGCCAAATTTAGCAAATTAAAATACAGGACATCTAGCGTAATTTGAATTTCATATAAATAATGAAAAATTTCTGAGTATAAGTATGTCCCATGCCATATTTTATTTTATTTTTTTCATGCCATATTTTAGACATACAGTGAAAATTGTTTATTGATTCTCTAAAATACAAATATTTTTGAGTGTCTTGTGTTTTATCTGGCACCCTAACCCAATCCAACTGGCCTCAGAATCTGCCCTTAACAAATACCATTCTGACTTTCTCTTACAAGGGAGGTGGGCTTATTTTTAACAGAAACGGGGAGTCTTATAGAACACAGAAGGTGTTTTGTAGCCAGGGAGTGATAAAGTTAGCTTGTAATTTGAGAAGCAAAATTGGCTTTTTTTTTCCAGGAACATCTTAAAGATGTCAGACTTCAGAAAAGAGAAAATTAAATCAGCTCTGGATTAGTTCCTTTATGATATTGTTGAAATTTAGGGTCTAGTGCTCAGAGAATAATTAGGACTTAACACATAGATTGTCATCCAAAAGTAAGTTGTAGTAGAAACTAGAAACAAACACCATTTCTGAGGAGTTCAGAGGTGTGTGTTGGCTTAAATCGAACATGAAAGATCCTTCCAGATCTTCTCTTAACAGTGCTAAGCTTCTAGTACTTAGCAGAGCTTTCAAAACCCACTTTATTTCCATAATGAAGGCTCAGAAAGAATTGCACCATAATTTCTCATCAGTGCTTAAGAAAAAACTAATAGAAAAGATGCTTTCTCATAGACACAGAGTCCTAAAATTTGTAAGACTGACTATGCTGAAAAAAAATCACATTTCTGCCTAGGAAAGTAAGCCCTGCATATCCCTTCTGTTCTTAGCGATAGGGCCACAGATGTGGGAAGCAGGATATTGAAAAGTGCAGTCCATCAGGAGCAATAAAATTCAGCATGGGCAACAACTCACAGTTGACTTAGGGGTGTGGTGTGTTGCTGTTGGATCTGTGAGCCTGCTCTAATGGATTATTTTGCACAAAGCAGCTTGAGCAAGGCAAATGTTAGGTATCATTATTGCAGTTGTTACAGGCAATAGTCCATGAGCCCAATTATACACAGGCAGTGCCCCAGACAATATTTTGCTAATTTCTATCCCTCAGACTTGGAATTCACTTTTATCCCAGTTGCATATTTTTTTCAATGAAAGGATGTGATTTCTATGGAAAATACTAAAATACTGGCTGCTTCATGACATAATTGCTTACATTATGAATGAGTTGTTGAGTTTGGGGAAAGAGCAAATATAAAAGAAAGAATGTAGCATCTATTTGAACTACAGATTCATGCCTTGTAACCTAGCTCTATAACCTGTGCTCTGTATTCTAGGTAATAATCAATAATTTCTGACAATTCATTTATTGAGTATCTATGGTGTGCCAGGCATATGCTAGGTAATGGAGACACACAGATGAATAAGATTCATTTCTAATCACCAGGAATTCAGACTAAAACCAGAGACAGACATTTCCACAAATGTCACTGGGTGTGATCCATCATGTAATGGAGCCCAAAGGACAGAATGACCAATGCTTCTCAAGGAGATTAAGACATATTTCATAAAGAAGATTCTGATCAAACTGAGTCTTAATATTTATAAAGGAATTTATCAGATGAAAAAAGGAAGGGAGAATGAGGACAGAAATTCATTGTAGCATTAGAGAAACACACTGAAGGAAAAAAGAAAAATGAGTACAAACAAGTTGAAGAGAGTAGACTAGAGCAGAGATCAACAAACTGTGGCTCGCAGGCCAAATCCAGTCTACTGTCTGTTCTTGTAAATAAAGTTTTGTTGGCACACAGGCAAGCTCATTCATTTAGGAATTGTCTGTGATGGCTTTTACACTACAGTGCACAGTGGCGTATTGACAACAAAGAGCATGTGGCTGACAAATGCTAAAATATTTACCATCTGACCTTTTATAGAAAAATAAGTTTCTGACCTTTGGACTATAGTAGCATCAGTCCATATACAAAGAAAAGAAAAATTCAGGGATAAAATGGAAGTTGTGTGTTCAGTAAGTTGATGAAATTCACTTCTGTCTCCTGTGTGCTAGCAAAATGTTACCATGAAGAGGAATAAATAACTTAATCCCTAAACTCAATAACAACACCATGGTAGGAAAGAAAGACTTTAAATTAATAGCTGCATTAACGGCTACAGTCAACAAAAAATACAAAGAACAGGGATATCACAAAAGAGGAAGTGATTATCTCTTTCTAGAATCTCTGCTTTAGAAAACAAGCCAGAGGCAGTAAATGGGGTTTGAAGGATGAGTAGGAGTTCTTAACACAGAGAAACAGCATTTGCTTGATTTATAGACATAACTCTGAGTGAAACCTTATGATTTTTTTACAGTAGCGCTTATCTCACTCTCTTAAAATATATTTTGTGTTATTTTGAATACACTGAAACATGAGGTAAGAATAGGTTTATGTTCTTTTGGGTACAGCCTTTCCACAACATACGTTATTTTGGCTCAGAGTTGTATATTACAATCACAGAAAAGTCAACAGTATGACTCTAGAGATTTGAGTATTGTAAACCACCCATGAAGGAGGCCTTTTATTCCCTTTGCTCTCTGTCATAAACAGATTGATAATAATCTGACACAGCTGAAACAGCTGGTGGGGTATATTTAATCTTTAACTCTTTTATATAATGGCAAAAATTAGTTGTGCTGGTTTCAAACAGAAATATGTCACATAACTCTCTTGATTTGACTTCTGGAATTTATTTAGCAAAAAATTCTCCAAATGTAGACAATAAGGGACAAACTACAGGGGTGGTTGTCCACGGCTGCATGAAACCTCAAAGGTGAACAGTATCTAGGATTCTCATTTTTGAACTGATTTCCTTAAACACTAGTCCAGATCTGAATCCGTGATATGAATCTCCATAATAAAGACATATGTATCTCTACTATGTATTAAATTTAAACTTTGCTTTCAATTACCATAACAAACGAATGCAGCCTCATAGAGATATATCCAAAATATCCTAAATTAGACAACCCAGAGAATGAAATGTGTATTTGCCACCCTGCTGTAGCACCTCAGGCTCCTCTGTCCATGGAATTCTCCAGGCAAGAATACTGGAGTGGGTGCCATGCCCTTCTCTAGGGGATCTTCCCAACCCACGGATTGAACCCAGGTCTCCTGGATTCCTGCAGGCAGGTTCTTTAACATTTGAGCTACCTGGGAAAAGTAAATACATACACACTGCATTAAAAAAAAGATTTTCAATAAGATACAAATACTTGAGTGCCATATAGCCTTAGTTGTATTGAGTAATTGGATATTAAAATATGTGACTTTAAAAATACTTTGAATGCCTATTATGAAGCTTATATATGTATATAGTTTAAGAATGATGCTATAAAGTTCAATTCATATATACTTTGTTTTTCAGTGAAATAAATATCCAGATCACCTGGGCTGAGAATTTACTGTACAGTCTTTAAGTAGTAACCTGGGTTAGTGGCTTACTACTAATTCCTTTCACAAATATTGTACCTCACTGGTATTTTTGCTTTCTCAGTAATACTTTAAAAGTCACTTGCATGGTTCAAACATAAAAAGTGATCTTGTGTGTAGATTTTTCTTTTATCTACATTATGATCCGTGAAATCATAGGATTCAGCTCTTATGTTGCCATGCTTAGAAATGAACGGAGCATGCCCTTTTAATTACATCAGGAGAGAACACATAGGAAGAGTCTAAGCTGTGGCACTTGATCCACACTCTTGGGAAATGATAGTTTATACTGATCCTGACCTCTAGCTTCCCCCTTGAGACAGGATTCATTAGACTGCTTTCATCTCAGCTGGGTAAAATCTCACCAGGTTTACCCTGGTGCAGACCATCTAGGCTGGCATCATTGCTGAGTCCACCTTGGGAACATTTGTGGTCAATTGATTCAGTGAGTGCTCTTAATAATTCATTCCTTCAACAATATTTTTGACTGCTTACCCTCTGACAGACACTGTCCTAGTGACTGGAAAAGCAGTGGGGATACTGAGGGACTAGGGTTAAGGTCACTGCCTTCATGAAGTAAAGTTCTACTTAAGTCTAAAGTGTAATCTTTGTTTCTCTGTTTACTTATTATGGAATTGTGAGAGGGCAAAATATGAAATGAAGAAATGAGAAAGGAGAGTATCAATCAAGAGAGTTTATTGGAAAGTGAAAAATGAAAAAGCAGGGTTTCTAATATTCATTCAGAATAGCAACCAATCCAGAAATCGTAAACTAAAGACAAGGTTTAGTAAAGCAAATTTGGCTTAAATGTCATACAGTATTATTGAATAAATAAAATCTGAGTCTTTTTCAAAATGAAATAAGCTCTAAGGAATAAGTACAAGATTCTTCATCAAACAGTATACAAAGAAAGTGTAAACCTAGTTTCTAAGAAGCTGTGTTTGATAAGGAACACATGTAAGTGAAAAATAAGTGTAGTAATTTAGAGATAGTGTTTTATAGTTTATATTATGATATGTCTTATTATGTGAATAAGATGTATGGTACATCATATGTTTTTACCTCATAGAGTCAATGTCATAAGAACTCAAGCCATGGCAAAGGTAGACCTAATGATGTCATGTGAGCAGAATAATAAAATGACTTAGAATGGAAGGACTTGAGTTTTGTTTCATTCCTGTAGACTGCTGGATCATATTTGTCCTTCCATTTTATAATCAAAATAAATTTCCCCAGAGTACCCCGAAAATAATTCCCCTGCAGGGTTTTTTGTTGAACTTGCTAGGCATGTTAGACAATGGCTATCTCTACTCAGCGAGCCAAACATTGCTCCACTTTCTCAGTATAGCTTCAAGTGCACTTTCATTTCTTCCCAAACTCTTGTGCCCCATGTCACATGTCCCACACTGCCGACGGGGGGCACCAGGCATGTGCGGTGGGTACTTTGGTGGTTCTTGGATCTCTTCACCATCTTCCTTTACATGAGATAAACACTTCTGTTTAACTGAGTTTGGAGAAATTCCATATTTGCACTTTGAATTTATAGTTTGATTTCACTGCCATTAGCCAAACGAACACATCCAAACAATGTTAAATTATGAAGGAGGGTCTTTTACATAGGTTTAATGAGATATGAAGAATATGGTTCTAATAGTTTAAAGAAACTGGAGTTGTGTTTAACCTCAAGTTTTCTCAATTCTGTAATCAGTCCCATTATCTCTGGGGTCCTCTGGCCTGGAAATAACAGTAGAGAAGGGGAAGCCTGAAGAGAATTTGCTTGCTCAGTCCTAAGCCAGAATGGGGGCATTTGGGGAGTCAAGAGCAGGCTTTGTCACACAGTACCCCTCATCAGAATCACCTTAGGAAATTTCTTTTCAGAACTCTAATATTTGTCATTGGTATAGCTCCAGCGATTTTGATATATTGACATTAGGAGCTTTAGGTGGATTTGTGAAAATATTTTTGTAATGTCCATGTATCATGATTTGAAAAAAAATTCATTTGAATGCAATCATTTTAAGACCACTGTGCTTGCAAGCAGCACCGCTAGTTCAATGGAGTAATTTTTCTGTTTACTCCCTTAAAGGTTCACAGAAATAGAAAAACCATGTGAGATTTCTTGGTGCAATTTCTTCAAATATTGAAGTCTCAAATTTAGGAGACAATATAAAAGGAAGAAAAGGAGGAATATATTGTGCTGATTAGGTAACAAATTGAAAAACCATGGGGCATTTCTGCTTTGGAGAATGAAGCTGTAGCAGTGGGAAATAAAGCCCCATGTAAATCACTCATGAAATTAATAATTTTAAAGGTTATTGGAGCAAAACTGCTGAATCCTATAGTTTGTCATCAGTAAATTAAATGCAAAATCACTAATTTAATTTGTACGAATTATCAGTTGACTTCTAATGTATGGAATAATAAGAACTAATGCTCCTTTGTGAGCTGAAAATGAGATTTTTTTTTATTTTCAAAAGAGCAAAAAGAGAAGAAATAAAGTTGATTCAGAGACCAAAAAACCTTTTAGTTATAGTAATTTGTTGACTTCTGACAAAAAAAATCTTTCTAGGTTTTATTTGCAATTTTCTTATTCAAATCAAACTCAGATGAAATGTAGGGAGGCAATTGACTCTCAAAACAGGTCTGGTTCTGACCCAAGAGAAGACAATTCTAAACCAGGGCAATGTGGGCACACTGGAGTTTACCCAAGAGGATCATCTACACTCTAGTTTCTCATCCTTAAGCTTGATTGAAAGGAATAAAAGGTTGGGTTTTTTTCCCTGAATGTTTTTTCGCTGGCCATGAAATTCTCAGCTGTATGAAATTGATTTAACAAAAAAGACTTTTGTGGCAATATCTGGAAGAGAAGAATAAATTTAAATTCCAGAGCCTTAGCAAAAATGAGAATTATAGAATGTTAGAACTACAAAGATCTTAAATCTTTTTTGTCCAACTCCTACTTTTCTAGATAATGAAACAGACTCTGAGAGACGAAACTTATAAGAGGCTATGTAGGCTGGTTAGGAGCAGACCTGAACTAAAGGGCTCCTCACCTTAATTGCACAATTAAGAGATCTCCTTTGGAGAAAGACCGTTTTCTGCATACACTTAATTTTCCTTACACACACACATACAACACACACACACACACACACCTATGTCTGGGGGTTGCTTGTGTAATATTTATAATCCTGATTTCATACCTAGGGTGATTGGGAAGAAACATACTGTGTAACAAAGGCAGCTTTCTCTTTAGAGTCATATTTTTCCCTGAATGCATCCCTTGAGACACTGTGTTTAGTATCTTCCTTAGCTGGGAGTGAGGAGGAGGGCTTACCTTCAGAGAAATGAGCTACAAAGTGGCTTCCCTCTGCTTGTTCAGACACCTGAAGGATGTGCTTGAGCAGCTCTGGAAAGTAACTTTATCTAACTGGCAACAAGAGGACCAAACAAAGGATGAATAGCAATTTTATAAACAGTTTCCATAACGAGCTGTTATGAAAACTGATAGTGAATTCAGTTAACATAGATTGATCTGAAAGTCATTTGGGTTCTTAGGTGGTGGGCAGCTCTGGCAAGCAGCTCTGCCTCTAACTTCCCTGGTGTATGGCTCTTTTTTCTTTTTTGGTCTTTTAAAAATTAATTTTTGGCTTTTGGAAATATACAATGATTCCCTTTCCTACTGGGCTTAAAAAGCTAAGCTCAACACTTGTGATCTAATTAATAAAATATGAGTCAGAAGGGACCATAGTGAACAGAATTAACCCCCATCCTGCTTTATAGGTGGGAAAACTTGAGTCTCAGAGACCCAAGGCATGGTTCTCTAGCTTGATAAAACAAGCAGGGAATAGAACCCAGGTTTCCTGATGCTTACATTTCCTTGTACTTTAGACCAATCATTGGGCTGCAGGAATGGTTGAGTGATAAGCTGGCTTTGAAGTCTGGGGGTCTGTGATGAAATCCCAGATCTGACTCATATATATTATCCTGGTAAAGTGACTTATTTTCTCTATCATATGGGTATTGTGAGTACTAATAGGTTTAGCTCGGTGTCTGGCTGAACAATAGTAAAAAGTGAAAGTGAAGTCACTCAATGGAGTCTGACTCTTTGCAACCCCATGGACTGTGGCTCGCCAGGCTCCTCTGTCCATGGGATCATCCCAGCTAGAAAAGTGGAATGGGTTGCCATTTCCTTCTCCAGGGGATCTTCCCGACCCAGGGATGGAACCCAGGTTTCTTGCATTGCAGGTGAATTCTTTACTGTCCCAGCCACCAGGGAAGCCTCAATGTGAGAACAGAGTAAATGCTAATTATTGGACAAAGGAAGTCCTGGAACAGCAGCAGAAAATGCTAGAAAGAAAACCTCTAGTCAAAAATCATCTACCTTGAAAAGAATCCTTCCTAGATTTCTATCATATTTCTAATATGATAACAATAACAGCAATGTATTAGGTAACCTGATTTCTCTAACACTAAAGTGAATTATATGAAGCAGAAATGTATATTGTTACCACCCAAATCATTTGTTCATTCAGCAAACATTCATTCAAAAGACTCCACATGCCATTCTGCATTGGATACCAGAGAATCAGAAACATATAATTAACCTGTGGTATCTCTGATCTGATAATTATTCACAAACTTGCAGGAAAATAAGTCCCAAAGGAAAAATAATCATCATAAAGTGTGTGGAAACTGCTAAGATGTAATGAGAGCTCAGTAAGGGTGCTGAGTCCATATTGCAGGAAGGGGACTCTGTGAAGCTATGTTTCTCGGGAAAGATGACCCACGTGTTATAGCATGAGTAGGCATAAACCAGAATTTGGGGAGGGGGACATTCCAAGCAGTGAAACGTGCGTGAGCAGAGGGAGAATGGTGTAGCATAACACGGCACTTTGGGAGGGCAGTACAGGTAGTTCAGGGTGGCTAAGATTCATAGTTTAAAAGGAGGAATGGAGAAGGGAAGTCAAATCCAGATCAGGAAGGGCCTTGAACGTTATGCTAGAAGCTGTCAGTATTATCCTGAAGGCATTGATAAGTCATTGAAGGATTGATTTGTATGCAAAAGGAACTGGATCAGATACTTATTTAAGAAAGGTAATTTTGGATGTTGAGTGAGCATCGATTGGAAAGAGTGATGATTGGAAGAATGGAGAAGATTTCAGAGAAAATATAAAGCAAATGAAAGAAGGAATGGTGAGAATGGAAGAATTAAAAAGCAGAGATGTCACTCTACTGACAAAAGTCTGCATAGTCAAAGCTATGGTTTTCCTAGTAGTTATGTACTGATGTGAGAATTGGACTATAAAGAAGGCTGAGTACTGAAGAATTGATACTTTCAAATTGTGGTGCTGGGGAAGACTCTTGAGAGTCCTTGGACTACAAGGAGATCAAACCAGTCCATCCTAAAGGAGATCAACCCTGAAGAGTCGTTGGAAGGACTGATGCTGAAGGAATGGTGCGAGTTGAAGTCAGGGGACCTCAAGATGTGAGGGATGGGCTGGTGGTGAGGCAGAGAGAGGAGTCAAAGACCACTATCAGTTTTCTGATTTGGGGTTCTTAGGTTAGTGAAAGAACCACTTGCACACAAAAAAATGAAATCCTATAAAAGGAGCAGATATTAGGAGTTAGAGGGGTAGAAAAGATGTTGAATTTAATATAGCATACTCTGAAACTCTGGGATATCTGCATTAAAATGTCTTCCAGATACTTTGGAACCCATAAAAGGGACCAAATGGGAATCATAAATTGGGAGTTGTCAGGATTTTACTAGAGAGGCAGTGTCAGTCTGTACCTCTTGTAGACTGGTGAGACTGTGGTTCAGGACTCTTGATGACCCTCCCATGAAGATCATGTGGTGTCAGCCACTCCAAGAAGAGATTTCTATCAACTTCATAGGAATTATCAAGCCCCACATTACTGGTATGAAGACTGTTTCTCTGTGGCAGTGATAGCATTTTGCCTGGTCAGATAGCTGGGTCCACTAGAATGGCTGCCGTTCATCTCTCATGCCATTTACAGGCAGGACCAATAGTGCCTCACACCGCATGCAGTGGGTTTCTGCTCTCCTACTAAGGGTTTTTGCATTGCCTCTGAAAACCAAGATACTGTTTCACTGGTGTGGCCCATGCATAGCCACAGGGGCCCCTGGGTTGTGATTTTCAAATAAACAGAGAAAGAGTATCCCGGCTCATACCTCGTCCCTGGGCTGCCTAAGGAAGAGGCTGCCACTGAATCTTGGGATCTGGTTTTCCTGGTTCGATAAGCAGAATAATGTCCTCTCTCCCAAAAGGTCTGTTGGGTCTGTGCATATGTCACCTTACATGGCAAAGGAGAATTAAGATGGCCAATTATCTGAATTCTCTGGGTGAGACCATGGTAATCACAAGAATCTATGAAAGTAAAAGAAGAAGTACAAGGGGTTAGAGTGGTGGAATCTGAGAAGAACTCAACTCACTTCACTGTTGCTGGCCTTGAAGATGGAGGAAGGGACCCCAAGAGTGAAGGCATGTGGGCAGCTTCTAAAAGCTGGACAAGGCAAGAAAATGGATTCTCCTCAAGAGCCTCCAAAAATGAGCATAGCCATGATGACACATTGATTTTGAACTGGTGAGAGCTGTGTTAGACTTACAACTTACACAACTGTAAGATAATAAATTTAGATTTTTTAGATTATAGTTGATTCACAATATTGTTAGTTTAAGATATACAGTGCATACATATATTCTTTTTTCAGATTCTTTTCCGTTTAGTGAAATGTAAGTTTCTCAGTCATGTCCGACTCTTTGCAACCCCATGGACTATAGCCAGCCAGGCTCCTCTGTCCATGGGATTTTCCCGCTAAGAATACTAGAGTGGGTTGCCATTTCCTACTCCAGGGAATCTCCCCAACCGAGGGATCAAACCTGATCTCCTCCATTGCAGGCAGATTCTTTACCATCTGAACCACCAGAGTTTGAGATAGTTCCTTGTGCTATACAGTAAATTCTTGTTGGTCATCTATTATATATATAATAGGGTGTATATTTAAATCCCAAGCTCCTAATTTATCCCTCCTCCCTTTCCTTTGTTAACCGTAATTTTTTTTCTGTATCTGTGGGCCTATTTCTGTTTTGTAAATAAGTCCATTTTTTATCATTTTTTTGAGATTCCACATAGAAGTTATATCATATGAGATCTGTCTTTGTCTGGCTTACTTATAATGATAATCTTTAGATCTATCTATATTACTGCAAATGGTATTATTTCATTTTTTTATGGCTGAATAGTATTCCTTTATATAAATATAGTGCGTCTTCTTTATCCATTCATCTGTCAGTGGACATTAAGGTTGCTTCCGTGTCCTGGTTATTGTTGTAAACAGTGCTTCAATGAACATTGGGGTGCATGTACCCTTTCAAATTATGTTTTTCTCTGGTTATATGCCCAGGAGTGGGATTGCAGGATTGTATGGTAGCTCTGTTTTTAGTTTTTTAAGGATCCTCCATACTGTTCTTCCTAGTGGGAGAAAATGGAACCCTCCTTCACTGTTCGTGGGAATAAATTTGGATTTTCTATGTCACTGTTTGTAATAATTTCTTATGGCAGCCATGGAAAACTAATGTACTTAACAACACCCAGAAGGGCTGGATGGCACAAGTCACTGAGAAGGTGTTGATGTCCCATAGGGTAGATTTTGGTCAGCATGGGAGGGGAGACAATGGATAAATTCTTTCCTTCCCTTCAGAGTTTCTTCTGACATATAGGATTTTTTAAGATCTTCTGGGGGCTTCCCCAGGGGCTCAGCAGTAAAGAATCCACCTACAGTGCGGGAGACACAGGAGACACAGGTTCAATCTCTGGGTCAGGAAGATCCCCTGGAGGAAGGCATGGCAACCTACTCCATTATTCTTGCCTGGAGAATCCCAGTGGACAGAGGAATCTGGCAGGCTATAGTCCGTTCCATTATTCTTGCCTGGAGAATCCCAGTGGACAGAGGAATCTGGCAGGCTATAGTCCGTATGGTTGCAAAAAGCTGGACACACCTGCAGCAACTGAGCACACATGTGTGATCTTTTGAAGCACACTGTGAGACAGAGAAATCAGCTGTGTTTTACACAAGGCTGCAGAGCACTGTGCCCTCGTATTTGTTCCTGCTCCTTACTCATTTCCTGTGTTGCTCATCCATGCTTCTCTGAGACTGCAATTCCTAAGGAAGTGGTGGTGGGTAAGAATAGGTCTCACTCAGGTTGCTTTCTAAGAAGGCTGAGAAGGTAGTGACTGCTCTCATGTAATTGGGTGAGTACAGCCAGATAATGTGTACAGAGCAATCAGAAAGGTCAGGAATAAGATCCTGTGGAACCAGCATGTAAGAACCAGATGAACCACAGAAGGCTGAAGGAAGACAGAAGGAGGACAGAGAGGAAGAACTAGGAGTAGTCAGTGTTTTAAACCCAAGGGAAGAGAAAGTCGATAAGAGAAGTGGTCAAAGGAATGAGAGGTACAATGGTGATCAGGGGGCCCAAATGAAGCAATAGTTGACATTTTAAAATTAACACCTGGGAATTCATTGCCAACCTTGTCTAAAGGTAGAGAAAAAGCCAGGTTGCTGGGGATTTAGGAAGGAATCAGGAGTGATGACATACAGGCAGCAGGTGTAGACAGCTCTTTAAGGGTGTTGATTATGAAAATAAGAAGGGAGCGCTGTAGCTAGAAGGAAGGATTTTTAATTTCTCTTTCCTTTTGTTTTTGTCTTAAGATTGGAGAAACCTGAACATGTTTATAGCCTAAAGGAAATGAGCCGGCAGAGAAGGCAGCTTCAAGACTCACACAATAGTCAGAAGCCGCACAGACATATATCTGCTAACAGAACGCAGCACTTTTCTGCTACTTCCCTTGTATGCTGTCACAAACGCAGAAATGTGTTTTGCCTCCCCCAAATCTAGCATCAGAAAAGCTGGCCACAGCCTCTGTTTGAGGAGGCTGGCAGCTCTGTCTTGGAGTGAATCAGACAGGACAGAGTTTGGGCCCCTGTGGGCTGTCCTGGAGAGCAGCATGTAGTCAGAGGACTTGCTCCTTTAGCCCTCTGGCTTGAAACGAAGTTAGATCTCAGCACCCAACTGAGTGACTTAAAAACCAGCAGAAGTCAAGGTGCACCTATGCTTCTAGAATGGAAAGGGATTCTTGTTTATGAACTCTTCTGAAGTCTGTGGATTCTCCCAGAGGAACTCAGTCACTGAGTATGACGAATACTAGGTTAAGACAACTCAAGAAGCTTCTTTCCATTAATATTCTCTGAAACTTACACACACACACTTAAGTAAGAATCAAATGAAATAGAAAGGCTGTACAATTCTTGCTTTTTAGGAATCACAGATTTTTAGTGCTTAGAGGACATTTAAGGAATGATTTAATTCAATACTCTTCATTTTACAGTTGAGGAAATTGAGGCATAATAAAAACATAGGCATAATAAAAATAGCATAACAATAGCAAGTTATACTTACAATGTTCTTTCACATAAATAAACTCATTTGATCTTCACAAAGACTTTGGAAGAAAGGGAAGCAAACAAACCAAAAAATTGAAATTGTACCCTAAAAATACTCTGTTTTTTAATTCTAATACTTCTATAAAATAGGAGTATTTCACTTCCCCTTTATCTTGCTACAGGTTAAATACATTATTTTCATTTTACAGGTAAGGAAATAAAGTTGAGATATAAAAGGATATGCTTGATATCTGACAAATATCCTGGGTCTAAAACTCTTGTCAGAATCAACAGCAGAACTCAGGATTCTTCGATTTCAGAGATTTTTTTCATTTCTTTTTCATTTTATATTTTTATAGCATTCTATGCTCACCAGTGAAACTTACATGGTTTAATTAATCATTATGACAACTCTGTTTGATGGATGAAACCACAAAGCAACTGAAAGATGAAGGCTTCAGTGAAAGTCTCACAAGTACTTAACAAGGTGCTAGCACTTCAGCAACAATTGGGTTCTGAAGTCTCTTGCCCACAAACCAGGTGTTCTCAGCCCTGCCAGCAAATTGGAATTATCTCAGGAGCTAAAAATAAAAAAATACACACACACACACACACACACACACACACAAGTGCCTGGGCCCTGCTCCTGCCTAACTGAATCAGCATCTCTGATGGATGGAGCCTGACTGTATTTTTTGAGTCTTTCCAGGTGATTCTTACAGCCTCTGTTGAGAATCACAATATATCATATATTTAACATTTAAAGTTCTTAATTTTTGTTCCACTCAGTCTGATTCCCTCTTCTGCAACAACAGCTAACATTTTGGTAGCATTCTGCAAGGGATGTGAGATTCATGCATTTTAGCTCTCTGCTGAATAGAAACTGCCACTTTGTATACAAGAATCTTACAATACAAGTTACCAAAGTCTAATGGAATCGCCCACTCTAACAGCAGAAAAAAACCTCATGCTCCTCTAAAGCATTCAAGCATTTTCTCTTTTCATATGACACTGGATGGCTAACATCACATTGCATGGGTAACATATAGAGGATTAAATACTAGAACATGACACCTTTGTTTTAATTGCTGACCATGGTGAACTATAGCGTGAGCAGAAATTCCGTTGCAGGATGAGACTCAGCACGCAGATAAGCACAGAGCTTGCTTGTCTGGTGTGCTGGAGCCCCCCGTGTATTATTGCTGGTATCCATGTGTAACAGATAGTATTGTGCATTGAGCTGGAAGATAATAAATAGATGTGAGATGATGATTTACGGAAGGGTGCTTAGAACTCCTTGAACCAGCAGGAGAAGAAAACAGTGCTGGTACAAGGTTGTACTGTCAAACTCAAAATCCTTTTCTTCCTTTCTCTCCAGAGGGCAATTTCTCCAAGACATAACTTGCTTTCTGCCTTATCATCTGGAAATTCCGTGGTTAATTACTAAAATGCCTGATCCACAAATCTCTAACTGTCATATTTTTTTTTTCTCCCTTTTGGTTGACTTTCTTAAAAGAATGTCTCATTTTTAATGAAATAACTCGCATTAAAACTGCCTGTTCTTGAGGAGTTTTTGTGTGACTACTTTTACTTCCTTTTAAAAATTTCCCTCATTTAAACTATTGTGGCTTGGTGAAATTGTATGGCTAACTAAAATCAGTATGATTTGAAATCTTAACACCAACAAAAAAAATTAAATGAAACCTGAAAATGCCAGTGAGTTCTTTGCCTGATTTCTAAGACACAGTTGTTTTATTTCATATGTTTCGCCTTGACAGAGAAATAAACAATTCTAGAGAAAGTGATGGTGATAGATATATTAAAGTGATTAATGATATTGTCAGCTTGATGACTCATCTGTATCATATGAAAAATAGATTGTTTATTTATCCAAGACTATGCTCTTTCTTATCATTCTAATATTAAATGTAATCACGGGATGAAAGCACTAACATTGCCAAAAATGAAAAGTGATTGATCTAAGGGCTCATCTTATACCAGATGCTCCATGGAAAAATGAGTCACCGTTAAAGGCCAAGCAGGCTAGCCCTCACCTCTATCTCAGGGACCCATCAGTTTACACTGTGATTAACACACTGCCTTTTTGTCACACTAGTGTGTACAAATCCCAGCTCTGCCACTTGCTAGCTGTGTGACCTTGAACAAGTTATTAAACTTCATTGCCTCAGTTTCCTCATTTATAAAATTTATTATTATTCCTCATTTATAAAAATGAGAAGAAAAGCATCACCTTCTTCATAGAGTAGTCATGAAGGTTCAAGTGACTCAGTGCGTGCTCCATAAACTATTATTTTGATCATCCATCTGATGTGTCAGTTATATTGTATTCAGAAAGCTTCTGATGATATATACCTTGATGGGAAAACATGATCTGCCTGATCCCATTTCTCTGATAATTCAATCAATTCATCACCCAGGATATAGGATGATACCGGGGTAGAGAAAAAGTGAGTCAAGCTGTGTTGATGCAGGAGTATGAGTCACTGACTACAAGGACTTTGCTGTATTGAAAGCAGTGTCGTGTGGGAGAGAAGGATGGGTGTCAAACCAACACGCGTTTGAGAATCAACTCTGCCTCTTGAGAGGAGATCTTCAACAACCTATTCAATCTCTCTAATTCACAATTCACCCCAAAGTAAAAGGTTCTAAAGATTTAAATGTGATCACAGGTGTAAAATACTTAGCTACCTGTTATGCTAACTCATTATTACCACTATTATTGTTTTTAATCTTGGGAGAGAAGGTGGAGGAGAGACACCGGGTTCCTAGGGTGGGGAGAGATCAGGAGCCATGGGATGAGGGTGGGGGAGAGTAGTTTGGGGACAGTTTACAAAAAGGGAAGTAGTCAGGGCCTTTAACGCATGCTGTGTCCTTCCAGCTCTTTCTCCCTCCTGGTAAATGTCCAACTGCCATATTCATTCATTTAGTCAACACATATTAGTGAGTCCCTGCTATGGGCCGGGCACTTTTCTAAGTGTCAAAGGCAATTATTCTTAGGGAGCTTATATTCCTGGGTGGGGGTGGGGCTATAATAAGAAGGTAAATAAATAAATGGGGCAGATAATCTCATATTGTAAAAAGATAACAGATTAGGCAGAGAATACTGTGGAAGAGGCTATCTTAGCTTAAAAAAAGGCCAGTTGAAGAGGTAAAATTTAAGTGGACTAGAAGAAAGAGGAACCAAGCTACATTAAGCTCTGGGAAAAGAGCATTCTGCTCAGAGGGTCCTGCACACAAAAGACCTTGAAGCCGAAGTGATCTTGGCCTATTCCCAGGCTAGTGTGACTGTGGCCCATATTGGATCCCACTGGAGGAAGCCGCAGAGCCCCCACTGTAGAGAGCCATGCAAGGGAGTTCTTGCAAGGAGGCTGTGTACCCAGTGCTATGTGAAGCTGTGAGAGGCTGCCATGTTTCCACTGGAAGCAGAAGAATAAAGTGATGGATTTACCGCACAGGCTCTTGCCAAGAACTCAAAACTTCATCAACAGGTAGCTGTGTTGAATTTGCAAGACTCAACCCTGTTCATTTGTGCATCACCACCAACTCACTAGTGAGGTGACTGAAGTAGAGACTTTACTCTCCAAATTTTAGAGATGAGAATACTAAGGTTCAGAGTGCCTGAAGTTCCTCCAGCCAGATGTCTCATCAAGACAGAGTAAAAATCGCTCAGTGGCAGAGCTGTGGGGTTTAGTCTAGGTTTTGAGATTCTAATCCTCAACCCTGTCTCTCCCAAGAAATTCAGATCACACTTGGCTTAGCAATCAGATTTATTCTATTAAATATAGTTTTTTCTAAGTTTTGATTATTTTTATCCTGTTTGTTTTTCACACCTTGTGATTTCTATTTGATTTCCCATTAGATTCTGCCAACTAAGGGTAAATTCCTTGGATGTATGTGTTAGGCTTCTGTGAGTGGTAATAACCACAGTGCTACAAGAATCACTAAACACATAAATATGACATGACTCCCTTCTTGCCATTCCTTTCATGGCAGCACAGACTGAGTGTAGCAAGAAGCCTAGAGAGGAGTTCGGTTAGGTAGTGTAGACAAAACCATATCACAGACATCTACTCAGGTCTCATGGGCCCGTCCAGACTGTTCTGTTAAACTCTGCCTCTCATTAAAATAGAAGGCACAACAATGTGTACCCGATGCTAATTCCAGTATTTGTGATTCAATATCTGAAGTATTTAGTTTTCCACATTACCGAACAAAAAATGCACATGGCCCAGAATGACAGTAGTCAGAGGCAGCTTTTCTTATGTGCTCTGACCAGGAAAATAAAAGAAACTTCTTAGAATTTAATGAGAGGAAGAATGAAATACCAGTTCCTTTCAAAACTGTAGGATCAACAATGGTAGTCATGGCACTTGTAGTGATTTCGCAACAGAAGGTAGCTATACTTGGCATAATGGTAAAGAGTTAAGAAAATTGAGCTGTATTAATCAGAGTAAAGAAAATTTTTATTAACTGCATAGTTTGTAAGCACCACTCTTTTTTTTTTTTTTTTTTTTTTTTTTTTACTGTTTGTTAGGAAGATGGAGGCATGCACTGGAAACACTAATTCTAATTATTACTGTAAGTGGGAGTTTTTGGCACAAGGTCAAGAAATAATAGGAGAATGTGTGAATCTCACTATTGAGCTGCAGTAAGCCTAATCATTTGAATAAAGCCAGTTGTTTTTTCTTGGACTGTCTCTGGGCTGTTCAGTGTTCTGGATGAATCTAACACAATCAGGCTGTTCTCTGGTGTATAACTACTTCCTGCTGACTCAGGGCAACTTGCTTCCTTTGCCGTTTATTAAAATGAAACATTCATATTAAAACCCCATTTTTTAGTGATGACCAAATATACATTAGTAATGACATTATTAAAACTATTTTGTTTAAAATGAACTTTCACACTAGTGTGTTGCAAAGCAGCACAAACAAATCTATCTAATTTCACTGGAGATGGTTTTAAAAAGCTTGCAGATCTTTCTGGCGCTATTACAGAAGGGGATTTGATGTGTGTTTCAGGAGACAATCTAAGTTTTTATGGGTATAAAAAATGAATACTGTTTCCACTACTCCACACAGCAAATAATGTATAATTCATGATTTTTCATTAACATGCAAATGTGAAATAGTGTCTTCTATGTTTGCATCTACTAATAATCTATTAAATATTTAGAAGCATAGTAAAGAATACTAAAAATGTTTGGCCTGAGTATTGTTTAAGTGGTCTTTTCCCTCATTTTTTATTTGTCCATATATTTACACATGTAAAAATGTAGGAGAAACAGACAAGCAAATAATCAGTTTGTTATCAAGCATTTGTAAAATCAGACAATAACCCTCATATTCATATAGTTCTCGGTACTTTCAATAGCACTTTCACACAGAGGGTCTCGGTTGTCCACGACAACAGCCATATTAGGCTGTCATTATCCCTGTTTCATGGATCAAGAAACCAAGACAGTGATTTACTGGCCAGGACAACATCCCAAGTACCAAGTGTCTTGATTTATAATTTGTTGCACCTCAGGAGCACAGCAGAATGTCAGATATAAGATCATAGAATTCCAAGTGTTTGATAAATACATTTCTCTAAGACCATTACCTATAGCTTGCACTGGCTGAAGGTTTTGAAATTTTCTTTCTAAGGTGCCAAGAGTCTTCATTAGTTTATCCTAAAATATTCACTGAGCAAAGCACTAAGCTCCCACGTGCTCAGCGTTCTTCCAGGGACCTGATAGGAGCTAGAGATGAATCAGACACAGGCATGTCATCAAGGGTAGAAATGTAAAGTCCAAAGGGCTTCCCAGGTGGTGCGGTGGTAAAGAATCCTCCTGCCAAAGCAGGAGATGCAAGAAACATGGATTTGATTCCTGGACCAGGCAGATCCTGCGGAGAAGGAAATGGCAACACACTCCAGTATTCTTGTCTGGGAAATCACATGGACAGAGACCCTCCATGGGGTCACAAAGAGTTGGATGTGACTGAGCAACTGTGCACACACACACATAGAATCCAAAAACCGAGCTATAAGAGAAAATTCCTGTCATAAAAGGAATATTGAATCACATGCTATTAGAGGAGAGAAAATGTTTAAAGGAGAGAAAGGATGTACTTTTCTGGTCAGAGAGAACTTGAGCAGGCTCAGGCAGAAGTGATGGGTCTAGCATGTAGTGCACTAAAGAAGCCATTGAAGATCTAAGGCCCAATCACGTGATGTTTGAAATGTAATCTTGGAGGCCATGTGAGAAACTCAAGGGAATGAGGTCATTAAAGTATTTCAGAATAAGAAGATAAATTCTCCCAAAAAGAGTAATGGAAATAAATATAAAAGAAAAGAAAAACATTATCCAACATCCTGGAAAGATTCTTAGAATCTGGCTCTTCTTAACAAGACATTAATGGGGTAGGAATAGAGAGAGTTCAGTCAAGATATGACAAAATATTGATTTTTCTTTTATTAGTATGTTCTAAAATTTCTAAAGATTTCTCTATTAGTCACAATTTTATTATCATCTTTGGTATTAATTCTGTGGAGTCAGTCTGGTCACATTAAGGCATTTGGAAGACACAAATCTTCTTTACTTTAAAAACAAAACTATCCTTTCAGTTCATAATGACTTGATACAGCCCATGACTTCAAAGAATTTGTCTTCAGTTATGGCACTAGGATCCCCATTTAGGAGACATGAAACTAAGGACTGGGTTATCTTTCAATGGTACCAGTCTGTGCCCAGGCCTGGTCAAGCACTCCATCAGCCAACCCAACAGACTGACCTGTGTTAATACATTTTAAGCATATTTAAACAATTTATCAAATTGAAGTTGTGGTAAAGGTATTCCTTTATAGCTATTCCTTGATAGCTAGCAACAAAGATCATACAAACAAAAGCAATCACAACATTTTAAAGTCGTCTCAGACATTATTATGAATCTGCTTTCAAGTACTTGAGCAAGGTTGGAAACCACAAGCATAGGCTGTATAACCCTTGCTACCCAGCTGGTGTTGTCATTCAGCAGGTCCACTGCCCCAGACTTCTGATTTGGGATCCTCTCCAGTAGAACTCTGGCTGTAAGGATGCTATTTTCCCTTTCTGGTGAATAATTCTGTGCTCCAAGTTCATTTTTGCTGAGCACATCATTTCTTATCCAGGTCTTGGGGGAGCTTCCATACCGCATTACTCCCTCATATGTTGTATCATATCCACGGACACCATGTAGTATTTTGCTTGGAGGTTTAGGAGTTTCTCCTGAGTCTTGCCACTGTTTGTTCTGTTCAACAGTCTAAGTATTGTTAGGTAGGCTCTTTGAATATAAGTAGACTTTCTTTTTTTCTTCTGGGGTTATTTCCCATTCGGTCACTGTGACTTACTCCTTTTGGGCGTTACCAGTCTCTCTCCCTGTTGAAGTGAGCTCTTGAATTCTGTAGGATTCTCTAGGGGGACCACACCATTTATTTGAAAGTGAAGTGAAAGTGTTAATCTCTCAGTCATGTCCAACTGTTTGCGACCCCATGGACTGTAGCTTGTCAGGCTCCTCTCTCCATGGAATTCTCCAGGCCATAATACTGAAGTGGGTAGCCCTTCCCTTCTCCAGAGGATCTTCCTGATCCAGGGATCAAACCCTGGTCTCTTGCACTGGCAGGCAGATTCTTTACCACTAGTGCTACCTGGGAAGCCCTTTTTAGTGTGAGCTCCTAGCAAAGAATCACTTAAAATGAAAAACACATTCTCTGATACGTAGAAAACAGGACGATTGCTGATTTCTGTGACCAAAGAAATAATCATCACAAAATGAATGTATGGATGTAATTATTATAGCATCTGATATATCCATGTCAAACATATCAAATCTCCTTTCATGACAAAGTGAAGTCCTACAAAATGAACAGGAAGTACAGTGATAAGCTCCCATGACTTTACCAAAGGACTGACATCTTGTTCTGTACAATTTCCTTTTCTTTCAAACAGAGTAAATATAATTTGAACAATAGTTCTCAAATGTCAGTCATCAGACTCAGACTGGACTGGTTAGAAAGGGAATTTGTTTAAAAGCTTTTTTAAACATTAATAACTTTCTGATCTGAGTGCTGTTTCTCTTACCACTGCCGTGAAGATTCTAAAATCAGTAGATATGCAACTGGGTGTAAGAATCAGCTTTTTAACCTGTTCTCCGGATGATCCTGTCACACAGTCAGGCTTAGAAATCAGGGATCTCCAGCCTATACAGCTGCCGGTAGGATCACTCATGGCTAGCAGTGGATCCATGGTAATCCAAGGAGGGAAGTCCTGGGAAATCCAGGACAGGCCAGACCCATAAGTGACTTACGTCTGTGTCTTTGTAAATTAGAGATGGGCAGAAAGGCTATTGCTGTTAATAGTTTTTAGCAGCGCACTAATTTTAGGGACCAATTATAGAGTTCAATTAAAAAAAAAAAAAAACTTTCCATGTGGGGGCCTTTAGCATCACAAGTATTTCTGTCATGGAGTCACTTGTCAGCCCAGCACACAGGGAGATCTCACAAAGGAAGTCATGGGGTCAAGGAGAACTAGGACAGGCAGGAGAAACTAGTCAGTGGCAAGGGGGAGTTAGCCAATGTTTTTAAATGACATTTAACCCTGATTCTGACAATATTTTAGAGACTCTTCAGTGTGGAAGCATGAAGAATATAATAATGAGTACTTCCAAGGATAGCTAAGAGAAATGTATGTGTGTGCATGCATGCTAAGTTGTTTCAGTTGTGTCCGACTCTTTGCGACCCTGTGGACTATAGCCTGCCAGGCTCCTCTGTCCATGGAATTTTCCAGGCAAGAATACTGGAGCAGGCTGCCATTTTCTAGTCCAGGGGATCTTCCTGAACCAGGGATTCAACCCACAACTTTTGCATCTCCTGCATTGGCATGGAGTTTGTTTACAACTGCACCACCTGGGAAGTTTGATAACTCAACAGTAACTGGTAATTAGATTTTTACACTGAGAAACATTAACACCAGAAAAATGAATATTTGTCCATTTTTTGATGACTCTTCAGAGGCTAAAAATGACTCCCTGCTTGACCAAAACAAAACCTTAATAGAAGGTAAGTTGTGGGCATAAAGAAGAGAAAGGTTGCAGGAATTCAGGTGTTCACCTTTCCCTCTGTGAAGTCTATGCTGTGTGCAGGATCCATACAGTGAAGAGAGGGGGCACAGCTCAGGCTATTCCACCACAGCTTCAAGACCTGAGAAAGCTGGAATATAGAGCCCAGGATGACTTAGAGAAGTGCCATGAAGTTGTGAACCTCAGAGAACCGTAGATGGTCAGTCTCAGGAAAAGTCTCAAAGCCAGATCATTTGCCTCCTGTGTAGACACAGTGAATGAAGTGAAGGACATCTTAACTATTGGGAGTGGGGTGCATATAGTGGGATGAGAGACCACCTTGCCTAACAGCCTTAACATAACTTACGGTCAGGATGTGGTGTTTTCTGCACTTAACTCCATTATATAACATTGCTCTTAAATGTACTTCCAAGAGGATAGAAAAAGAACACTGCATGGTTCTGGAATTAGCTCCTGCTCAGTAAACAGAGAGAGGGTGATGTCTCTAAGAATCATAGTCTTAGCCCGTTGTGGCAGTGAAATGATCACAGTGACTGCTTGCAATATGCTAATGACCATTAAAATATAGGGATACCAGCTGTTGAAAACTATTTCGTCAAAAGACATTCTCAGGTGAGGTAAACAGCCTAATAGATAAGTTGAAAAAAGTATTTATATTCTCTGTCTTGGCTTTCTTTTCTTGCATCTCTGTGATGAACTGCCTATTAGCCTTAATTACCAATAGGTCAGGATTGATGTTCAGAGTCACAGTACTGTTTAAACTCTTATTTTATTTTTAAACTTTTTGTTTTGTATTGGAGTAGAGCTGATTAACAATGTTGTAATAGTTTCAGGTGAACTGTGAAGGGACTAAACCATACAAATACATGTATCCATTCTCCCCAAACTCCCCTCCCATCCAGGTTGCCATATAACATTGAACAGAGTTCTCTGGACTATACAGTAGGATCTTGTTGGTTATCCACTTTAAATATAGCATATAAACTCTTATTCAAAAGAAGTTGGTATCTGCCAGACCTGACCTGATTTATTGTTATTTATTTATTTTTTAGGTCTCAGCCCATGGGCCTGTGATGATTTACATATTTCTAGTAGCTGTATCACATCTGTTCCTTAGGTCTAATTTTCAAGTTCCAAGCATTAGCAGTGTGACCACAAAGATCTATGAGCTGATGCTTTATTTGATTTTTGTGTGTTTGTTTTAATGGAAAAGTAGAAAGGGAGGGAAGGAGGGAGGGGGGTATTTGATTTGCTGTCTAGCCAGCACAATTCTAAAAAGCATTAAGCTGAAACTGCTACAAGTGTTTATTTCCTAACTCTTTCTTGTATAATGGGAACAGTCAAGATCTGAACATGAGTCAATATAAGGTTTGTGGTTTTATGATAAGCATATCAGCCAGTGGAGAGAGTAAACCCCAGTGACAGCTGTGATGGTTCTTGGAATCAGACATCCTTCAATAACATGTTCCCCCATAGCTTATAGATACTCTTGTAAAATGGGGTCAAGGCTTATGGCAGATGTTGAATATCTCTGAGCTACGTGAAATTTCTCTCTGTGGATCCGGGCCTAACAACCATTACATCAAACCACAGGTACAACGAAGTCTATTTCCCTCTTTGACATGATACTGTTGTTACTCTAGAGGCAAAGCCTTATGCTATTGCCAGCTGAAAAAGACACCTCTCTAACATCTGAAGGAGTGCAGGCACAGAATCGGGGACATTGGGGCTATTCCAACCATCAGACTATAAAGCAATGATTTTATCCAGGACAAGCCACATAGCTCATTACAGTATGGTGTCTTGAAATGAGGATACCTGAAATAACAATGGCCATACCAAAAATTAAGTAAATAAACTTCTGGAAATTTCTGTCATGTTAGTGTGCCTCATAGATGTGATTCTACCCAACCCTGTTATAATTGTGAATACTTATTTTTTTTAAAAAAATGTTATTGAAGAATTGTTGACTTACAATGTTGTATTAGTTTCAGGAGCACAGCAAAAGGAGTCAGTTATACATACATCCCCTCTTTCCCCCACTTTTTTATTGGACTTCAGTTGCTCTACAATGCTGTGTTAGTTTCTGCTGTGTAACAGTGTGAACTGGCCATATGTAACATACATCCCCTCCCTCTCAAGTCTCCCTCCCAACCCTCCATTTCACCCCTCTAGATCACCACACAGCACCAGGCTGAGCTCCCTGTGGCTATACGGCAGTTTCCTCATAGCCATCTATTTTACACATGGTTGTTTATATATGTTGTGTCAATGCTTCTCTCAATTCTTCCCCTCTTTCCTTCCCACCCCGTGTCCAAAGTCTGTTTTCTACATCTGTGTCTATGTTCTTTGCCTTGCAAATAGGTTCATTCCTGTTTTTCTAGATTCCATATATATGTGGTAATATACAAGATTCTTTTCTCTTTCTGACTTAACATCACTCTGTATAACAGGGTCTAGGTTCCTCCACCTCGGTTCAACAGATTCAAATTCATTCCTTCCTTTGGCTGGGTAATATGCCACTGTATATATGTTCCACAGCTTCTTTATGCATTCATCTTCAGTTGACATCCAGATTGCTTCTGTGTGCTGGCTATTGTAAAAAGTGCTTGCAGTGAGCCTGGGGTACATGTGTCTTTTTGAGTTATGGTTTTTCTCAAGGTATATGCCCCTTAGTGGGATTACTGGGTCATGTGGTAGTTCTATGCTTAGTTTTTGAAGGAACCTCCATACTGTTCCCCACAGTGGCTGTACCAATTTACACTACCACCAACAGGTAAGAGGGTTCCCTTTTCTCCACACCCTCTCCAGTATTTATTGTTTGTAGATGTTTTTAATGATGGCCATTCTGGCTGCTGTTCAGGGATACCTCATTGTAGTTTTGATTTATGTTTCTCTAATAATTAGTGATGTTGAGCATCTTTGTATGTACCTCTGGGCCATCTGTGTGTCTTCTTTGGAGAGATGTCTACTTAGGTCTTCTACCCATCTTTTGACTGGATTGTTTATTTTATGGATATTAGGCTCCATGTGCTGTTTGTGTATTGTGGAGATTAGTCCTTTGTCTGTTGCTCTGTTTGCAAATATTTTCTCCCATTCTGAGAATTATCTTTTGGTCTTATTTATGGTTTCCTTTGTTGTGCAAAAGCTTTTAACTTTAATTAGGTCCGAATAGTTTATTTTTGTTTTTATTTTCATTATTCTAGGAGGTGGGTCAAAAAAGATATTGCTGTGATTTATGTCAAAGAGTGTTTTTCCCGTGTTTTCCTCTAATAGTTTTATAGTGTCCAGTCTTATATAGAGTTCTTTAATTCATTTTGAGTTTAATTTTTATGTTTGGTGTTAGAGAGAGTTCTGATTTCATTCTTTTATTCATAGCTCCCCAGATTCCACAGTGCCATTTATGGAAGAGGCTGTCTTTTTTCCATTGCATATTCTTGCCTCCTTTGTCATAGATTAGGTGACCATCCCCTCTTTTTTTAGATTCTTTTCCCATATAGGCCATTATAGAGTATTGGGGAGAGTTCCCTGTGCTATAGAGTAAGTTCTTATTAGTTATCTGTTTTATATGTATTAATGGGTGTATGTCAATCCCAATCTCCCAATTTACCCCTCTTCCCCACCCATGTATCCCCTAGTGACCATATGTTTGTTTTCTCTATCTGTGACTCCTGTTTTTGTTTTTGTTTTTAATATCCTTCTCCCATGTAGTCCATTGTAGAGTATTGAATAGAGTTCCCTGTGCTATAAGCAGGTTATTAATAATCTATTTTATATGTAATAGTGTGTATTCATCAATCCCAACTTCACAATTTATCCATCCCTTCCTCATACCCTGGTAACTATAAGTTTCTTTTCTACATTCATGACTCTACTTCTGTTTTGTAAATAAGTCCATTTGTAATCCCCCCCCACTTTTTTTAGATCCCACATATAAGTGATATCATATGATATTTGTCTTTCTGTGCCTGACTTACTTCACTCAGTATGATAATCACTAGGTCCATCCATGTTACTGCAAGTAGCATTATTTTATTCTTTTTTTATTGATGAGTAATATTCCATTGTATATATGCGCCACATCTTCTTTATCCATTCCTCTGTTGATGGGCCTTTAGTTGCTTCCATGTCTTGGCTATTGTAAACAGTGCTGTAATGAATTGTTCTTTTCATAGAGGAAACCAACTGTTTCACTGAATAAAGTCATCACTGAGCAATCAGGAAAGGTTTCCTAAGAGCATCTGATAAAATAAAGTTAGGAAGTCTATAAATAGTGTAGTTCAAATGGCTTTCAAATGTCAGTGAATTTCCATACTACCTGTTTTTTATTTTTTTTTTTAATTGAAGTATAGTTGGTTTACAGTGTGGTGCTCATTACTGCTATATAGCAGAGTGACTCAGATATACATTGTTGTTGTTCAGTTGTCTAGTTGTGTCCAACTATTTGCATCCCCAGGGACTGCAGCATGCCAGGCCTCCCTGACCCTATTATCATTCTTTCTTGTATTCTTTTCCATTCTGGTTTATCAGAATATATCGAATAGAGTTCCCTGGGCTACAATAGAATTTTCTTGATTATCCATCCTATTTATATCTGTTTGCATCTCCTTAGCGCAAACTCCCAATCCATCCCTCTCCAAACCCCTCCCCCTTGACAACCACCCACAATACTTCTTGAACTACTTAACAATTCATGAAGAAAGCAGGGTGAATAGAAATTTCCTGAAAAACTGGCTAGTGGCCCCAGAAGACTCTGCATGTTGCCTCCTTGTCTCCTGCATGAAAGGATATCTCCATGATGTGTTTTCAAACTGCCATCTTATCACTTTGCAAGATGCATCATAACCGTATCAAGAGAAAGGAAATGGCTATCCAAGAAGGCACTAAAGAATCAATTTCTTGAAAATGCAGAAACACTTTGCATGAAATATTTCCGTTTTACTTTTCTTGATGTTATGGCTTGTTTTTGGTTCTGTAGATACACAAAACACACACACTCCTTTGTCTACTCTTACTAGAGTAGTATTTTTTTTTTTATTTAGTTCTTTCTGAGCATAGAAGAACTTTTAGTTTTCTTCATCAATCTGTGATGTTTTTTCTTACACACAAAAGGGTCTTATATAAGGGCTTTCCTGGTGGCTCAGAGTGTAAAGAATCTGCCTGTAATGCAGGAGACCTGGGTTCAATCCCTGGGTTGGGAAAATCCCCTGGAGAAGGAAATGGCTACACACACCAGTATTCTTGCCTGGAGAGTTCTATGGACCGAGGAGCCTAGTGGGCTACAGTCCATGGGGTCACAAAGAGTCGGACGTGACTGAGCGACTGATTCTTACTACTACTACTTCTTAAATAGTTTACATTTTTATGTTTCTTTGCACTTTATTTTTTAAGTATTTGTCATTCTGGGTATGGGAACTTCAAAGCACTACATTTGAGTAGTTTAGCAACTTTAATCAGTTATCTCAAAATACTATTATAAATTAAACTTTTATGTGACTACTTGTACAAGAACAATGCATTTTAAGTTATTTATCTGAGGAACTCTTTTTGGGTCTGCTATATTCCCATTAGCAAAGTTTCCTGATTAAATTAATAGAAAATAACCTAATGTTTTACTCTCTTTTAAAAGCATATTATATTTATACACCCACATATGTGTATATAAGTATTATCATAGTTCATCTGATTAACTAAGCAGAATATTTTAACATTATTTGTGTTTTCATGTCTTATGATAATTTGGGGTAGAACTAGAAGTCAGTTTTAAATCCAAATGTTTCCTTTTCTTTCTTTGTTTCATTTTTTTTCCCCCAGTATTACAAGATAAATTTCATATTAGGCATATTTTATATCTTCTTCTGAGTGGTGATATTTCAGGAAAAAGACTCTTACCATTTAGACAATGCATACACAAAAAGTGAAGTGCAAATTCAACATGTATCTCAGTAAGTTGTTCTAGGTAGACATGCTAAAAATTGAACTCAGTCTGAAGAGCCACAAAATTTCCACATATTTTGTTTTGTAAAGAAAAATAAATATGAAGCATAATGCCAGACAAGTCACTTACCTCCTCTCCTGCAGGCTTTAAATTATTTGGTTATCTACATTGATCCAATTAATGGTCAGACTGCCAAATCCCCACTTTACTTTGTGTTGCATAGTCCTAGCCTTTGTTATGTGCCCCTGGGAGTTATAGTTGAAAATGAAAGCAATTAAAGAGTTGCTGGGAATTATTTTGTTATTAGGAATGGCATGCTCATCTGCCTGAAAGAGAAATGATGGTAGAAGTCTAAACAGTGGTGGCTGTAGGCATGGGCATTGAAATTAAAATAAAATGGAGAGGTTTGATTTAATTTAAACATTTGTCTATTTCCATTCATTCATTCAACAGATTTATATAGCATGCCTACTACAGTCAGGCACTGGGCACAAGAGTGAATGCTGGGCACTGGGAACACAGAAATGAAGAAGTTAAAGTCTCTATGATCATGGTGCTCATATTAATAGAGGATTCCAGAAAATCTATGCTTATAATAGACTGTTAGGAGAGATGTAAAAGAAGTGTGCAATGTAGGTATTATGGGAAAATCACAGAAAGAAGTCCCTAAATGGCCTGGAGAGGCATAGGAAATGCTTCCCTAAGAAAGTAATGCTTGCTCTGCTCATGAAGGACTGTGTCATTAGATGGTTGCTTCTTATTAAAGAGGACTCCAGGCAGAGGGAATGAGCAGTGTTTATAAGGAGGAAAGTATGTGCTAGAATGGCATATTTAGTGAACTGCTAATAATGGGACCTCTAAGGTATTTTAATACAGGAAACTGGAAATTCAAAAGGCAGATTATGAAGGAAGCATATATGCCAAGGTTTGAACTTTGTACCAAAGGTAATGGGAGGCCATCAAATTATTTTAAGATGCAGAGTGGCATAATTTTCTGAATTAAAGTCTAGAGCATACCCAGATCCCTTCGTTGTGAGTCTACACCCGGGCTCCTGATGGGATTTCATTTTACTGAATGATGAGAGTGATGGCACAGAATAAGGGAAGCATTGCTTTGAACTACCTGGAGGAATCTAGAAAATAATCTCAAACTCTCCAGAATAATTTTCTTCATTATAAATGAAGAGGTTGACTAAGTAATCTTTAAGTCTCTTTGGCTTTGAATTTCTGTTCCGTTTCTTCATTTTGAGCTCTACCACTGTATAAACTAATGAGAGATTGTTTTAGCCCTACCTCAATACTGCACAGACAGTGAGTCATGTGACTATGCTGAGCCAATCACCAAGTTAGACTTGGTGATCTTATCCACTTAATGAGGCATTCTTAGAGGCAGAATTCTGGTTATAAAATCCCACAGTGTGCTGTATTGTGACAGAAGCCACAAGAGGATGGTACACATGGGAGGAAAATAATTAATTTCCACACCTCCTACTTAAGCAGGAGTCCAGCTATGTAGAATAAGAATAAAAGTGAAATATTATAAGTCCATCTGTAGATTTTGTTGTTTTACTGAAGTGGGCCAATAAATTTTAAGATCACTGCCAACTCCACTTTTGCTTAAAAAAAAAAAAGTAAAACATTCACAATTCCAGCTTTGTGGTGGTTTCAATTTTTAAAAAAAGATAAGGGAGGGATGGGGGAGTAAAGGACAGTGTCAGCCTCTGTGAGCATGAGGATTATTTAAATAGAATTGACAGTTTATCTGATTTGAAATTAAGATACATCAGTTCAATGATAATGCAAGGTAATTTCAAAGCTATGTTCACAGGGGTATTCAGGGCACTTCTAACTATGGTTTGGCAACCTGACAGGGAGCCTTTTGAGGTTCCCATACCGGCAGATAGCCATTTCACATTAATTGTAAAAGGCTTTCTGGAAAGTTAGGCTTCCTTGGTAGCTCAGTGGTAAAGAGTCTGCCTGCAATGCAGGATCTTTGCTTTTTAAAGTACAATTTCAAAAGAGTTATGTACCACACTTAAACTATGAAGCGATCTAGTAAATTCAGATGGAAGTGGGGCTATTGCCCGCAGGGGGGCTAACATTTTTAAAAACGAATTAAAGTAAAATAAGATATATTTGAATAGATATTTAGGTTAGGACTAAGGAGAAATTCCAAATGCAAGGAGTGTGTCACAGGAGTTACTCAGATATCCACACAAATAGCAGAAAGTGAATTATGGTAGAGAAGGGTGGACCAATTAACTCTCAAACTACTTCACCCTGTTCAGTCTAGAATTTTTTACATACTGAAGTTAAACACAAATGATAGTGCATCTGTATGTTCTTTGGGACCTAAGAGTTGATACAGTGAGAAAGGTCAAAATTAATTCTACTATCTGTTTATATTTAAATAAATGACAGAATTAGGAACTATAAAATAGCTAGAAAAAAAATCCTAAGATGACCTCAGCTAAAAAAGATCTGCCTCATTTCAGACTTTTAGGTAATTTGCTTATAGCAATATGGGTGCATGCCTGCGTTAGTCATGTCCAACTCTTTGTGACCCTGTGGACTGTAGTCCACCAGGCTCCTCCGTCTGTGGGATTTTCCAGGCAAGAACTCTGGAGTGGGTTGTCATGCCCTCTTCCAGGGGATCTTCCCAACCCAGGGATTGAAACCAGGTCTCCTGCGTTGCAGGCAGATTCTTTACCGTCTGAGCCACCAGGGATGCCCCATGGAAGATGTATATAATTAAATATAATTAAATATAAATTAAATATATATTAGAATTCTGTTATAATCAATTAGTATAATCTTTTTTTGAATGCTAAAAGATTCATTTTCATCTATGAGCCTATCAAAGGAGTTGACTCCTCATTCACCTGAATCTGTGATCCATTCATGTACTCAGCAAATTTTATTGATTGCCTACCATGTGCCAGGCACTATTCCATTCCTTTGGTGTATTATAATAATAGATTGCATACTTTTCTCATCATAAAATTTCAATAATAAGACCATATGATTGTAGCAGAATAATTTGTATAAAATATTTTTAAAATAGTCAATTTAAAAGTAAATTAAAGAGGCTTAACCTTTCTGATCAGCTTTATGGAATTCTCTCAGAAGCTGATCTGTGCATTGATGTTTATTAATGTGTTTGTTATTTAAACAATTTTTGAGTACCTATTGTGTGCTAGATATTGTCTTAGACATGGTGGGGTAGGATACATCTATGAACAAATCCACCAAAATTCATTCCTTCACAGAGTTTATGTTCTAACAGAAGGAAGAGTAAATTTTATAGTTGTGAATGGTGGCAGTGCTGTGGGGAAAATTAAAGCAGGCTGAAAATAAGATGCAGGCAATGGGTATGGGGGTGGCAACTTAGCATAAGCAGTCAGATTGACATTTGAGTAGTAACGATATGACTAATTCACTTTCATTCCACTTATACTTGGTTAAGTGGTTAAAATAATTGATATTGAACAGTTGGCTAGATATTATTTGTGGTAGCCATCTAAAGATTTCCACATCATAATCCTTAGAACCTGCAAATGTTAACCTCATAAGGTACAAGACACTCTGCAGATGCAATTAGATTGATTAAATTAAGGATGTTGAGAAGAACAGATTAACCTGGATTATCAAGGTGGACCTAGATACAACCACAAGCCTCCTTACAAGAGGGATATAGGAGGGTCAGAGTCAGACAAAGATGATGGAAAAAGAGGGGAGCAGAGTCAGAAGCAGAAGATATTATACACCGGTTTTGAACATGAACAAATGGCCGTAAGCCAAGGAATACACTGGGCATCTAGATGCTAGAAAAGATGAAAGAAGCGATTCTCTCCTGGATAGTTAAAAAGGAACTAGTCTTGCTGACTACTCGATTTTAGTCTCATAAGACTGACTGAAGAGTTATGATCTCCAGAATTGTAAGAGAATAAGTTTGCTTTGTCACTAATTTGAGATAATCGGTTATCTCAACCATAGGAAATAAGCATATCACTTATGCCTATCTTGTAGGCAGACTGTATTTGTATCAGTCGAGTTCAGTGCAGTTGCTCAGTCGTGTCTGATGCTTTGCGACCCCATGGACCACAGCACACCAGGCCTTCCTGTCCATCACCAATTCTCGGAGTTTACCCAGACTCATGTGCATTGAGTCAGTGATGCCATCCAACCATCTCATCTTCGGTTGTCCCCTTCTCCTCCTGCCCTCAATCTTTCCCAACATCAGGGTCTTTTCCAATGAGTCAGCTCTTTGCATCAGGTGGCCAAAGTATTGGAGTTTCAGCTTCAACATCAGTCCTTCCAATGAACATTCAGGACTGATCTCCTTTAGGATGGACTAGTTGGACCTCCTTGCAGTCCAAGGGACTCTCAAGAGTCTTCTCCAGCAGCACAGTTCAAAAGCATCAATTCTTCAGCGCGCAGCTTTCTTTATAGTCCCAGTCTCACATCCATACATGACTACTGGAAAAACCATAGCCTTGACTAGATGGACCTTTGCTGACAAACTAATGTCTCTGCTTTTTAATATGCTGTCTAGTTTGGTCATAACTTTCCTTCCAAGGAGCAAGTGTCTTTTAATTTCATGGCTGCAATCACTATCTGCAGTGATTTTGGAGCCCCCAAAAATAAAGTCTCTCACTGTTTCCACTGTTTCCCCATCTATTTGCCATGAAATGATGGGACCAGATGCCATGATCTTAGTTTTCTGAATGTTGAGCTTTAAGCCAACTTTTTCACTCTCTTCTTTCACTTTTATCAAGAGACTCTTTAGTTCTTCAATTTCTGCCATAAGAGTGGTGTCATCTGCATATCTGAGATTATTGATATTTTTCCCAGCAATCTTGATTCCAGCTTGTGCTTCATCCAGCTCAGACTTTCTCACGATATACTCTGCGTATAAGTTAAATAAGCAGGGTGACAATATACAGCCTTGGTGTACTCTTTTCCCAATTTGGAACCAGTCTGTTGTTCCATATCTAGTTCTAACTGTTGCTCCCTGACCTGCATACAGATTTCTCAAGAGGCAGGTCAACTGGTCTGGTATTCCCATCTCTTTCAGAATTTTCCACAGTTTATTGTGATCCACACAGTGAAAGACTTTGCTATAGTCAATAAAGCAGAAATAGATGTTTTTCTGGAATTCTCTTGCTTTTTTGATGATCCAGTGGATGTTGGCAATTTGATCTCTGGTTCCTCTGCCTTTTCTAAAACCTGCTTGAGCATCTGTAAGTTCATGGTTTTGCTGAAGCTTGGCTTGGAGAATTTTGAGCATCACTTTACTAGCGTGTGAGATGAGTGCAACTGTGTGGTAGCTTGAGCATTCTTTGGCATTGTCTTTCTTTGGGATTGGAATGAGAACTGACCTTTTCCAGTCTTGTGGCCACTGCTGAGTTTTCCAAATTTGCTGGCATATTGCGTGCAGCACTTTCACAGCATCATCTTTTAATAGCTCAACAGGAATTCCATCACCTCCACTAGCTTTGTTCCTAGTGATGCTTCCTAAGGTCCACTTGACTTCACATTCCAGGATGTCTGGCTCTAGGTGAGTGATCACACCATCATGATTATCTGGGTCATGAAGATCTTTTTTTTGTATTTGTATAAATACAGCATAATGTATTGGTTAAGAACAAGGACTCCTGTGACTTCCCTGGTGGTCCAGTGGCAAAGACTCCATGCTCCAAATGCAGGGGGCCCAGATTTGATTCCTGGTCAAGGAAGTAGATCCCACATACTGCAACGACGATTAAAGATCCCATGTGCCAGCAGCTAAGCCCCACCCAGCACAACCTAGTTCATTCATTAATTTTTTTAAAGGCCTATATTAAAAAAAAACAACAACAAGGACTCCAGAACTCTAATATCTAAGTTTGAATCCAAGCTCTGCCCCTTGCTATTCTTGAGACTTTGTACATTTCTTTAATCTCTCTGTACTTCAGTTTTCTCACCAATGATATGATGCTGGTATTAACACTTATGATGCAAAGGTTTTATAAAGAGCTAATATTTATAAATGTAGTAGAGTTTTTGATAGGTAATGAATGTTAAACTGGGTTTAGAGGAAAACACTGAACATTATGGGTAGGTCATGTTACAGCTTAGTAAATGTGGACAAATCATATAACTGTTCTGAGACCTCATTTTATTATCTGGCAATAATACTTGCATTGCAAGGCTGTTCTGAGCATCACGAAAGAAAATGTATGAAAAAGTCTCATAAGGTTTAGTCATTTACAAACACTTAATGAGCATCTACCATGTCACGCTTACGAGTTCTAGAGTATAGTGAGAAGTATCACAGGCATATTCCTTTTCCTGTAGCAGCTTTATTCTAGTTAGACAAAAAATAAGCTACTTTCTGACACTGACAAATGTATTACAAGGAAAGTAAATAGGGAAGGTATGACCTGATGCCTTGAATATTGAAGGATGACCTGAATATTGAAATAAAGTCAATCATACCAACATATGAGAAGGCGAGTTTTACTCAGTGAGAACAGGGAGCTAAATGACTTCGGTGTCAACTTTAATGTTTGAAAAATCACCAGGCCAGTTGAGCTAAAGTGTAGTGAATAAGAAAGAGAATGGTAAAAGGTGAAATGAAAGGGTTCAGCACGGTCCAGAATTGTAGTCTACTTACAGAGGGACACCTTGAGAGAGTTTTAATCATAGGAGGATCTGAATGGATGTGTATATTTTAAAGTTGTGCTGTCTGTGGTATGGAGGTTATTTGGAGCAAAGATGCGTTCTTTATTTTGAATAGAAGCCTACACTTCTTTATCATTCTCAGAGTATATTTAGTTACAACCCAAGAAATAAATAGATATTTTGCTTATGAAGGGAAAGAGATTTATACCCCTCTTTTCCACCCCCCTCATATCTATCCACCTAGCATCTATTTATCTCTCTGTTTCTGTCTAGAACAATCATAACCAAATTCTAGATGCAGGTCAGATCCACCCTGGTTCCTCTTTTTAAAGTAAAATTTTATTGGAACACAGCTATACCCACTTGTTTATTTATTGTCTGTGGCTGGCAGTTTGCAGTACTTATGACAGTGACCACGTAACCTTCAAAGCCCCAAATATTTACTATATAACCCTTTGCTAAAAAAAAAGTTGCCAGCCTCTGATCATACCCTTTCCTCTTGTACACAGGTTCTGATTTTTCACAACACATAAGTCATCAGTTTTCTTGTCCTAGTCCTTGGGTTAGGTCTCCTGGCCGATCTTCTCCTTGTTGCCCATTTACTGCCAAATTTGACTTCAGGGCATCCTCATCTTTCTTGCTAGTGGCTCTGTTTTAGTTTCCACATCTTGAATTTTGGGGTAGTTGATATCCACATTCTAGTTTTTCTTGATGATTCTTCTGATGTATTATAACTCATAGTTCACCCAGAAACAACAACATATACATATACAACTATATATACAAATATGTACACAGTGGGATTCCATTCTGCCATTTAACTTTGTGAACTTTCAATATTTGGGTAGATTCAAAATGTAAACAAATTATTTCCTCCCCCCGCCTTCATTTTCCACTATATTTTCATTATCCTTACTTTGAAGATGAGGAGACCCCATAGCTTGCAGGCATGTAGCTTCAAGCAAGGATCTCTTTTCCTGCTGCTGCTGCTGCTGCTAAGTCGCTTCAGTCCTGTCCGACTCTAGGAGACCCCATAGACGGCAGCCACCAGGCTCCCCCGTCCCTGGGATTCTCCAGGCAAGATCACTGGAGTGGGTTGCCGTTTCCTTCTCCACTTTTCCTGGCAGCCATAGCATAATACGGTCTCAGAAAGAATGACTGTTTGCTGGTCCCTTCACTGATGTGTCTCCTCCTCACATTCCTAATTTTAGAGCCTTGACATCACGATTCCCTTTGTTCTGTTACCAGCCATTGTGCCGCATGGTTATGACACAATGACTGTGTTGCTTAACTTTTCTGGACTTTAGCTTCCTCTGTTACTAAATGAAGAATAAAATCAAATTGTCTCTAAAGTTCCTTTTGATGCACAAATTCTTTAATATATTTCTAAGTCTTTTAAAAAGTATGCCTTTTTACCAAAAAAAAATATGATCCTCGAACCAATACATAGTGAATATGAAATTTGCTTACTTCTTTTCTAAATTCCTGAGCAAGATGAAATATCTGCACCAGCCTCATGCTGGTGACAAAAAGCTGCTGTTTTCACTGGTCCTTGTTGAATGTAGATTCACTGGCTTGCTGTCCTCCGCATGGCTCTGTTGAGCACACACGCTCAGAAGGGGCTGGAATCATATCTTGTGTTTGTGATTCTTTCAGAAATGAAAAATATTCGCATCTAGAAGAGCTCCTTTAACTTCTTGACAGAGCAGCTGGGCCTCTAAATTCAAGAATGTGCCAAGAAGTAGGAGATTTTGAAATTTTTAAGTCAGATAACGTTTTATCACAAATATGGAAAGTAAAACCCTTGGTTTATAATATGTTGTCTAGAATGGTAAAGGAAAAATAGAATCTAATGAAAAAGTGGCCTTAAGAAAATCAAAACACCACCAAAGCAGCACCGAAGAAGCACTGGATTCATCTTTCTATTTTGCCAGAGATTTCTTTAATCAGATGAATGTAACAAGTTGATTAGGCTTTGCAAGCTTTAAGAAAAGTCAGAACCACTTATACTGAAAAATAGGACTCAGGATGTAAATTATTCACAGTTCATTAGACTAAGACAAGCATTTCTCAAACATTTCTCTATGCTTGAGAAAAGCGACATATTGAACTCTATTTTACTGTGAGGCTCAAAATGGCAATTAACAGTCTTAAGCTGCATATAAAACCCAATATGAACCGCATTTACAAGAAAATTGTGTGAGAATCAAATTATGTTATCTTTGGTTTGAAGAACTAAGAAATAATTGCCAATAAGTATTCATGTATAGGACCAATTTTTTTGAAACAAGTTATTTTAATTACTACTAGTGTCAGGAGTACGTGAGGGTGATTTTATTAGATTTAATGTGTTTAGTGGAGCTGCCTGACTGTAGCTGCTATTCTTGACAAGACATTAGAATTTATTTCATATTTGCATTGTTCATTGCAGACTGATGCTGAAATAAAAATATGTTAATCTCTCATTTTTGCAGTACTCTTAAAAATTTCTACTAAAAAAAATTGAGCCAAATGATGAGTTGCACAGTATTATTTTTAAAAGCTGCAGAACACCTACTGATACTAATAAAGAAACAGATAAATGGATTTAAAAGCTCCTCCCTGTATTTGTATTAGATGATGCCTGTTTGTGTTAGATTACCTGATGATGAGTTTCCCAGTTGTTCTGTCCAAGGTCTGTACTTTGATACATCTTCCAATCATTTGACACTTCCTGATCCTTTAATCACAGGTCTGCCCCTTAAGGACCCTACCACCTACTTCCCAAACAAACAATGTAAAAAAAAAAAAAAACTTTCTAAAAAAAATGAAATAAAAGCAAAGTATACATCAAGCTACAGAAAGCAAACAAAACAAACTGGAAACTCTTTCACCATATGCTGTGAGGAAGAAGTTCTCTGACCGTTCACCTGAGGAAGACACCATCATTCTTTGTGGTGAGCAGATTGAAAATTCAGTATATCTGAGGCTGACATATGTGGACTTCCTTGCACCCCATCTAAAAGTTAACTGCTTTCTCACTCAGGGCTATTTTCTCTTTTCAGTTCTTGTAAATTTTCTTCAGTCTGAACACCTAAAGGCTTGGCAAACATATATTTAGATTAACGTATTTATTTGCAGTTGTGAATAGAACAAAACTCAGAGGAGAATATATCTGAATGTTTTATATTAATATCAGGTGATATAAATTAACACTTTTCAAGGTTTCCATTGCCTATTAATTGGTAGTTATTCTACAATGAAAGAGCTTTCAGATGGCCTGGGGGAAAAGTTAGAATCTGAAATAGAAGTGAACTGCAGTTATAAAAATAAATCTCTAGAAAGAAGAGGAGAGAAAGAAGAAGAATGTTCTAATCTTACCTTCATCATAATCTTATTAGCATTTCTAGTGAGTAGTTCAAGTATCAGTCTATAGTCTTATGACTCTGTCTCATAAATATGTCAAGAGCAAAGTATAGTTATTTTAATAGTCTGTGTTGGTGGACCATCATGGATTTAATTAAGAGACAACTAGTGTATGAAATATGACACAAAAGCACAAGACTTAATGGAGAAATGTTTTACTGCAGATTTAAATCAGGGCCACAGACTTAATGATGATCCAGGCTCAGAAATCCTACTTAAATTTAATTAATGCAGACTAGTGCAGACCTGTTCATAGAGGAGGAAAAAAACACAGACATGAAAAACATTAGTGATTTAAGATTCTCAAAGTACACTGCTTTATTTATAAGGTTATGTGAGCATGGGGTTATTAATAGCTTATTGTTTTGAAATTTATTATATGAGATATTTAGAATGTAAGCTCTATAAAAGTCTTTTAAAATATTATTTCGAGTCTCTTCATGTTCTGTAATGAAGCACCCCCTCCTTTGCTCTAAGCAAAAACACAGGATGCAATGATAGCCATTTTGATCAGATAAAGACCGAGGGAAATGTGATTTAATTCTAAGTTCTTTCAAAAGGAGCATACATATTATTTCTCTAGCTTAGTTTCATATGGACATGAACAGAGGAGGAACAAAATAGTACATGGTCTTCTTATTTCATTAAGTATTCCTTGTTTTATTCATTAGAACTACTGGGCTGGAAAATCTGGGTCTGTTCTATCTATAACTTTACTATTATCACAGAGAGAAACCATCACAAAGAACTTTATAAATATATTGAGAAGTTATGACCCTTATTACTTTTAAGAATTCAAACTTACCACTTTTAAGAATTTATGAGATAAAGACTCATAACATTTATTTCTTCTAAACAGACTTACACTAAGCCATACCCAGGATCACTTACTTGTTAGTGAAGTCGGGTTCATATTTTCTGTTTTATTTTTACTTTTTAATTCTCTCCAAACTTGGTAAGCTTATCTTAAGAATAATTTTAAGGGACTCAGTGAAGATGATTGTAAATTCTTTCTGCAGTCTTTCATAGTCTGCAGCATCATCCAATTTTGGAAATCTGTACATGTTCACATTGTCTCAATATTTTCTTCACATGTCTTTTGTCAGTGACCATTTTTTGAAGAGTCTGTACAACTCTCAGTGAGCCAAATTATTTCTTTCTTAATTCAGAACACTATTAAGAGTATTTATTTATTACATGTCCCTGTTTATTCATTTGTGGTATATATTTCACCTTTTGCTAATTTCATCGTTTCCCTTGCTGTATCTAGGGAAAAAAAATCCCTCTCATTCACTTTAATTTTTCTACATTAATCCCTCCTGCTCTATGTCTTTGCTTGTTTTATTTGTATGCTGTAGTTGAATTTCTCCCTTTATTTGCAGTATAGATTGTTTTTCTGGAACACTATTTTTTGTGGAAAAAGAATGGGTTATTTCTTTTCATTAAAAAAAAACCTTCTTTTTGGCATATGCTTCTAGAATGTGTTTTACAATTTGCACATATGGACATTCTGAATAATATCTATATTCAAACCTTTAGCATTCATTTGTTTGTTCTTGAGCTTGCCTAAGGTCTAAATGCCACTAGATATGTCAAGTTTTGCTGTTGATTTGAACAGCTTTTTGAGATTTTGATTAGAATAACCTTTAAGAGGTTGCTTGTTTTAAAAGGCAGTTAAACAAAATAATTGTAGTTTTATTAACCTCTTATTACTTAAAAAAATAGTCAATGCAGTGAGACTTTAATAATTTGCAAGTATAACTCACCTTCCTGGCATGAAACTACCAGAGATTAAGTGTCTGAATCATCAAATACCAAATCAAAGCTGTAAAGTGACACATAGTGAGTTTGGATGAATATTTTTAAGTGACCTAAACACTTGTAGGATAACTATTAAATGGTTGCAACTCAGATTTTTTTTTAAGTATAAAAGAATTTTTATAGTGTGTTTTAAAATGCATTAATCAAAAGTACAATAAGTCCACTTTTATATACCCCTGTCATAGAAAACAGTCAGGCCATGGGTTTCTAATATGTTTATATGAGATCTGTTTTTCATTTGTCATCTGCATAAGTTATGTAAAAGCTCATTGTATTGTTATTTTATTTATTCATTTTTTCTTTTTGCTTGTATCATTAAAACTAATTCAGTCATTTTAAAAGACCAAATTTTATTCCACATGAAAATGTTGATTTAATCTATTGCAGTACAACCTTTTTTTATAGTATGCAAATAATGCTTAATAGGCTGAGTTTAAGTATGAATACCAAGGATTATAAGACTTTCTTCCTTACATGGATAAGAATTCTGTTTCCCACAAATTAGTAGATTGAAACTTGCATATTACGAAGCATTCATGCTAGATAAAATAAAAGACATCCTTTTAAATACATGTGTAACATCATATGAAATTAAAAGAACTCATTTGTGGCCAGCAATGAACTAGGAGGAGAAATTCCTAGGGCTAAGCTAGCACTGTAGCTACTGAAAAGCCGTTGGTTCTGCTTCTCTGACGGGCACAGTCTGGCTGTTCAGTATTGATTCTCAAACCAGCAGTACTGGCGTCACCTGAGTACCTCTTGGAGGAAAAGAATCTTGGGTTCCACCTTACTGCTTATTGAGAATCTGTCTTTTAAGAGGTTACTCAAGTGATTTTTGTTCCTACTACATTTGGGAAGTTAGGTTTGACAAATCTAAACTGTTTTTAATTCTGTAAGTAATTGGATGGCAAAAGACAAACCCTCGGGCTTCCTCCGAGTTGGGGGCCATATCAGAGACCTCTCCCACCAGTAAAACCAGGACTCAGAAAAGGATAAACGTGAGTAGTGGAGGAGCATTTCTCCTCAGAGATAGACATCGGAAGAGCTTATTGTGCTCAGCTCTGATTTAGAGTGGAATGGGGGAAAATTTTTCTCCGTGAGAAATCATAGCCTTTAGTAGGCCTACTTATGGTGTTTAAAAGCTTAAGTCCTTTATAATTTTGCAACATTAATTTGAATAATCACAGTTGAGAATTTTTATTAAAGACAACAAGGGCTGGTAGTGCTTCAAGTTATCTAGCAAAGCCAACAGAAATAATTTGTTTAGAAACATAAAGAATGAGTTAAAAGTATAAATGAATTAAAAATATACATTGTAAGAGACTATCAAAATGATCAAGTAAAACTTGTAGTGAAAAAATCAAATACAACTTATAAAAATGGAATATACAACTAAAATTAAAAACTCAAAGGAAGGATTAAAGGACAATTTGGGCATTGTGAAAGAGTAAATTAGTGAACTAAAAGATGGATATGAAGAAGTTACACAAAATTGTCACTGGAGAGAGAATGGAGGATGGTAAGGTGAAGCCAGGTGTAAGAGACATGGGGGATGACTACCAGGAGGTAACAAAGCTAATGGGAGGGTGATGTAATGGAAAAAAAGCTCTAAAATTGACTAACCATACAAAGTCTTAAATTTAAGAAGCAAAGAAATCCTAGACCCTAATAATAAAAGGAATATACATTAGAGTCAAAATGTAGATTAACAAAGGATATAAATAGAGAAAAAATAAATTATGTAAAAAGGAATAATGATAATATAAATAGTTGGTAGAAATAAAAGTAGGAAGCAGTAGAATATCTTCAAAGTGCTAAGAGAAAATAATATTTAACTTACATTGGTATAATCAGTGAAATAAAGACATTTTCAGATAATTTTCTCATCTTAACCAAAACCTTGCCACTGAAGAACTTATAATGTCCTTTTAATAAAAAGAAAATTGATCTCAGAAAGAAGGGTGGATTTCCAGAAAGACAAGTAGATAAATAAATAATAGACATGTGGGAATATGTAAATTGATTGTACAAATAATAAAAACAAAATCTAATTGGAGTATTTAAACAGATGCATACACACACAAATATAGGCAAAACACAGAAATAAACAACAATAAGAGGAAAGGGCGCTTAATAGAGTCGCAACTGAAATAAAATATTAAGACAATGTTTTATATAAATAACTTTTAAATCAAAATATAAGAATTCCTAGAAAAATACAATTTGATAAAACTGACTAAATTAGAAATCTTTTTATTCCACTGTGTGATTCAGGGAGTTCAAACCGGTACTCTGTGACAACCTAGAGGAGTGGGATGGGGTCAGAAGTGGGAGGGTGGTTCAAGAGGGAGGGGACATGTGTATGCCTATGGCTAATTCATGTTCATGTATGGCAGAAACCAACACACTATTGTAAAGCAATTATCCTCCAATTAAAAATAAATAAATTTTTAAAAATCTGTTTATTCCTAAAACCATGAATAAAGAGTGCTGAATTGGACATTTGAATTTAAAAATAAATACCAGGTCCCAAGGAATTTACATGTGAGTTTTGCCAAGCATTAAAATAATATATATTTTTAATTCTATATAGATCATTTTTACAATATAGGAAGGGGGTACCTTCTAACTCATTCTGTAAGGTTAACATACATTTCTATTAATATATTTTTGATGGAATTTTACATTAGAGTAAATATAAATAATGTTGTGTTATACTTTATTCATGAAAACATTTTGTAATCTAGAACCCAGCAACTTATATTGCTAGTTACATTCCATGAGAAACTTTTACAAATGATTGTCAGGAAACATATCGGAAATACCGTGGCACGTTTATAATAACAAGAGAAGAAAAAAAAATGTGTAGCACACCTGCTTTATTTTACCACAGAGAAAATGAATGGGAGTCTCAGCCATTATGAAGGAAAAGTCTGGGGTTTTCATAGGATTCTCAAAGTAGCACTTGACCTTTTCCTCACACAAAAACAAATTTAGAGCACCTGCCCAGATATCAATCTGATATATTCTATCTTTCTTGCAGAAACCTTCAGAACTACCTCATAACATGTTAGAAGCTAGAGTTTCCTGTTACACCAATCCTCTACTTGAATCCTGGCTCTATCACTTACTAGCTCTGTAATTTTGGACAAATTTTAAATTTTTCTTGACTCAACTTCTTTCTCTCCAAGGTGGAAAAATAACAACATCCACTTTACTGATCAATAGCCATTTCATTATAGTGATAGTTTCAACAAATAAAGCTTTCTAGATTCAAGGAGTTTTCACATATACTATCTTATTTCAGTTCCACAATGACCATCAGTACACTTATATTTTCCTGTTTATAAACTTCTGTTTGGACAATTGTTTACTTATTGGTTACTTCAAGGATTATTTTTGCCTAATAATGATCATTTGTACCATGTATTGGATGATTGCTATGTGCCAGGTACTGCAGTAAAAACTTTGCTTTTATAATGACATCTACTTTCTTTATCTCCTTTAATTGTCAACATAACTCAGGGTCTGTCTTGACAACAGAGAAGCAGTTGTGCTTGGTAAAGCACTTTCAAAGATGATTAAATCAGGAAATTATGTTAAATCTTCCACCAAAAGGGGGAGAGCCATCTTTTTGGACCATCATAAGGTGCTGAGAAATTAATAGTTTCTTTCAGCAAAAAGCACATAAGAAGCATTTTACCATTTTTTAATGAACAAATAATAAGCATAATAAATAATTCAACTTCCTGGTAATCAAGTTAAAACATTAATTTAAATTATTTGTCACCATTAAAGTGACCAATTTTTTCAAGTAATAAAATCTAATGTTAATGAGGGTACTTAGATATTTTCAGATACTGCTTAGGGCATGTAAATTGTAAAACATTTTGGATGGAAATCTTGCAAAAAAAAATGAGTATATTTACATTTTGAGCTAGCAATTTTATTTCTAGAAATAAATGCTAAAGGAACAATAAAAAAGACATAGGCAAAGATCTAAATATGAGAATTTTATCCAACATTGTTTATAATTTTAAATCATTGAAAATAGCCAAAAGGTCCAAAAATAATGCAAATAATATGAAAATAACATATACATACATTTCAATACTATGTGTCTATTTAAAGTTCAGTTTTAATGAAAATTAATAGTACAAAAATTACTAATGATTTAAATTAAAAAGAGGTTATAAAATGGTATATACTATATCATACTTTTTGTAAATATGTATCATTATAAGATTGAAAGGAAATATACAAACATCATCTATTGTAGAATAACAAGAGAAATTTATTTACCTATTGCTTACCTAAAATTTTCAAATTTTCAATAATAAACATATTTGGGATAAGAATTCAAATCACAAAAGCTAGAGAAAAGATTGAATGGAGGTAAGCCAATTTGTTTTAAGGAAGTCTAAAGTCCTGTCAAATGAATTCTTGCAATGTCAGTGAAGATAGTTATAGATTTAAATAAGTCAAGAGACCATTCATAGGGCGAAGATGCAAACCACTGCATCCCTTTTAGGATTTCACTGGGAAACAAAAAAGGATACTATTTAGAATCAGTGTGAAAATTCAAAACACTTGAGTAATAGAAATTATGGCCATGCCCACATAAGATAATATTTTCAAATTACAGTCAATTATTTGTTTCAGACCACAGTACAGTTTAGCTTTGCAAAGCTATATTAGATCCTCACAGTGAATCAAGCATTCTGCTCACTACTGAAAACTCAAAGAGGTCCCTGCTTTCAAGAAGCTCCTTGTTATAGTTGGCATGAGTGCAGTGTTTCTAAAAGTGTGACTGAAAGGCAACTTCATCAGAATCACCTGGGGGTGGGGATTCTTAAAAATGCAATGTCTAATTCCAGAGATTTGTTGTTTAAGATAGGAACCTACATTCAGAAGAATTTCTCTAGAATATTCCTACAGTGAAAGTGTTAGTCTCAGTCGTGTCTGACTCTTTGTGACTCCATGGACTGTAGCCTGCCAGGCTCTCTGTCCATGGAATTCTCCATGCAAAAATACTGGAGCGGGTAGCCAGTCCGTTCTCCGGGGGATCTTCCTGACCCAGGGTTTGAGCTCAGGTCTTCTGCATTGTAGGAGGATGCTTTACTGATTGAGCCACCAGGGAAGCCCTCATGCATGCCTACTAATGTTTGAGAGCTGCTAGCATGGAGGAAAAACTGGGAACTTTTCAAATCAAACAGATCCAATTTGAACCTCACTATTTCTTTATTTATTACATTTTTAAAAATAATATAATTTAGATTCTGCCACCACGACAAAACTATACAGTGAAAATTATTGCTCTATTTTAGCTATTATATTTCTTGGTTTGATTTTCTTGACTGTTCACTCCTTGGAATTCCCCTTATTACCTCTGAGATTAAGCACTGTTCATGGTTCATGGTTCTTTTCTTGTCTCTCTGATCACACTTTCTCAGTCTTGATTTATAAAGTAACCTGCGTGCGTGCTTGCTAAATCGCTTCAGTCATGTTGACTCTGTGCAGCCCTATGGACTGCAGCCTGCTAGACATCAGTCTTTCCAATGAATACTCAGCCTGCTATTGATCAGTAAAGTGAATTCATGGAATTCTCCAGGCAAGAATACTGGAGTGGGTTGCCATGCCCTCCTCCCAGGGATCTTCCTGACTCAGGGATCGAATCTGTGTCTCTGATGCCTAACCTGCATTGGCAGGTGGGTTCTTTACCACTAGTGCCCACCTGGGAAACCCAGTAATGAACCTACTGTGGGTAAATTAACTCATGAATCTCAGTATCTTCACTTATCAAACAAACAAACAAAACAATTCCAACAGAAAAATTGTCTCATAGAGTTCTTGAAGATTAAATTAGGTAATATATAAATAAAGCTGAGACTCAACACCCTCTCAAGCATTTATTGTTTGTAGGTTTTTTGATGATGGTCATTCTAACCAGTGTGGGTGATATCTCATTGTAGTTTTGATTTGCATTTCTTTAATAATGAGCGATGTTGAGCATCTTTTCATGTGTTTGTTAGCCATCTCTATTTCTTCTTTGGAGAAATGTCTCTTTAGGTCTTTTTCCCACTTGTTGATTGGGTTGTTTGTTTTCCTGATATTGAGTTCTATGAGCTGCTTGTATATTTTGGAAATTAATCCTTTGTCAGTTGTTTCAATTGCTGTTGTTTTCTCCCATTCTGAAGATTGTCTTTTCATCTTGCTTATGGTTTCCTTTGCTGTGCAAAAGCTTTTAAGTTTAATCAGGTCCCACTTGTTTATTTCCATTACTCTAGGAGGTGGGTCGTAGAGGATCTTGCTTTGATTTATGTCATCCAGTGTTCTGCCTTTGTTTTCCTCTTAGAGTTTTATAGTTTCTGGCCTTATATTTAGGTCTTCAATCCTTTTTGAGTTTATCTTTGTGCATAGTGTTAGGAACTGTTCTAATTTCATTCTTTTACATGTAGCTGTCCAGTTTTCCCAGCACCATTTACTGAAGAGGCTGTCTTTAACCCATTGTATATTCTTGCCTCCTTTATCAAAAATAGGGTACCCATGGGTACATGGGTTTTTTATGGGCTTTCTATCTTGTTACATCAGTCTGTATTTCTGTTTTTGTGCCAGTACCATACTGTCTTGATGACTGTAGCTTTGTAGTATAATCTGAAGTCAGGAAGCTTGATTCCTCCAGCTCCATTCTTCTTTCTCAAGATTGCTTTGGCCATTTGGGGTCTTTTGTGTTTCCATATGAATTGTGAAATTTTTTGTTCTGGTTCTGTGAAAAATGCCATTAGTGATAGGGATCACACTGAATCTGTAGATTGTACTTGATAGTATAATCATTTTCACAATATTGATTCTTCCTACCCAGGAACATGGAATATCTCTCCATCTGTTTATGTCATCTTTGATTTCTTTCACCAATGTCTTATAATTTTTTGTATACAGTTCTTCCATCTCCTTAGGTAAGCTTATTCCTAGATATTTTATTCTTTTGGTTGCAATAGTGAATGGGATTGATTCCTTATTTTCTGTTTATGATTTTTCATTGTTAGTATATAGAAATGCAAGTTATTTCTGTGTATTGATTTTGTATCCTGCGGCTTTGCTAAATTCACTGATTAGCTCTAGTAATTTTCTGATAGTATTTTTAGGGTTTTATATGTGCAGTATCATGTCATCTGCAAACAGTGGGAGCTTTACTTCTTCTTTTCTGATCTGGATTCCTTTTATTTATTTTCTTCTTAATGGCTGTAGCTAGGACTTCCAGAACTATGATGAATAATAGTGGTGAAAGTGGACACCCATGTGTTCCTGATCTTAGGGAGATTGAATGCTTGCAGCTTTTCACCATTTAGAATAATGTTTGCTGTAGGCTTATATGTGGCCTTTACTAGGTTGAGATAGGTTCCTCCTATGCCCATTTTTTTAAGCGTTTCCGTCTATGGGGTCGCACAGAGTAGGACATGACTGAAGCAACTTAGCAGCAGCAGCAATCATAAATGGGTGCTGAATTCTGTCAAAGGCTTTTTCTGCATCTATTGAGGTTATCATATGGTTTTTATCTTTCAATTTGTTGATATGGTGTATCACATAGATTGATTTGTATATATTGAAGAATCCTTGCATCCCTGGAATAAACCCAACTTGATCATGTTATATGAGCTTTTTAATGTGTTGAATTCTGTTTACTAAAATTTTGTTGAGGATTTTTGAATCTGTGCTCATCAGTGATATTGGCCTATAGTTTTCTTTTTATGTGTTGTCTTTATTTGGTTTTGGTATCAGGGTGATGGTGGCCTCTTAGAATGAGTTTGGAATTGTTCCTTCCTCTACAATTTTTTGGATGAGTTTTAGAAGGATAGGCATTCAGTTCGGTCGCTCAGTCGTGCCTGACTCTTTGCGACCCCATGAACTGCAGCATGCCAGGCCTCCCTGTCCATCACCAAGTCCCGGAGTCTACCCAAACCCACGTCCATTGAGTCAGTGATGCCATCCAACCATCTCGTCCTCTGCTGTCCCCTTCTCCTCCTGCCCTCAATCTTTCCCAGCATCAGGGTCTTTTCAAATGAGTCAGCTCTTCACATCAGGTGGACAAAGTATTGGAGTTTCAGCTTCAACATCAGTCTTTCCAATGAATACTCAGACCTGATTTCCTTTAGGATGGACTGGTTGGATCTCCTTGCAGTCCAAGGGACTCTCAAGAGTCTTCTCCAACACCACAGTTCAAAAGCATCAATTCTTTGGCTCTCAACTTTCTTTATAGTCCAACTCTCACATCCATACATGACTACTAGAGAAACCATAGCCTTGACTAGACCAACCTTTGTTGACAAAGTGATGTCTCTGCTTTTCAATATGCTGTCTAGGTTGGTCATAACTTTCCTTCCAAGGAGTGAGCATCTTTTAATTTCACAGCTATGATCACCATCTGCAGTGATTTTGGAGCCCCCAAAAATAAAGTCAACCACTGTCTCCATTGTTTCGCCATCTATTTGCCATGAAGTGATGGGACCGGAAGCCATGATCTTAGTTTTCTGAATGTTGAGCTTTAAGCCAACTTTTTCACTCTCCTTTTTCACTTTCATCAGGAGGCTCTTTATTTCCTGTTTGCTTTCTGCCATAAGGGTGGTGTCTTCTGCATATCTGAGATTATTGCTATTTCTCCTGGCAATCTTGATTCCAACTTTGCTTCCTCCAGCCCAGCGTTTCTCATGATGTACTCTGCATATAAGTTAAATAAGCAGGGTGACAATATAAAGCATTACTTTACTAGCATGTGAGATGAGTGCAATTGTGTGGTAGTTTGAGCATTCTTTGGCATTGCCTTTCTTTGGGATTAGAATGAAAAAATGACCTTTTCCAGTCTTGTGGCCACTGCTAAGCTTTCCATATTTGCTGACATATTGAGTGCAGCACTTTCACAGCATCATCTTTCAGGATTTGAAATAGCTCAGCTGAAATTCCATCACTTCCACTAACTTTGTTCCTAGTGATGCTTCCTAAGGCCCACTTGACTTCATATTCCAGGATGTCTGGCTCTAGGTGAGTGTGAGTGATTACACTATCATGATTATCTGGGTTGTGAAGATCTTTTTTTACAGTTCTGTGTATTCTTGCCACCTCTTCTTAATATCTTCTGCTTCTGTTAGGTCTATACAATTTCTGTCCTTTATTGAGCCCATCTTTGCATGAAATGTTCCCTTGGTATCTCTAATTTTCTTGAAAAGATCTCTAGTCTTTCCCATTCTATTGTTTTCCTCTATTTCTTAATCTTTGATAGAATTCTCTTGTGAAGCATTCTGGTCCTGGCCTTTTGTTTTTTGGAAGATTTTTAATCACAGCTTCAATTTCAGTGCTTGTAATTGGGTTTTTCATAATTTCTATTTCTTCCTGTTTCAGTCTTGGAAGATTAAACTTTTCTAAGAATCTGTCCATTTCTTCCAGGTTATCCTTTTCTCTTTTTTTTGCCATATAGTTGTTCATAGTCTCTTATAATCCTTTGTATTTCTGCATTATCTGCTGTATCCTCTCCTTTTTAATTTATAATTTTGTTGATTTTATTCTTCTCTTTTTTTTCTTGATGAGTCTGGCTAAAGATTTGTCAATTTTATCTTCTTAAAGGACCAACTTATAGTTTTATTAATCTTTACTATTTTTTTCATTTCTTTTTCATTTATTTCTGCTCGGATCTTTATGATTTCTTTCTTTCTGCTAATTTTAGGAGTTTTTGTTCTTCTTTTTCCAGTTGTTTTAGGTGTAAAGTTAGGTTGTCTATTCAATGTTTTTCTTGTCTCTTGAGGTAGGATTGTATTGCTATGAACTTTCCTCTTAGAACTGCTTTTGCTGAATCCCATAGGTTTTGAGTTGTCGTCTTTTCATTGTCATTTGTTTCTAGAAATTTTTTGAGTTCCCTTTTGATTTCTTCAGTAACCTGTTGGTTATTTAGAAACATTGTTTAATCTCCATGTGTTTGTGTTTTTTACAGCTTTTTCCTTGTAATTGATACCTAGTCTCATAAGTTTGTAGTTGGAAATGATGCTTGCTACAATTTCAATTTTCATAAATGTACTGAGGTTTGATTTGTAACCCCAGATGTGATCTATCCTGGAGAATGTTCCATGTGCACTTGATAAGAAGGTGTATTCTTCTGCATTTGGATGGAATGTCCTGAAGATATCAATGAGACCCATTTCATCTAATGTATCATTTAAGACTTGTGTTTCCTTATTAATTTTCTGTTTTGATGATCTGCCCATTGGTGTGAATGGGATGTTAAAGTCTCCTACTATTATTGTGTTACTGTCAGTTTCTCCTTTTAAGTCTGTTAGTGTTTGTCTTATGTATTGAGGTATTCCTATGTTGGATTCGTAGATATTTACAATTGTTATGTCTTCCTCTTGGATTGATCCCTTGATCATTATGTAGTGTCCTTTCTTATCTCTTGTAATATTCTTTATTTTAAGGTCTATTTTGTCTGATATAAGGATTGCTATTCCAGCTTTCTTTTGCTTCCCATTTCCATGGAATATATTTTTCCATCCTCTCACTTTCAGGCTATATGTGTCTTGAGGTCTGAAATGGGTTTCTTGTAGACAGCATATATATATATGGGTCTTGTCTTTGTACCCATTCAGCCAATCTGTCTCTTTTGGTTGGAGCATTTAATCTGTTTACATTTAAAGTAATTATTGACATGTTTCTATTGCCATTTTCTTAATTGTTTGGGATTTGATTTTGTAGATCTGTTTTCTTCTCTTGTATTTCCTGATTATATAGGTCCCTTGAACATTTGTTTAAAGCTGGTTTGATGGCACTGAATTCTCTTAACTTTTGCTTCTCTAGAAAGCTTTTTATTTCTCCATCAATTTTGAATGAGATCCTTGTCAGGTAGAGTAATCTTGGTTATAGATTTTTCCCTTTCAGTACTTTAAATATATCCTTCCATTCCCTTCTGGCCTGCAGAGTTTCTGCTGAAAGATCAGCTGTTAAATGTATGGGATTTCCATTGTATGTTACTTGTTGCTTTCCCTTGCTGCTTTTAATATTCTATTTTTGTGTTTCAGTTCAGTCCAGTCACTCAGTCGTGTCCGACTCTTTGCAACCCCATGAACCACAGCATGCCAGGCCTCCCTGTCCATCATCAACTCCCGGAGCTTACCCAAACTCATGTCCATTGAGTCTGTGATGCCATCCAACCATCTCGTCCTCTGTCGTCCCCTTCTTCTCCTGCCCTCAATCTTTCCCAGCATCAGGGTCTTTTCAAATGAGTCAGCTCTTCACATCAGGTGGCCAAGTATTGGTGTTTCAGCTTCAACATCAGTCCTTCCAATGAACACTCAGGACTGATCTCCTTTAGGATGGACTGGTTGGATCTCCTTGCAGGCCAAGGGACTCTCTTCTCCAACACCAGAGTTCAAAAGCATCAATTCTTCAGTGCTCAGCTTTCTTTATAGTCCAACTCTAACATCCATACATGACTACTGGGAAAACCATAGCCTTGCCTAGACCAACCTTTGTTGACAAAGTAATGTCTCTGCTTTTCATTATGCTCTCTAGGTTGGTCATAACTTTCCTTCCAAGGAATAAACGTCTTTTAATTTCATGGCCGCAATCACCATCTGCAATGATTTTGGAGCCCCCAAAAATAAAGTCAGCCACTGTCTCCATTGTTTCCCCATCTATTTGCCATGAAGTGATGGGACCGGATGCCATGATCTTAGTTTTCTGAATGTTGAACTTTAAGCTGAATTTTCAACTTTAAGTTGAATTTTCAGTCTCATCTTTCACTTTCATCAAGAAGCTGTTTAGTTCTTCTTCACTTTCTGCCATAAGTGTGGTGTCTTTGTTAATTTTATTAGTATGTGTCTTGGCATGTTTCTCAATGGGTTTATCCTGTATGGGACTCTTTGTGCCTCTTGGACTTGATGAAATATTTCTTTTCCATTCTGGGGAAATTTTCAACTATAATCTCTTCAAATTTTCTCATACCCTTTCCTTTTCCCTTCTTCTGGGACCCCTATAAATTGAATGTTGGTGCGTTCGATACTGTCCCAGAGGCTGCTGAGACTACCCTCAGTTCTTTTCATTTCTTTTTACTTTATTCTGTTCTCCAGAAGTTATTTCCACCGTTTCATCTTCCAGCTCACTGATTTGTTCTACTGCTTCAGATATCCTGGTATTGATTCCTTCTAGAGTGTTTTTAATTTCAGTAATTGTGTTGTTTGTCTCTCTATGTTTATTCTTCAATTCTTCTAGGTTTTTGTTAATTGATTCTTGCATTTTCTCATTCTACTTTCAAGGTTTTTGATCATTTTTACTATCATTATTCTGAATTCTTTTTCAGGTAGTTTGCTATTTCCTCTTCATTTATTTGGACTTCTGTGTTTCTAGTTTGTTCCTTCATTTGTGTAGTATTTCTCTGCCTTTTCATTATTTTTTTTACCTTATTATGTTTGAGGTCTCCTTTTCCAGGCTTCAAGGTTGATTTCTTTTTTCTTTTTGATTCCTTCTGGCCTCAAGTTGGTGCCGTGGTTTCTGTAAGCTTTGTATAGGGTGAGATTTATGCTGAGCTTTTGTTGTTGTTATTTTTCCTCTGATGGGCAAGGCTGAGTGAAGTGGTAATCCTGTCTGTTGATGATTGGGTTTGTATTTTTGTTTTGTTTGTTGTTTGGATGAGACATCCTGCACCGGGCACTACTGGTGGTTGGGTGATGCCCGGTGTCATACTCAAGTGCTTTCCTTTGTGGGAGTTCTCACTATTTGATACTCCCTAGGGCTAGGTCTCTGGTAGTCTAGGGTCTTGGAGTTAGTGCTCCCACTCCAAAGGCTCAGGGCTTGATTTCTGCTCAGAAACAAATATTCCACAAGTGGTGTGTTTTGGCATTGAGGTTAAAACACATACCCAAAAGCGAAAATCCAAAGATGAACCCCAGACAAATGGCAGTTACAAAATCAGGCAAATGATAATTAAAATAATGGAATATATGCATACACATATATAACCATAAGCCAAATCAAAATGGTCCTACAAAAATAAAGTACAATAGCTTGACCGAGCAGACAAAGGAAACCAAAAATTATATCTACCAGTTAAGAACAAAACTAACTAAAGCATAAACTGGAAAATAAAACTAAAGTAGGTGCCAAGTGGGTAATAAAGCAATGAAAACAAAACTAACAAATATGCTGAGAGGAAAGGAAAGAAAAAAATGAAAGAGAATAAATATGCAAAGTTACATAGAGGTAGATAAAGAAGATTTATATGCATTAAAGATTAAATGCAAGGGGTAAAGAACAGTGGGAAAAGCAAACAAGGAAATAAATGTAGAAAAAATGATAATAGGTTTAAAAAAATAAAAATTAAAAAAAGGAAAACTCCATAGAACTGCAAAAGCCCAACTTAGAGGCAGAGTTTATAACAACAAGAAAAAGTGTGATTGGGGAAAGAAAAAAACCTCAAAAGCTTAATGAGAGTTCATAGTGCCAATAAACTTGACAACTACAATGCGACGGGGGGCGGGGGGTGGCTTGGAGGGAGGAAAAAGAGAAAAAGAATAAAAAAAGAAAAAATTCAAAATAAACTGCCGAACAAGTCAAAACATAAGAATAATAAGTGTTCTTGATTCACTGCTGTCAGGGTCCTTTCCATAGTTGGAAGTCACAATCCACCTCACCTCCTTAGGATGCCCTCCAACACTGCTGGTCTCTGGACCTGCTGTTGGGGCAGCTCAGATTCTAATCTGGTCCTACTCCTGTGTGTTCTTGCCTCCAATATCCACAGCTGTCAGAACTAGTGCGTTTTCTTTTATGGGAGCTCTCAATGTCCTTTTATATATTCCTTAGACAAAGAGTCTGGCTAGTTGATCATATGGATTTAACCTGCAGCTTGTACAGCTGATGGGAAGGTTTTGGGTCTTCTTCCTTAGCCACACTGCCCCTGTGTTTCAATTGTGGTTTTATGTCCACCTCTGCATGTGGGTCGTCCACTGGGGTTTGCTCCTGAGGCTACCCTGGAGGATTTGGGCCTGCCCCAGGGAGAGCCAGGTGTGGAGGTGGTGTAACTGCTTAGGTCATAGGGATTCTGCAGCACCAGGTACTCAGGGGAGTTGGCAGCTATCGCAGCAGGATGTGCTCTAGAAGGGTATGGCAACCAGTATTGGCCAATAGACTCCAGTATGCTTGCCTGGAGAACCCCCCCGACAGAGAAGCCTACCAGGCCACAGTTCACAACGTCACAGTGTTGGACACAACTGAAGCAACCCCGCATGTATAGACGCGAGACTTTTTTTTTTTTTGCCTGTAGCAGCTCTGCGCCAGTGAGGGTTGAGCATGAAGGTGGTGCAGCTGCTTGGGTCATCGGGACTGTGGCAGCACCAAGTGGGCAGGGGCTGCCTCAGCCACGGGAGTTATGGCCGTATCAGAGTCATTTTTCAAGCCCCTGGCAGCTGGCGATCAGAAGGCTTCTTTGGCTAGTCTTTCTCCATAGCTCTGCCCATTCAGGCACTTGGCTCCCTTGCCGGGGGTCCATCTCTGTGGTTCAGCACATCAGGCACAAAGAGGGGCCCCCTTGCCTGCGGTCCTACTCTGTAGTTCCACGTGTCAGGCACTTGATGGGCCAGCCTCTCTATGTTGTTCAGCTGCCGATGCTGGCATGTGGGAAGAGATGCTATGGTGATGGCTCCAACCCCTATGCCTGACTCAGCAGTATCCTCTTGCTTCCACGGTTGCCTGTCTTTCCTCCACAGGCATTTCCCACCACAGTCTCATCCCTCACGTCCCCTCGGTCAGTCTCTCCACAGTCAACAGCAGTGCTCGCCCTGGGATTGCTGCACAATCCCTAAGCTCCAGCTCCCAGCCACTGCGCCTTCTAGGGGACCTGCATCCCTGTCTGGGGTAAGTATGGCTGCAGTAAGGACTGTCTGATTCTCATTCCATTTAGGCTGCTACAGATCAACTGTTTCACTCTCAGCCTTTAATGTTTCTCCTCTGACTTAGACAATTGCCCCAACATGGGATCAGACAGACCCCTGCTTCAGTTGCCCCACTCACCGAGGGCGGTCTAGTCCTAGTATCACTCCTGTTTTTCCCCCTAGTTTCTTCATCCTACCGAGTTTTGTGTGGTTCTATATATTCTTTACTGCTGGTCAGGTACTCCTGTCCGCTCTCAGATGCTGTTCTGCATGCACTTCTGTGTCTGAAGGTGTATTCCTGATGTAACTCTGGAGAGAGATATACTCCACATCCACCTACTCCTCTGCCATCTTGTTCCCTTCCAAGAAAGATTCTTTAAAGCAATTGGATTAATATTTTATCTAATTTGACCAAGTAATTTTATCAAATGAGGTTGATTTGTAGAAATGATTAGTTGACTTAGTTAAGTCATTTAACTGATTTATTATTCCACATTTTTCTCTTTTTTTAAATGTTTTCTCTTGATTTAAAATTTCAGTATTAGATTCATAAAATCACTTTCCTATGAAAGGAAAATGATATGAACTGCAATATTACATTTAACCAAATATAAAAACAGCTGTTTTAAACAACTGAATACATTAAATTGGGGTAGATGGAAAATAGTGGCAATTGCTTTACAAAGAACATTTTATCTCAAACCATTATCAGCTACTGGGAGCTTTCTTTCACTGCATTTTAAACAATAATCATACAACGAATTGCAATAAAATCTTTATATGGAGTTTTATACTCTTTTCTACATATAATAGAACAAAATATCTCTATATCTTTGAAAATTCTCAATAGTTTCTTCACTTGATTTTCATGTACTACTGTACATTGTGACCTATTAACTTCTCTTCATGGCTTAGTCTTACCACTTGGCAACTAACTGTAGGCTAAGGATCACTTTCCTGTTATTATTTTAGACTATTTAGGATACTTGAGGGGCTTCCCAGGTGGTGTTAGTGGTAAAGAACCTGCCTGCCAATCTAGGAGACATAAGAGATGCAGGTTTGATCCCTGGATCCAGAAGATCCCCTGGAGGAGGGCACAGCAACCCTCTCCAGTACTCTTGCCTGGAGAATCTCATGGACAGAAGAGCCTGGGGGCTACAATTCATAGGGTTGCAAAGAGTTGCACATGACTGAAGTGACTTAGCAGGCATGGACGCAGGATACATGAGATGTGGTTGGAAGCACAAAGTACTTCAAATGAAGTTTAGCTTGTGTTGATTATACAACCAATGAATACAGTTTTGAATTACAGCTTATGGATACTGATTAAGAATTTTATGAATAGATTCTGTCTTCTACTTGTTCCGGGAGAATTTGTCAAAAGTAATGAAATCAAGAATTCTCCCCTGTTTGCTGAAGCAATTGTATGGAAATTTATGGAAGAACTTTGGCTATAGGTGTCAGTCACTCATTCTGATATCAGGCTGCTGCCAATTTAGGGCTGTGAACCCTTTGGAAAGTAGAAGAGTCCTATCTGTGGCTAGAGAGCTGAAAGTGCTTCAGTCATAGCTAAATATAGTTTGAATATTATATTTATTCAAACAAATTCATATTTATGTATCAAAGGATGTGAACCTTTTGCACAAATTTCTATTTCTTTCTGAGAAGAGAATAATGGTATTTCAGCTTTTGAAAATTATAGGAAGAGTTACTAGAGGAAGTTAGAAATATTAACGGTATTAGACGAAGAGTTAAGGAACTCATTCTAAGATAAATATGGTAGAATAAGAATCTACAAATGCTCAGGTTTACTTTCAAAAAGGCCTAAAATAAATATGGAAGAGTAAGAAACTACAGATACTCAAGTTAACTTTTAAAAAGGCCTATCACTCTGTTAGGTATTATGACATGTCAGAAATATATAGGAATATGATAGACTGATTCCAGGGCAGGTAGTAACAATCAGACCATATCAAGTGACACACCATTATTTCTGCCACATGCTATTCTTTAGAAGTCCAGTCCTCACACGACACTCTTAAAAGAAGTATATAGTAATCTGTGGAGACATTGTTTAAACTACTGAAAAGGAACCACGATGAAAATGGACATAGAAAATGAACAAGGAAGTTACATGACTGAGAGGTATATGAAAAGGTGGTCAGATTTACTATTCATCTGAGAAATACAAATTAAAACAAAGAAACATCACTTTATATAAGTCAGAATAGCAAAAACGAGTAACTCAGATAATATCAAGGGCTGACAAAAAAGGTGGCCAAAAAGAAGTTTCATAAACAGCTAGTGTGATTGTAAACTATTTCAGGTATCCTAGAAGGCAAAATGTCAGTATTTAGCAACATTTCTGAAAGAACATATGTGTTCTTTATCCCAGAGGTCCCAATTCTGATTATACGCTTCAAGGAAATTCTCACCATATATGGAAGTAGTCATGTATGAGAATGTTTAACCCAAGGTTGTTTATGCTGGTGCAGAGTGGGAAATAAAGTAGTTTTTAATGTTCTGTATACTGGGCAAAACTAAGAAGAGACAGATTGTATGTTCATACAGCAGAATGCATAATCCTCAAAAACAAAAAGTCTCTGGGTTAAAATGTTGGAAATTCTGAAGCATTATACCATTTGTTAGAAAGTTAGAAAGCTATGTAAACATAAAATATGTGGTGTTTTAAAAGATCCTACATGTATCAGGGTATATACCAAACACATTAAACTTGGGACGTATAATAAGAATGGTAGCATAGATCATGGAGAGTGACAAAAATAAAAGAGGACTTGCATGTACTATTGCTAAACTGTGCAAAAAAAATGAGGACATGATTAAACAGGCTCTGGCCATCTGAGAACCAATGAAGCGTATGAAAATATGCATACGCACACACGCACACATACTCACATACACAACACTAAACAATTTAAGTAGCCACTAATAAGATGACATCCTGAATTAAAGAACATCCCCATGATGAATATTATCCATCCATTAGAATAATGTTCATGAATAATTCCTCATGATTTTCATGATGGTAAGTGAAAATTTTAGGAATTGAAATAGGCTTAGAGGGAAAATGCAAGCAAATTGTGCATACACATAAATACTGAAATTCACAAAAATCTTAGAAATTACTGAGTCTAATTTTTGTTAAATTATTTTCATTTTTAATCTTGTTTGTTCTTCTAGTGTTTTTTGTGATGAGTGTAACAAACTCATAATCTTAAAAATGTGTATTTCTTTAAGGTCAAATATCCCTTTTAAAAATTAATTAATATCAACAAAGGGAATAAAAGAAAATCTATGAATGGGAAAACATACTGGCAAACCATATATCTGAAGTCAATTATAACAGTCATGAACAAGTTTATCAGATTTTTGTGTGCAAGCCTGAATTTTGTTTCAATCTATAGGCTTAGGAAAAGCTACTGTAATTGTTGAGTAGAGTTCTCCAGTGAATGTTCTAGTCTCTTGCCAAAAGTTAAGGGTTTGTTTTTCTAAATCCCTATCATGATGTTGGTGCCTAAATGTTAGTTTCTAATATATTTTTTCCAGCAAAGGAACCAGCGTTTCTTGAAAGAAGTAACTGATTCTAAATATAGGGCAGGAAATATGGAAAATTATCTGAAGTATGTTATAGTTCCAGAAAGTAATAAAGTACTCAAGACAAGTAAACTAATGTATAATAATAAACATATATCAAAAGGATCGGAAAACCAAATGAAAGCGTTCTCAATGGTCAAAGCAGAAGAAATTTGAGCAACAAAATAAATAGTGTTGGATTAGATCCGAAAATATAAAATAGATATCCATGAGTCTTGATAAAAGTAAATAATTGAATAGATAAGTAAATGGAGGGAAAAGAGACAAATCTCCCACACAGAGGAATCCCAATAATTTATATAGATTCTCTGTCCTTTAGAAGGTAGAATATTACTCTCCATTCCTTGGATGTGAGCTCCACATAGTCCCTTGCTTCCAAAGAGGCAAAAGAATGTATGGAAAAGGAAAGGAAAAAGAATTAGTTGGCCATGAAAAAGCCCCCAAAACAGTACCTTAGGTCAAATGACCAAGGTTAGTATCAGTAACAATATCCAAATGGTATATGTATCTCTGATGTCATGTGATGAGAATGGCACTTCACCTCTGTGATCTTCCTCTCAAAGCATGTTACTTACTCTAATCACAAGAGAAATATCAGACAATCCCAGTTGAGGGACAGTTTGCCGAATACCTAACCACTAATCCTCAAAACTGTCAAGGTTGTCAAAAACAAGGAAAATCTGAAAAACTGTCATAATCAAGAGATACATAAAGAGACATGACTGATAAATGTAATGTGGTACCTTGGATGGGGTTCTGGAACAGAAAAAAAGGACTTTAGAAAAATCTTGGTAAACCAAATAAAATATTGACTTTAATTAATAACAATTTATCACTATTGGTTCATTAATTATAATAAAGTTACCATATGAATGTAATTTTGCAGTGATTCTTTAAATCTAAAACTGCTCTAAAATAAGAATGAATCAGTGTTTCTGGAATTTTTAAATTATTTGTTATTTTTGAAATTTTGAATCATCAAACTACTAAAATATTTTTTAAAAGAATTTGAGTTCTGTTACATGGGTTAAATGGAATATTGTTTCATAACTTATGGTTCGCATGCAAGAAAAGATCTACAGTGGTTGGCAGAAGTTTCCTCAGTATGAACAGCGTGGTACATGCCAAGGAGAAAATGCAGGATGAGATGACTAGCATAGGAAGAGAAAGTGAGAGTATGAATAGCATAGGAAGAACTGAATAGCATAGAAAGAGACAGTGAGAAAATATCAAGGTACACCATAAGAAATAGTATAATGAAACAACATTGACTGGAGTGTGGAATTTGTGATCTGACTGTGACAAAGATTACAGCAGCAGCATAAAATTTTGCCCAAGAAATGCTATTTCACCGGCCTGAGATTTCTTGGCATGATCTTTGTATCAAAGGACTCATATGGTCAAATGAAGTATTAATGAAGTGCTGAAATAATGATTATAATAACATTAGCAGGGACAGCTACTATTACAATAATAATAGTATATACTGGCTGTATTCTTTCCTTTTACTCTCACAAGCTTCCTTACAAGAATGGTAAGTATTATTGCTGCCATTTTTTTTTTTTTAATGGGAACACTGAGGCCTAAAAAATACCACAGTCACATAGTTAACAAATGTAAATCCAAACAAGATCTGTCTGGCTTCCAAATCTTAGCACTTTTCACAATACTAGAAAGTCTATAAAAATGTCAGATACATGTTGTAAGTGTTCACAGAACAATAGTATGAGTAATCCTGTCTGATGGATCACCTATATCACACTGTGTTGACTGTGACACCACAGTGTTTTTAGTGTATCTATATTTGTGACATGTTTATATATCAAATATATATTTTGTATTTTTCAAAGATAAATGTTAAACTTTGTGTACGTATTTTGAACATTCATCAACTAATGACACCAAATTGGAGAAGGCAACCCAGAAGTGTACTCAATTGCTTACAGTGTAAAGATTTATATTTTATCATTTATTTATTTGCAAGTGGATAATTGAGAGGCTCTCAGTGTTAAATTGTTTGCACTCTGTTAAATGATTTGATGCTGATGGGCCCCAGATGTCCTGAAAATGTTCCCACACCCTTGATGGCTCCCTCCATACACTCATTACTGCTTTAGCATGGCTGAACATATTTACAAATTCTAGGTCACCATCTGCAAAAGATGCCATGTTGTATCTATTTCAAATAAAGTATGTGCCCTTATGTATTATGAATAATATTATGCCCTTTGAAAAATATGATAGTATTAGAGTATAATGATCACCAGTGTATCTTTGTGGTTATCACAAACTGAAAAACCAGGGTGTTGGATGGAATGCTAAAGTCACCAAAATGAGAGTAGGCAGGCTTTGTTGGAATGAAAGCCCCTGTTCCTACTTCTATATGGAAACCAGATACCCACTTAAATGTTTGTGTTTTCTTTTGTTTTATTTTTGTCCCCAAATTGATTTTCCCTATCCAATATTTCCTGCTGCTAACTTCTAAAAAATGAAAGAATTAGATAAGAATTATGTTAAGGGTACAGTGTTGAACACTTAGTGTGTGGTTAAAAAATGACTAGATGTGTTGGGAAACTAGCAGAGTGATTTTGCAGATGTTAGTCAAATGTATTTTAATTTCTCTACAAACCATATTTTCCTTAAAGTGCTCATCTCTGAGATCAATTTATTTCCCTAAGAAAAAAAATGGATGTGAAGTTAGAAATTATATAGAAGTGTTTTCTTACTGAGAAAGAATTTCTACCCCAACCTTTTGGATTGACCTGGACTCTGTGATATGGATGGGACTCAGAGGTCCTAACTGCCTCTTCTGAATTGAAACCCAATGGACAAATTATGGAAAGAGGCCAGGTGACCCTGAAGCAGAGGTTGAGATTGTTGCACCTGGTGAGGGGGCTGAATGGAAGAGGAGAGTAAAAAGATTCAGGAGGTCTAAAGCTGCAAAGGGACATCAGAAATGACCGACTTCTGTCACTAGTACATACAGGATAACCAGCAACCGTGTTGGCCTTTCATTTTGCGATTTGGCATTTGGCGATAGAACAGTTTTTAACCTCAACCAACTCAACAGGCTATAGTCCAATAGGTCGCAAAGAGTCAGACACGACTGAACAGCTAAGCACATACAACTCAATGAAGTTTTCTAGTTCAAAATGGATCAAAGCCAGATGCCTGGTGTCCTTTGCAGTAGGTACTAACCAACTGAGCTAACTGTAACTGTAACTGTAGGTATAGTCTGACTCTTGTGGCCCCATGGACTCTCTAGTCTGCCAGGCTCCTCTGCCCATGGAATTTTCCAGGCAAGAGTACTGGAGTGGGTTGCCATTTCCTACCCCAGGGGATCTTCCTGTCCCATGGATCGAACCCGCTTCGCCTGCATTGGCATGCAGTTTCTTTACCACTAATGCCACCTGGGAAGCCCTATAACTGTAGGGAGTGCAAATACCTAACCAACCTGTGAAGACTTTCGAATATGATTATTAATGTTTCTGACTACTCATCTCTGCAGGGTTATTGAAAATGCCTGTCCTTTTTATTTTTTTCTGCGTCACCTAAAAGTAGGAGAATAAACAAACAAACAAACATAAAAAGGCTTCCATGCATGTGCAGTAAACTTTGATCATAGCATGAGAAGCCTCAGTCACAACTATCACACTACATGGAAACGTCAATGCATAAAAAAGTGAGAGAGCAACCAACATGATAAGTCTTGGAGAATTCTTTATTAAATGAAGTGGACATAGTTAAAAGCATGGATTTTCACATGCCAGCTGAGCTGCTACAAATCTAATTATGCAATTTGCAGATTAAGTTACCCAACACCCACTATACTTTCTTCATTCAAGTTTTGCAGGTGTGTCAGTAAAATAATGTGATTTTGACCTCGAAAATTTTATAAGTACAGGCTTATCTAATGTCAAAAGTTTTTGGAAATCAATAAGAGGTACTAAAGTTGTATTATTTTCAGCTAAATGGAGTTGTGCTCTATTTAATTCAGTCAAAAACCTAGCAAATTGCAAGCATTCACTTTGAATCATTTCTGCATATTAATATAAGAACATAGTATGAAAATACATGTTCTATAACATACATTCTATAAGATATCTAAATTATTATGGTCTATGATATAATAATAATAATGCCTACTCTAAGATACAAGGTTCTATTCTTGGAATACACAAGTAAATAAAACATGGCCTCTACTCCTGAAAATTTTATTGGAGAACAGGTTACCTAATGGAAGTTAGAACCAACACAGGCGTATCACATGGGCGCTGAAGTCAGGAAGGACATGCTGCCACGGGCAGTATGGGAGCTGGGGAAGATGAGTCCTAGCACTCATAGTTAAGCTTCTGTTCTCTGGTTGAACACAAACAATTTTACAGAATACCAGAATCAGACTGCTCTGCGATTGTGATAAATCAGACAGAAACAAGGCAACTGTGTAATCGTGTCTCTTCCCAGACAGAACAAATATAGTCCCTACCACAAAAATAGACTATATATTCTCCTATCCGGGCTAGCTGGAGTGTCTACTGCTTTACCACCAATCAAAACTGTGACTTCACTCCATTTTTTTCACCTTCTAGATAAAAAGTGTTAAGATACCTAATCATAGAATTACCTCTGCTTCTTCTTAACCCCTGATGCAGAATAAAGCCCCATTTCCTTAAAACCTCCCCCACTAACCCCAGACAAATCTTTAAACAAGTAATTTCTAACTCCTTTCTCAATGAGATACCCCATGAGTCAATAATGAAACAAGCCAATAAACCTACTCAGGTCAAATATAAGTGTATTTTTGGTGGTCTCTGCCTAAAGGGAAATGACACTACTTTGCCTCCTATTTTTATTTTGAAGTTCATAGAATCTTAAACTCTCACACCTGTAAATACTTGAAACCATGCAGTATGAGCTCAATATATGCATAAAATTTTTTTATATTCTTGATGTATTATTATGCATCCTCTAATAAGCACTCCTGGTATTAAAAACATACTAAGCTAGTAAGAAATCCTTTCATTATAACATAAATAACTGTAATTACTAGGAAGTTGTTACTTATACTGAGCCAAAAACCTACCATTTATTAACTCTATCAAGGTGCCGCTTGCCTACTTCATGAGACAAATTCGTTTTCTGTCTGACACAGATTCAAATCTTAAGTCAGCTACTGTGGTCCTCATGTTTTATCTTTTTCAGATTCCATATCATCGGTGTGTCAACAGTTCTTTTGGTCATTTCCTTGGATTACACACTCTGTACAGTCGTAACCCTTCTCTAAGTATACACTTGTTTGACACTATCTTTCTTAAGGAGTATAGGCCATAACTGAAAACAATATTTCAGACAAGGACTAGTCACTGCACAGACTCTAACTTGGTTTAGATCTATACCATTCATTTATTACTTTGACCCTTGAGCACTTTAAAAACGTTCAATGAGTTATACCACATATTTTTAAATTAATTTATTTTTTAATTGAAGGATAATTGCTTTACAGAATTTTGTTGTTTTCTGTCAGACATCAACATGAATCAGTCATAGGTATACATATGTCTGATAGATGAATAGAAGTGATTCTGGAACCAGCCTAGTTACCTTCTCATCTAGGCTGTATGGTATATCAGCTCTGTGATGTTATGCAGCTGTTTAAAATTTTTTTGCCTTAGTTTTTCCATCTGTAATTGGGGATAAAAATGATACCTACATCACAGGGTGATTGTGATGAATAAATACAAGTAAAATAGTTACAAAAATTATTTCACAAAATAAAGGTTTCTCTAACTGTTCGCTGTTGTCTTTAAAACATGTTTTTATATCTACAGTTTTATCCGTTCTGTATTTGTGCCTTTAAACCAAAAGTTTATGAGTATCCTAATTGGAATTGGATTATCCTAATCCAGGCACAGGACTGGAAAAAGTCAGTTTTCATTCCAATCCCAAAGAAAGGCAACGCCAAAGAATGCTCAAACTACTGCACAATTGCACTCATCTCACACCCTAGTAGAGTAATGCTCAAAATTCTCCAAGCCAGGCTTCAGCAATATGTGAACCGTGAAATTCCAGATGTTCAAGCTAGTTTTAGAAAAGGCAGAGGAAACAGAGATTAAATTGCCAACATCCGCTGGATCATTGAAAAAGTAAGAGAGTTCCAGAAAAACATCTATTTCTGCTTTATTGACTATGCCAAAGCCTTTGACTGTGTGGATCACAATAAACTGGAAAATTCTGAAGAAGATGGGAATACCAGACCACCTGACCTGCCTCTTGAGAAACTTGTATGCAGGTCAGGAAGCAACAGTTAGAACTGGACATGGACCAACAGACTGGTTCCAAATAGGAAAAGGAGTATATCAAGGCTGTATGTTGTCACCATGCTTATTTAACTTATACTCAGAGTACATCATGAGAAACGCTGGGCTGGATGAAGCACAAGCTGGAATCAAGATTGCCGGGAGAAATATCAATAACCTCAGATACGCAGATGACACCACCCTTATGGCAAAAAGTGAAGAAGAACTAAAGAGCCTCTTGATGAAAGTGAAAGAGGAGAGGGAAAATGTTGGCTTAAAGCTCAACATTCAGAAATGAAGTTCATGGCATCCGGTCCCATCACTTCATGGCAAATAGATGGGGAAACAATGGAAACAGAGGCTGACTTAATTTTGGGGGGCTCAAAAATCACTGCAGATGGTGATTGCAGCCATGAAATTAAAAGACACTTACTCCTTGAAAGTAAAGTTATGACCAACCTAGACAGCATATTAAAAAGCAGAGACATTGCTTTGCCAGCAAAGGTCCATCTAGTCAAGGCTATGGTTTCTCCAGTAGTCATGTATGAATGTGAGAGTTGGACTATAAAGAAAGCTGAACACATATAAACCCTTGGCTTATTCATATCAATGTTTGGGAAAAACCACTACAATATTTTAAAGTAATTAGCCTCCAACTAAAATAAATAAATTAAAAAAAATAAAGCTGAGCACAGAAGAATTGATGCTTTTGAACTGTGGTGTTGCGAAAGACTCTTGAGAGTCCCTTGGACTGCAAGGAGATCCAACCAGTCCATCCTAAAGGAAATCAGTCCTGGGTGTTCACTAGAAGGACTGATGTTGAAGCTGAAACACCAATATTTGGCCACCTGATGTGAAGAGCTGACTCATTTGAAAAAACCCTGATGTTGGGAAAGATTGAAGGCAGGAGGAGAAGGGGATGACAGAGGATGAGATGGTTAGATGACATCACCGACTCAATGAACATAAGTTTGGGGAGGCTCTGGGCATTGGTGATGGACAGGGAGGCCTGGCGTGCTGCAGTTCATGGGGTCACAAAGAGTCGGACACGACTGAGCAACTCAACTGAACTGAATTGTATTTTAATTTTTAGGTTGACTCATAATTCTATCCTTTTGAGGACATTCTTAACTGTGAATGCTAGCCTACAATATCCACCTCAGTTTTATGCCACCCAAAATGAGATAATCTTTTCACTGAAGACAGTGACCATATATTTGAGTAAAAAGATATGCAGGCAGAGGACTTTAATATGTCCTTAGGCATCTCCCCCCAGATACATGGATTTATCAGCAATACCCTTTATAAATGGTCATGATAGAAATCATTCCATCCGATAGTATAATCACACAGCCCAAATTTCTTCAAATATAAGAAATTCTGTCAAATAACTTTCTAAAATCTTGACAGTCTTTAACATAACTCTGAATACTATTAAAAATAATATATTCATCTGGCATGACTTAATCACAAAATTTCATGCTGTCAGTTCTTTAAATCCTTGTAGATATACCATTTTATCAGTTTATAATATTTTCTGTCACAATATCAAGCTCACTGGCTCATAGGTGTCACTAACTTTATCCTTTTTTGAAAATCAGGACAATATATGCTAATCTTTATCATTCCCTCTAGCTGTATTTGACATATTTTTTCATACATCACTAACACTGGTTTATCAATTTCATCTGAACTCAATAAAAAATCGATAAGCTCTTCATTTGACTCTATGAACAAATATTTGAACAGGAAATGTCTGAGAACAGAGCCCTTTGATGTCACCAGATCACACAGCCTTTGGGGATAGACTTTCATATCTAAGTTCAATCAATCAAATGTTTCAATTAACTAGGCTTCAGGTCATTGACTTTCAAACTTTTTGACAATGAAGTTACACTAAGAAATATACTTTTCATTGGCCTCTCTCCTGTTCCCTTTTACACAAACACGTACACACATACATGCAGAACATGTGTAATCTTACTATATATTTTCCTTCTGTTGTAGAAAAAGCTGCACCCTAAGCCCATCAAATTGATTTTATGGCTTACTAATGAGCAAGTCACAATCTATGGTTAGAAAAACACTGCTTCTAAATATCAATTGTGCATGTTTTTCTGACTGAACCTGATATAACACTAATTATCCATGTAAAGCTGACTTGAATTTCTCTCAGCCAAGATTATCTAGACTATGCTGCAGTAACAAACAACCTCAAAGTCTCACGGGCTTAAATTACAGTGATTTACTTCTCAGTCTTCATGTATATGGAAAGTTTCTAGGTTATCCTCATATAAGGAACCAAGTTGAAGCAAGTTCCATCTCTGTGTTACCATTATTGCCAAGTAGGAAACAGAAATAGGACATATTTCTCTTAAGTTCTCTAAGTTTTCAATTGGAATTGACACTGTGACTTACCCACTCCCATTTTATTTGCAAAAGAAATCATGTTGACACCCTCATATCAAAGAGATAACTATTTTAACTTACTGTATATCTAAATGGAGGAGAAATAAAATCATCATGAACAGTCCTAATGGCTTCCACAATCCTTGTAATTACTGCTGATGATAAATACTTACTTCAGTGTTTCCCATCCAATCAAGATATCAGGCTCTAAGGCTAGGATGCTTAGGTGATGCTCAGTGTTCTGAGTAGAATCTGACCCTGCCTTCCATGTTTTGCCTTCTCCATTATTTCTTTTGCTCACCTCTGAGATGGGTTTTAAATAATTATACCTTGGAGGTTGGAAAGTCGGTGGTCATTATATGACAGATTCTCTTTTAATACAGACTGATAGTCTTTTTGATGACATGAATTTCTCAAAAAAAATAATTTCCTATCTATTTATAATAGTCAGATGTATATGCAAATCATGACATCTATTGTTTTGTTTTTAACATAATTTTTATAAGTGTATATATTTGCTTTTTCCACACCCCCCACCACTATATGTCTCACTTTCTTTAACACATGGTGACTTTTAATCTCTTTTCTCTGATCGATATTCTTTCTCCAATTAAAAGGATTTTCTGGTTGCAGTGTTGTAACTGGGCCTTTACTCGGAGAGTAACTTAACTTATGGGTCTTAACAATGGGTGTGAGAGCCATATTCTTGGGTTGATCCTCCTCACAAGGCTTAGTGTTAATAGGTCTTTGCTGCTCAAGAGCTTCCTCGGTTTCATCTGTTTCCACTGGAGTTGAAAAGCACTTATTTTTCTAACCTTGTGAAAATCTGAACTCTGGACTCTCTCTAACTTCCTTCATTTCTGCTTATGAACCAGCCAATACTTTGTTGTGCTTCTCTCATTTTTGGTAATGCCTTGTCAAATGTAACCAAGATTAACCCTAACACATACTGGCGTTTTGTTTCCCAGCCTCCTCTCCAAGAAGTCCAGGTTCATTAGATAGACGTGTTTGCCTTCCGAATTATTGCAGGCAGCAGGTTGACCAGATATTCTGTGACTTTATAACATAGGTCACTGGCTTTCCAGATTGCAACAATAATTTCTTTACTGACTGTCAACTGAACAGTAAGTAAATGCTATGTATGTAAGTGCAACTTAGGTTCATGTTGTAAAGGAACTCTAACACGGGGACCAATTTCTGAATCATTCAGTAATGACCACGTTAGTCTACAGTGGCTTAGAACCACAACAATTCATTTTTCACTCATGCTACATGTCCAGTGCATATCAGCTGAGGACTCTGCTTTGGTTTTCCTTTTCCAAATACCAGGTCAAATGGAGTCCAGCTCATGTTTCCTAATTGCTAAGGCAGGAAAAGGGAGACGTGAAAATTGTGTACTGAATCTTAAAACTTTTGCCTAATTTCAAAGTTGCTAATTCCAAAAGTGGTAAGGAAATGAAATTATAGTATATCCCCAAAAGGAAGACTTATAAAATATTTGTGACTTTAATGACTTTATATGTGTGCTTATGTGTAGATACATGTTAAACACTGCATATACTTTTTCACTTAATTCTCTAAATAATTGTCTAAATTGAATATCATCATCCATTTTTTTGTCACGTGGAAACTGAGACTTGGCCTAGAAGACACATTAGCAAGTGGCCAAACTAAACATTGAAACTGGATTTATTTGTCTCTGGCGCTGGTGCTCTTAGTCACCTGGATAGAGTGAATAAAGCACAACTAAATTTTAGAGCCATCAGACCCTACCTTTTCTCTCTGGAGATACTACTTATCTCCTGTAAGTGTTTGATGCTAAGTCCTTATCTTCATTCTTTTCCAAATATCTTCCCAAATGTTACTGCTCACATCCCCTCTCCCAATATAGTATTAATGATATTGGGCTAAAAGGTATTGTAACAAAAAGATCCTAAGGCATTTATCAGTGTAATAGATGTTTATTTCTCATTCATGTAATAGTACATGAATGTACTATTCCTGTACATTTTGTTCCTGTTTATAAAGTGGCTATCCTTTAGACGTTGATTTAGGGGTCAAACTCTCATACCTAGTACTAGGTGCCATCTGTATTTTGTGGGAGATGCCTCAGCCAGAAGTTTTAGATATCAATTCTCTTTATATTCTATCAGCAAATATTAATCATATGGTCATATCCAGCTAAAACAGAAGCTAGAAAACATAGTACTTACATGGCAATTGCTTCCTAGCTATGACTCTTTGGTGATAGAAGAGAATAATAGATTTTTTTGGATAGTTAACCCTCTCTAACACTCACACATACATAGAAATGGACATGCACATGCAAACACACACACGTATGTACTCACACATTCTGTACCATCAAAATATGCCTCCAAGGAAGTCCTGATATTAATAATGTATATTTTATTCAATATATCTTCTGAAAAGTTTTCCATGGGAAGATTTTATATTCAAATTTTAGATACATTTTTCAAAACCTCTATCAAATGAGGCCCCATGGCTTCCCTGGTAGCTCAGCTGGTAAAGAGTCCACCTGCAACACAGGAGACCCAGATTCAATTCTTGGGTTGGGAATATCCCCTGGAGAAGGGAAAGGCTACCCACTCCAGTGTTCTTGGGCTTTCCTGGTGGCTCAAATGGTTAAGAATCCACCTGCAATGTGGGAGACCTGGGTTCGATCCCTGGGTTGGGATTGGAGAAGGGAATGGCTACCCTCCAGTATTCTGGCATGAGGTCACAAAGAGTCATATATGACTGAGCGACTTTCACTTTCATGGTCAAGAAATTTGGGAGGTGCTGGTTTAGGAAAGATTCCCTGGAGGAGGGCATGGCAACGCACTCCAGTATTCTTACCTGGACAATTGCATGGGCACAGTAGCCTGGCAGGAGAGTGTCCATAGGGTTGCAAAGAGTCAGATATGACCGAAGTGACTTAGCATGCATGCATGAATGGTTTAAAGAAAGGAAAACAGATTTTTTCCCCCAGAATCTTTCTCACAACTTTTAAACGTGTTAATGCAAATTTCATATCTTTAAGCAACGAATATGATATTTAGCTTTTCCCCAAAATAATTGACCACAAAACTCCTAGAATCATTTTTGTCATTTAAAGTTACTAGGGTGTCTAATGTATCCAATTTTAGAAACACCAGTTTAGAGGAGTTTAGAACTCCTATTTGAGCTTAAGTACGTTAAGACTTGGTTCTCAGCCTTGAAATGCTAGTGTAAAAGGAGAGACTTCTCCACCTATATGTAAAACTAATATTCTGTAAACTTGGGTCTGCTGTCTTGCATTAGATCACTCTGGAAAGAGGTACCTCAGAGCCCTGACTCTCTCAACTGCAGAATACCTTCTGCTCTGACAGATGGGGGCCTGACTAGCTATTGTTGCCATCAATACAATGCTAATGTGAATTCTCTTTACAGCTTTGAACAGTGTTCTTTTATAGCACCAAAGCACTGGTCTTAGACCCTGAGGAGTGCTACCAAAGAAGTGGATGTCCTCATTTCTGTGAGGTCTCCACCCGGTTCTGTGCTCCCTGTCTGGAGCCAGATAATAAAAATAATCCCAAAAACAAACAAAAGGATTTTGCTTGCTGGCCAAATTTCAGATCAATAGTGCAGTTGGGAAGGAGCCAAGATTCAGAAGCTTGCCTGGTGAGAGAGGCTGCAGATCATTAAAGATGAACAGAGCCATAAAACACCAACACAATTGGCACAACCAATTGCAGTGCTTTTGGCAGGCTCTGCACAGAGGCCACAGATTGAGTGTTCCTGGGAACTGGCACCGCCTTCTCCACAGACAGGGTGGGTGAGGCCCTCACAAGTCACCTGCGAGGTAGGCTGGGCAGCCACTTGAGGAAGCTCTCTTTGGCCCTCTGGGTAACTGAGGCTGTAGGTTGCCTGGCGCTTGGGAGCTGTGCGCTTGTCAAAAACAATCCGTTTCCACAGCAGCACTTAAGCACAAAGGCCTAGGGTCCATTCACACTTGTCAGGCCTGAAAAGAGTTGGCAAATAACAGTTTCACGTCTTAAAGCAATTGTTAGAAATCATAGCTTATAGCCTATACTAGTCTTTAACACATGTTATTATCAATTTGCTAGAAAATGGCAGTCTCCAGGTGGGGGTAGGTTATTTCTCATTTCTCAAAATAAATGTATGAATGAATATATAAATGAACGAGTAAAATCTGTTCTGAAGCTGAACTTTAATAGATATAGAGATTAAAAATTCATACTTGTTAGGTCTGGTTGGTACACTTGACTTTAAGCAAATATTAAACTTCAAAATTAATTATTAATATACAAAAATATATGACAGGTTGTTTTCTTTACAAAGGAATTTACCACAAAATTAATTTTTAAAAATTGAGGTACAATTTATATAGAGGAAAACATGCAGATCTTAAGTGACCAAACTGATGAATTTTGACAGATATAGACATCCATGTAACCAACACGCAAATCAAGATATATGCCATTTCTTAAGGCCATTTGCAGCAACGTGGATAGACATAAAGATTGTCATACTAAGTCAAGTAAGTCAGATGGTGAAGGAGAAACATCATGTGACATCTCTTACATGTAGAATCTAAAAAGAAATGATACAAATGAACTTACTTACAGAACAGAAAGAGAATGAATTTATGGTTGCTGATGGGGAGGGGTGGGGGAAAGGATAGTTAGGGAGTTTGGGATGGACATGTATATACACTACTATGTTGAAGATGAGTAACCAACAAGGACCTACTGTATAGTCCATGGAATTCTGATCAATGTTATATGGCTGCCTGAATGGGAGGGGAATTTGGGGAAGAATGGAAACATGTGTATGTATGGCTGAGTCTCTTCACTGTTCACCTGAAACTATCATAAAATTGTTAATTGGCTGTAACCCAATACAAAATAAAAAGCTTTTTTAAAAAATAACTAAAAAGGAAAAAAGGTTCTTAAATCCAGCAAAATCATATTTTAAAAATAAAGAGAAAGTATATTCCAAATTATAAAACAAGCAAAAAACAGAAAATAAAAATATAGGCCATTTCTATGATCCCAGAAAGTTTTCTCACACCACTTTAGAGTAACTTTATCCTTACCCTACCACATTAACTTATATGCAGAGTACATCATGAGAAACCCTGGGCTGGAGGAAGCACAAGCTGGAATCAAGATTGCCGGGAGAAATATCAATAACCTCAGATATGCAGATGACACCACCCTTATGGCAGAAAGTGAAGAACTAAAGAGCCTCTTGATGAAAGTGAAAAAGTTGGCTTAAAGGTCAACATTCAGAAAATTAAGATCATGGCATCCAGTCCCATCACTTCATGGCAAATAGATGGGGAAACAATGGAAACAGTGGCTGACTTTATTTTTCTGGGTTCCAAAATCACTGCAGATGGTGATTGCAGTCATGAAATTAAAAGATGTTTACTCCTTGGAAGGAAAGTTATGACAAACCTAGACAGCATATTAAAAAGCAGAGACATTACCATGCCAACAGAAGGACTGATGTTGAAGTTGAAACTCCAATACATGTCCAGTAGTCATGTATGAATGTGAGAGTTGGACTATAAAGAAAGCTGAGCGCTGAAGAATTGATGCTTTTGAACTGTGGTATTGGAGAAGACTCTTGAGAGTCCCTTGGACTGCAAGGAGACCCAACCAGTCCATCCTAAAGGAGATCAGGTCTGGGTGTTCTTTGGAAGGACTGATGTTGAAGTTGAAACTCCAATACTTTGGCCATCTGATGCAAAGAGCTGACTAATTTGAAAAGACCCTGTTGCTGGGAAGGATTGAGGGCAGGAGAAGAAGGGGACGACAGAGGATGAGATGGTTGAATGGCATCACCGACTCGATGGACATGCGTTTGGGTGGACTCCAGGAGTTAGTGCTGGACAGGGAGGCCTGGAGTGCTGCAGTTCACGGGATCACTAAGAGTCAGACACAACTGAGCGACTGAACTGAACTGAATCCTACCACAGGCAATCATTTTGGTTTCTTTCCCTGAACATTTCCTTCCCTGTAAACATTGTCTGTTTTAACCTTAATGTATTGGAATGATATAGATGCACTCTTTAATATCCAGCTTCTTTATTTCTTTAGTTTTGTGAGATTTATCTGTTACTGAGTATTATCAGATTTCTTTTTTATTGTTGTGTAGTATTCCATTGTATGAATGTATCTCTTTTTGATGGACATTTGAATTGTTTCCTGGTTTGATTTGTTAAAAACAATGTTGTTAAAAATTATTTTATTTATTTATTTTTAATAAGATATAATTGACATATAATGTATTCTTTTAAGGTATATGAAATAATGATATATGTCTAAACTATGAAATGATTACTGTGTAAGTTTAGCTAACATCCACTACCACATGCATAGTTACCATTTTTTTAATTTGTGATAAGAACATTTGAAAATATTCTTATACAAATCTCCTTGCTAAAATATATTTTTATTTTTCTTAGGTAAAAACCTAGGAATAGAATTCCTGCCTCAGAGGGTAAGTATGTGTTTAACTTTCAAAGAAGACAAATGGTTGGATGTATGAGAGTTCACATCTATCTATAATCTCACTAATGTTTCTAGTAGTCAATTGTAGCAATTCCACCAAATGTGAATTTTAGTATGCATTTTTCTGACAACCAATAATGTTGAGCATTTTTTATGTGCTTATTGATCATTCAAGTATTTTCTTTTTTACTGTAACATTTTCTTTAAAAGACTTATATAAGAAATATATATATATATATAATTTTTCAGCATCTCTGTCACATATTAGGCACTCTAGAAATGTTCACTAACTTAAATGGAAGGCTTTTTTAGTATTTTCAAAACCTGATGTGATTTTGAAATTTTATTTGTGTAAATATTTATCAGTATATACACTGAGACCTTTTGATGAGTGAGTTTAGCAGTAGGTATACTCTCTGCCATTCATGCCACAATCAAAATGGATTCACTCAGTATATTGATTGGTCCAAGTAATACATGGCACGAATAAATTCATAGCAAAACTGTCACTGGAGCAGTGGAGGAGTCAATATATATTTAACATAGAATAGAGACGAAAGAAAATGAAGTTCATTATGAAAGATCTAAATCCAAGCCCAGGCTCTGCAATTTGCTAACTGTGTGAATCACTTAACCTCCCTGAGTTCCAGCTAATCATCTGTATAATGAGTATGAAAATAACATCTCTTAGAGATCTGTTGCATAAATGTGAAGAAACATAAGCATGAGCTTGCTCAGGAGAAACATTGTTCTGAAATACAAAGTATATGAAGAATTCTCATGCTTATCTGACTACATGCTCCTGGAAAGCATAAAGACTGAGAGACTCCAAAATTATCTAGAGTGCTACACATAGTATAATGTTTTTATTTATTTTTATTATATAAGTTTCAGGTGTCTAATATTATAGTTCAACATATGCATTCATTACAGAATGATCTCCACCACAAGTCTAGATACCATCAACCATACAGTTACCAATTTCACCCACCCCCAATTCCCTTCCTCTCTGGTAACCGCTAATCTGTTCTCTGTATCTATGAGGGGATTTTTTTGTTTGTTTATTTTTTATTTTGTTTGTTCCTTTTCTTTGGACTCGACTTTTTGCGGTTCCATACACATTTTAGAATTATTTCTTCTAGTTCCAGGAAATATGCCATTGGTATTTTAATAGGAGTTGCATTGAATCAATAGATTGGTTTGGGTAGTATGAACATTTTAACAATATTAATTCTTCCAGTCCATGAGCATGGAATATCTTTCTATTGTTTACGTGTCTTTCTCAGTTTCTTTTATTAGTGTCTTATAGTTTTCAGTGTACAGATCTTTTGCCTTCTTGGTTAAATTTATTCTGAAATATTTTATTCCTTTTGAGGCAATTTTAAATGAGACTGTTTTCTTAATTTCTCTTTCTGATAGTTTGTTATTAGTGTGTAGAAATGCCATAGAGTTCCGTATATCATTTTTTTTCCTCTAACTTCACTGAAATCATTTATTAGTTCTAGCAGTTTTTTGTTGGCATCTTCAATGTTTTCTCCATATGATATTGTCATCTGCAACTAGAAAGAGTTTTACTTCTTTCTTTTCAATTAGTATTCCTTATATTTCCTTTTTGGCCTAATTGCTATGGCTAAGACTTCCAATACAATGTTAAATAAAAGTGGTGAGAGTGAATCAACTTGCCTTTTTCCTGATCTTAGAAGAAAAACTTTCAGCTATAACCTATTGAGTGTGATATTATTTGTGGGTTTGGTATATGTGGCCTTTATTATATTGAGATATATTCACTTTACACTCACTTCATTGAGATTTGTTTTTTAATCATCAATGAACGTGAAATTTTGTCAAATGCATTCTCTGCATCTACTGAAGTGATCACTTTATTTTTATCTTTCATTTTGTTAATGTGATGTATCACATTGATTGATTTGCAGATGTTGAACTATCCTTGCAATCCCGGAAATAAATCCCACTTGATCATGTTATGCAAACCTTTTAATGTATTGTTGGATTTGGTTTGGTAGTATTTTGTTGAGGATTTTTGCATCTGTATTCATGAAGAATATTGGCCTGTTGTGGCAGGATCACAGTTGCTGCTGCAGTGTGCTGGTGGGCGGAGGTAGCCCCTGGAATGCCTGGCAGGCAGCCACCGCAGCTGCTGGATAGGAGTGGGTGGGATTATCACCTGGTCAGCTGGGGCTGAGGTAGGCAGGGCTCTCAGCAAAGAGTGCCCGCTGATTCTAACAAATTAGATTGAGATTTCTAAAATGGATTCCTTCAGAGATGGCATTAACAAGGAAGCCTGAGGTTGATAGAATGACTCCCACCAGTGTCTAAGTTCTCCAGGCAAAAATACTGGAGTAGGTTGTCATTCCGTTCTCCAGAGGATCTCCCTGATCCAGGGATCGAACCCAGGTCTCCCAACATTGCAGGCAGACTCTTTACCACCAGGGAAGCCCCAAAGTTCATAGGGAGCACCCCAATTCTTCCTGTCTCTCCAGGAGATGCTTCAGGATTAGTAAGTGGGTCGCCTCCACCTGTAGTCCATCTGCTTTTCAAGGTGCTGTTTTTGTGCTTCTTTTCAAGTCAAGTTAAGGTGGTGCATGAGACCTTTAAGAGTGGGTTTTCCATTCCCTATAGTTCTATACGTTGTCTGGTGGTTTTCTAAGCCAGATGTTTGGAGGGAAGAAGGGCTTGTCTCTCCTGTGCAGGATCCCAGATTTGGGGGCTTCATGGAATTCAAATCCCTCACTCTTCAGTAAAATAACTCTACCTTTGTGATCCTCCCAAGCTGTGGATCACTGCGATTGAAGGGTGGATTTTCCCTTTACAAGCTCATATCTCTATTTCTCCAATCTGTCTTCATGCTGTCCTTTGTTGTGGAGATTCTATTTACCCAATTTTCAGGTCCCTTTCAGAGGAAATTACTCCATTTGTAGTTGTAGATTTGTTTATTCTATGGGAGGAGGTGAGTTCAGGATCTTCTTTTACACCTTTCTAAACCCTCCAGTGTCATGCTTGTGAGAACAGGACAGTGCAGACTATTTTCTACCAATGAAGACTATATTAGATCTGTTAGGTACAAGTTAGTTTTGGTAAATCAGACAAGGCTATTTAATTAAAAGCAAGCATTTTTAAAATTAACAAAGCCTACAGAAAACATGTAGTAGTTAGTGCACAAAGCTTATATATGATGGAGCCCAAACATAAATAGTACATAAATACACCATTGGAACTATGGTCACTGACTCAAATCTTGTTTTCGGCTGAAGAGTACACTCTCTTGAATTACCACTTAAAAGCTCCTTCCTTGCAAATTTTTTTTCATGAAAGGAACACAAGCTTGCTTCACAGGCTGGAAAAATGTTGATACCAATTACTTTCCACAATGTTATTGTTGCAAAGCATAATCCATATTTTAGCACTCATCTTTTAAAAAAATCCCCTTGTTATAATTTCTGTTCCTCTGATGAATAAATTCACCTTTGTTTATGTAATGAAACAAAAATAAAATAATAAGATTAAATTTTTATGATTTATCTACTGAAAGCAAATTTAGATCAATCACATACTTGATTTAACATTTTGATCATTATAGCATCACCACAAATGTTTTTTCTCAGTTTATGAACATTTCTTCTTCTAACAAATGTATTAAGATGCAGCTCTAAACTATATATTGGTTTTTGTTAGATTTATTTTTCAGATATTTTTGTTCATATAATAAAAAGCACAGTAAAGTGTTTTAATTATAACTAGATCATAATTTAAATATTTATATATACAAATGCACATACATATAAATTTAGCATGTGCTATCATAAATTCTATTTCTTTAAGATGTATGCATCTAGATGTTTTTATTTGTTTTTCTTTTTTTTCCTACTCCAAAAAATTTTCTAGCCATGAATGCAAACAAAGCAAAACAAAATTGTGTGTGCCTGAATTTTTTTCACCTATTATAAAGAATTAAGAGACAATGCTGCCGCTGAGTCACTTCAGTCGTGTCTGACTCTGTGCGACCCCATCCCTGGGATTCTCCAGGCAAGAAGACTGGAGTGGGTTGCCATTTCCTTCTCCAATGCATAAAAGTGAAAAGTGAAAGTGAAGTTGCTCAGCCATGTCCTATTCTTTGCAACCTCATGGACTGCAGCCTACCAGGCTCCTCCGTCCATGGGATTTTCCAGGCAAGAGTGCTGGAGTGGGGTGCCATTGCCTTCTCCGTTAAGAGACAATGGAGAGGGGCAAATCAGGTACATGAAGTACCCTGCATACAAACCTTCAAATTGCAAACTTTCAAAGATGTGAACATGCGTTCCATCAATGTCAGGCTTGACTGAAGTTGCCACTTGCCTTTCATCTCTTGTTGCTGATGATCCTTCAGCTTTACCATCTCTCACCTGCTCTCTCTACTCCAGTCAGTAACTCTTCTTGGCTGTTCACTTGATGCCAGCCCCTGTATGCCGGCTGTCATACAGTGCTACTATAGTTTCCAAGGTACTGTGAGATTTAAAATGTTTTCTTTGTTTTTCATGTTTGCTTGTTATTTATATATTGTGTGAAAAGTATTATAAACCGATTACAGTACAGTACTCTATAACCAATTGTGTTAGTTGGATCTGTAGGCTAACTTTGTTGTACATGAACAAATTGGACTTATGAATGTGCTCTCAGAAAGGACCTCATTCATATGTAAGGAACTTATTTTAATTGTCTCTGTTCTGAAAGTAGATAATGTAGTATGGCTCAAAATTTCATGTAATTTAATGGTAAATTTGCATTTTCCTTGTGTATCTGATACTCAGGGGGGTTCTTGTTGTTCAGTCGCTCAGTTGTATCTGACTCTTTGCAACCCCATGGACTGCAGCACACCAGGCTTCCCTGTCCTTCACTGTCCCTCCCGGAGCCTGCTCAAACTCATATCCATTGAGTTGGTGATGCCACCCAACCATCTCGTCATCTGTCATTCCCTTCTCCTCCCGCCTTCAGTCTTTCCCAGCATCAGGGTTTTTTCTAACCAGCTGGCTCTTCACATCAAGTGACCTCTATTCATAGTTTATATAATGTTTTAAGAGTATTATGTTATTTAAACCACTTTTGTATTGCTGAAAAACACACACTGACATTTGGAAATCAAAATCATATTTTACAATCATTTAGGTGGTTTACTGTTTTAAAGAACTCTGCTTAATTCTGCCATTAATCATATCAATATTTTGAAATCCAAATTATTTCTCCCTAATTTATCTTAAATTTGGAAACCTTGAGTTCTTGTAAAATTTGTATAAAGTGAGTGCTGACTCTAAATCTTCTTTCTTCCATGTTGTCCAATAAGCTATATTTGTATCATTGACATATGCAACATTGTATAATTCTTTATACTACTCAAGAAATAAATAGTATCCATTAGCTGCTGAGTACATTTATTGCTGCTCTTCTAAAATTGGATTTGTATCTTGTATTTCTGGGAGGAAGAGTCAGAGTAGTAAAATTAGCTAGAATTGGGTGAAAATTATATCTATTTAAGCCTTGTTTAGGGCTTCCCCGGTGGCTCAGATGGTAAAGAATCTGCCTGCAATGCAGGAGACCTGGGTTTGATCCCTGGGTTGGGAAGATCCCCTTAGAGGGAAATGGCAACCCACTCCAGTGTTCTTGCCTGGAGAATTCCATGGACAGAGGAGCCTGGCAGGCTACAGTTCATGGGGTCCCAAAGAGATGGATATGACTAAGTGACTAACACTTTCACACTTTCAAGCCATGTTTAATCTTGTTGATATGTTTTAAAGCATGTAGAAAATGTCATTTGAAAATTTAGTCAGATTGGATCCCAGCTTCTAAATGTAGCCCAGAATTAAAGAATTAAGATTAGCAGGCACACTGAGGCCTCCATAAATTTCACTGAATTTTCCTCTCATATTCTCAGTTACTCAAGAGATAGCACAATGTATGACAAAACCTATAATGTATGACAAAACCCACTAAAATGTTGTGAAGTAATTAGCCTCCAACTAATAAAAATAAATGAAAAAAAAAAAAAAAAGAGATAGAAGGAGGTAATTTGTGGGGCAGTCTGCGAATATGGGAAAGTGAAAGTGAAAGTCACTCAGTCATGTCCAACTCTTTGGGACCCATGGACTGTACAGTCCATCGAATTCTCCAGGCCAAAATACTAGAGCAGGTAGCTTTTCCCTTCTCCAGAGGATCTTCCCAACCCAGGGAGCGAACCCACATCTCCCACATTCCAGGCAGATTCTTTACCAACTGAGTCACAAGGGAAGCCCAAGAATAAGGTATGGATAGTACAATTAAGAAATTAAAATATCAAGAGACAGCTTAGGCTAGGTTCATCTATCCACTTAAAGGCATTTGTTGACCCAGGTGAGGAACAGAAATATTTGAGAATTTGCATCTTACTTAACAGATGTTAGTCTGAAAGAAATAGGGGTGGAAGCAATGCAAAGGGCCTGGGACATTAACCCATGGTCAGAAGGAGAATCAGGTCAAGGTTTCTTAAAAGACAGATTCCTTCAGGAAGATGTTTATCAGTGTCATCAGCAGTATTCCACAGAAGCAAACACATATAAACAATGGATGTCAGGAAGCTTGAGCTATTCCAGTGAGTTATCTTGACATGAGCCTGGGTCCAGAATCAGAAAACAGGCCGATGTCTGAGTAGGCTGGCTAGCCAGTCTCTGGGCTGCAAAAATAAAGAATAGGATTCCAGGTCAGAATTATATACCAATTAGAGTACAAGCTCGCCAGGTCTGACCTTATTTGCAGGCTGTTTTCTTAGACATGCAAACCTTACCTTCATCTCAAGATTCCTATAAAAATCTGTTCTCATTTATCTAGACTATTTCTCTAACTTTTCCGTCTTTATATCTGCCCCAAATTTCCATACACCCACTCATTGTGCTATCAGAACTTGGCTTTGTCTCTTGATTTTGTTCTTTTGCCTTGCCCTAATTTAGATTTGGTTACTTAGCTCCAGCTTGTCTATTTCATGACTCACTCAGGATTCCTAGAGGTTGCTTTTTCTTGTTCCTAGACTCCATGCCAAGAAACTGCAACCAAAGTATTATACATCTTTGCTCAGATCTAGTTCTGGATGCCATCAACCCACCAAGCCTTTTATTTAAAGAAAAAAAAATTGATGGTGGATTTACCAATTTGGTTAGAACTGGCTCAGTTAAACTGAAGTGTAAATACATCAGCTAAATGTAAATACACCAGCTAAAGACTTCAAAAGGCAAAGATGAGAGTTTATGTGGTACAAAGAGCTTTATACACATTATAATGTATAACCCCTAAAACAGTAACGAGAGGAATTACTGTGTCTGTTTTGCAGGAGTGGGAATGTAAGATCAGACAAAATAAGTAGTTGAATATTGGTTATGAAGCTGCTAAGTTGTGAAGCTGGGTAAAAAAAACCCAGATAATTATTTCTTTTCTACTTCTTTGTGGAGATGAGGGTTCCTCATCTTTTGCTTTGGATTCTGGTAAATACTGAAACGAATTCTCTTAGAGTAGCATAAAGGGATGATCTGACATGTCCTCATCCCTTATCTTGTCTCCTTTTTTCTGTACCCTCAAACTGGTAAGAAGTTTGAGCAGAAAGAAGAAATAACAGTTCTCAAAACCATCCTTTCACTATTTAATCCCCTCAGTAAATTTATGAGGAAGTGACTGCTACCATTTTACAGAGCAGAAAACTGAGGATCAAAGAAGTAATTATTGTTCTTAAACACACAAGCCAGAAAGAAGTGGACAGGAGTCCAACTCAAGTCTGCTTCATTCAAAATCAGTATTGTTGGCAGTACACTGTGCTGCCTGCCTGCTCCCATGTCATACCTACCACCTTGGTGTAGTTCTTCAAAATCAAATCTTATGGTCTCTGGAGGATGCAATACTTTTTACAACATTTGCCCAGCAATTTCAAACACTTTGTAGCAATGGTTCTCAAATTATATGGTACATAAAAATCACCTGGGAAACCCATGGAAGGTGCAGACTTACCACATGACCACACTAGTAGAAACTGCAGTATGGGATAGAGGGAAGCATCGTCATAGGATCACAGGCATAATGAAGCAATAAGCAAATCTACTGTGTATATGGATGGCAGCCCCTTTCTATGTGGGTAGTTAATATCTCCAAACTTATAATGAGATATATAAACTGTGTTGAGTTAGGTTAACCTAGAACTCTTCAGCAGTACATTAGAGATTACAGAACTTCCTCTATTCAGCTGAATTCTTTTGTGAGTATATATAATTGTAAATTAAGACAGTGAGGGTCATGCCTAAATGCTTCAGAACTGATATGTTAAAGACTTAAGCCAAATAATGCTTTTAACTGATTTTAATGAGAAAATAGGTGGTCACATCAAGTTAGTATACATTAATGAAATCTATTTTGTAATAAATTTATCAGAACACGTACAAGTGAATCCTATTCATGAAAGTACTCTATAGGTTAATGTCTGATGAACAGTGAAATCTCTATACATTTTTGTTGAGTGAATATATTAAAGTATTAAATCAAAAAGGTCATGCATTTCTAATAGCTTTCAAACAACAAATATTTGGGGTCTCACTTTTTAGAATGTATTTTTGTGCCTGCAAATAAATATACTCTAGAAAACATTTTTTATGCCCAAGGATTATCTACCAGTTTGCTTTTTTCATATGATTCAAAATAACTTTTCTCAGTTTCGAAACATCGTTTAAACAAGAAAGCTTAGATATGTGTAAATGCACGTGTGTGTGTGTGTGTGTGTGTGTGTGTGTGTGTGTGGTAAATTCACACATCTCTGAGGGTGAATTTAAGATAAGGACATCCTTAAAGCATTTTAAGCAACTGAGCCAAATTGGAATAATTTTATAACATTTTAAAGAAACAATTATAAAAAAGACAATACTTTTAGGGACAAGTTCAGTTTCCTTTCTCTCTCTCTCTCTCTCTGTTGCTCTCTCTCTATCTCTTTATTCTAATTTCAGAGGCTCATGTGATCCTATATAAGGCTGTGTGTGTGCCTGCTAAGTCACTTCAGTAGTGTCCGACTCTTTGTGACCCTACAGAGCATAGACTACCAGGCTCCTCTGTATTCAAGGCTAACCACCCTTTATGTTCTTTGGTTCCACTAGGATCTTGCTTCTTCAGCAAGTCTTCCTCCTGAATATTTAATTTTCACTTCTTTCTGGCTACTTTCCATAGACTCACTCTTTATCTTTTTTACTCTTCTTAATCAAGATTCTTGATAAAAAGATATATAGAAACTATGTCTACATTTTTACCTTCCATTCACACTTCAAGCAGATGCAGTCTGAATTTATTTCTTCCAACAGTTGACATGGCCAATGGACTTTGGCAGTCCTCCCCTACTTGATTGCCTTCTTGCATTTGATCCCTCTGACAGTTCCTGTTTTCTTTAACATTTCACTACCTTGGTTTCTGAAGTGAAGATATTAAGAAGTGGCAAAAATACACAGAAGAACTATATAAAGAAGATCTTAATGACCCAGGTAACCATGATGGTGTGATCACTCACCTAGAGCCAGATATTTTGGGGTGTGAAGTCAACTGGGCCTTAGGAAGCATCAGTACAAACAAAGTTAGTGGAGGTGATATGATTCCAGTTGAGCTATTTCAAATCCTGAAAGATGATTCTGTGAAAGTGCTGCACTCAATATGCCAGCAAATTTGGAAAACTCAGCAGTGGCCACAAGACTGGAAAAAGTTGGTTTTCATCTCAATCCTAAAGAAAGGCAGGTGCCAAAAAATGTTCAAACTACCACACAATTGCACTCATCTCACATGCTAGCAAAGTAATGCTCAAAATTCTCCAAGCTAGGCTCTAACAGTACATGAACCGAGAACTTCCAGATGTTCAAGCTGAATTTAGAAAAGGCAGAGATCATACTGACATCTCTTGGATCATAGGAGAGCATGAGAATTTCAGAAAAACATTGACTTCTGCTTCACTGACTATGCTAAAGACCTTGACTGTGTGGATCACAACAAACTGAGGAAATTTCTTCAAGAGACTGGCATACCAGACCACCTAACCTGCCTCCTGAAAATCTGTATGCATGTCAAGAAGCAACAGTTAGAACCAGACAGGGAACAACAGACTGTCTCCAAATTGGGAAAGGAGTACGTCAAGGCTGTGTATTGTCACCCTGCTTATTTAACGTATATACAGAGTACATCATGCAAAATACCAGGCTGGATGAAGTACAAGCTGGAATCAAGATTGCCACGAGAAATATCAGTAACCTCAGATAAGGAGATGAACCCATGCTTATGGCAGAAAAGGAAGAGGAACTTAAAGAGCCTCTTGATGAAAGTGAAAGATGAGAGTGAAAAAGCTAGCTTAAAACTCAACATTAAAAAAATGAAGATCATGGTATTTGATCCCATCACTTCATGGCAAATAGATGGGGAAACAATGGAAACAATGACAGGCTATTTTGGGGGGGCTCCAAAAATCCCTGCAGATGGTGACTGAAGCCATGAAATTAAAAGATGCTTGCCCCTTGGAAGAAAAACTATGACAAACCTAGACAGCATATTGAAAAGCAGAGACATTACTTTGTCAACAAAGGTCCGTCTAGTCAAAGCTATGGTTTTGTGTGGATGTGAGAGTTGGACCATAAAGAAAGCTGAGCACAGAAGAACTGATGCTTTTGAACTGTGGTGTTGGAGAAGACCCTTGAGATCCCCTTGGTATGCGAGAAGATCAAACCAGTCAATCTTAAAGGAAATTAATCCTGAAAGTTCATTGGAAGGACTGATGCTGAAACTGAAGCTTTAGTACTTTCACTACCTGATATGAAGAACTAACTCATTTGAGAAGACCCAATGCTGGGAAAGATTGAAGGCAGGAGGAAAAGGGGATGGCAGAGGATGAGATAGTTGGATGGCATCACTGACTCGATAGGCATGAGTTTGAGCAAGCTCCAGGAGTTGGTGAAGGACAGGGAAGCCTGGGGTGCTGCAGTCAATGGGGTCGCGAAGAGTTGGATACTACTGAGCGACTGAACTGAACTGAACTGAGCCTTGGTTTCAGTGATACTGCTTATAGTTAGTCCTCCTCCCACCAGGTTTCCTTTTTACTCCTCTTACTGTCATTTGTACTAAACTGTATACCAACCGTAATGTTATGTATGCATGCTCAGTCGTGTCCAACTCTTTGTGACCCCATAGACTGTAGCCTGCCAGCCTCCTCTGTCCATGGGATTTTCTAGGCAAGAATACTGGAATGCATCACCATTTGCTTATCCTGGGGATCTTCCCAACCAGGGATCAAACTGGCATCTCCTGCATTGGCAGGCAGATTCTTTACCACTGAGCCACCTGGGAAGCCCCTCACCAACCATAATACCACTTGGTTTTTTCCAACTTCTCCCTTGATATATATATACATATATATGTATATATATATATATACACACACACACACATATATATGTATATATACACATACAGACATACGCATGTATATATACACACGTACATATGTATACACAATATATAGACACTTTGGCTTGCTGAATCTTCTATCTCAAGAACAGTATATTATCAATCACCAAACAATTTAAATCCAGGGATTGATAATGTTCATTTTTCATACCTTCTTGCTCATGCTTTAATCTGAAAGTGTGTATAATCATACATTAACTGAATTTGTATTGCCTTTGTATCCTTGATGTATCCTATGCTGAAATGCTCTTCTCTATCTTTCCTAACACTGCCAAGAGGTGGAAAAAAATGAGAATTCAAAGTCACGCACTGGCAGGCCTTTCCTCCCCAGCTGTCCCCAGCACTCTGTGATCTTCTTTCTGTCATGAAATCGTTTCAGGGGCTTCCCTAGTGATCCAGTGGTTAAGACAGTGTGCTTCCACTGCAGGGGGCACAGGTTTGATCCCTGGTCGGGGAGCTAAGATCCTACATGCTGCTCATGTTGGTTGAAAAAAAAGAAAGGAAATCTTTCCATATTCCCAGGCCCCTAAAATCCTGCAATCAAATTTCTTGTGCTCAGCTTTGTGTTTCCCCAACCTCTATAAACACCTCTCTCTCTAGTTCTTATTTACATATTAATATTTGTCCCCCCTTTTTTAGATTATCATCTTCTTAAGTAAAAGGATTATGTTTTACTTTTCTAGGTCTACCATAGAGCACTTTCTAGAGTCCCTATAAATGTCTATTTAATACATATTAAATTGTTGTTTTTCAGTTGTTCAGTTGTGTCTGACTCTTTGAGACCCCATAGACTGAAGTACTGAAGGCTTCCCTGTCCTTCACTATCTCCCAGAGTTTGCTAAGTGAATGTAAAAAATGATTTTTATTGAGAATTAAACACTAGAATTTGAATAAGGTATAAAAGTATAATCAATGATAAAACAAGCACTTAGTCTCTTTGATGACATTTATTGAACACTCAGTGTGTGCCATGAATATTGTGCATAGGAGTTAGACTGAGTAATAAGTCGTTGCATCTTTGCAACCAGATTTACCACACAAATAATTTGGGAAAAAATGCCAAGTCAAAAATAAAGCACATAGCTATTTAGAAGAGATCTTCCAGTGAATTATATCTGAAATATGCTCCTTGGAAATGAAAGAAAATTTTTTTCAATAAAATAAAAACCAAAGCTTTCCCCCCCATGATCCAATTTCCTTGATGTTTATGTTCACATCAATGGACGGGTCTCCACTTCATATTGTGATAAGTTAAATATGAATTTTTTGTTTCTTCAAAGATTCACATCATTTAAAATTCATTTAAATTTCATTCAAGGAAAATATTTTTAATAAAGTGGTATAACTCAATACTTTAAACAATTTATTTGTGTAAGGAGTATTTTAAGTTACCATTTGCAGTAATAATTAATTTAATTGAACATAGAAATATTATAGGTAAGTTAAATGTAAAAGGATGAAAAAAAATATGCCATGCAAACACTAATTAAAGGAAAACTATAGTGGCCACATTAATATTCCAGATAAAGTAGGTTTCAAAGTACAGAAAATTACCAGGGACAAAAAGCGTCATTACATAATTATAAAATGACCTGTTCACCAAGAACATACAACAACCATATGTGTGTACACACCAATAATAGAGTTTCAAAATATGAAAGCAAAACTAACAAAACTGAAGGGAGAAATAAGTAGAGTCCCAACTACGGTTGGAGAGTTGAACACCTTTTACTCAGTAATTGACAGAAACATTAAACATAAAATTAGCAAGTATGTAGAAAGACTGAACAGCACCATCAATCAGTGGGACCTAATAGATATTTAAGGAATGTGTCATTCTACAAAAACAAATGCATGTTTCTTTAAGCAAACTTGGACTCTTCACCAAGATAGACCATATCATTGGTCAAAAAATAAATTTTAACAAAGTTTACAAAATTAAGATCACAGTAAAATGTTTTTGACCATAATGAAATCAAACTAGATGCCAAAAATTTTTTAAATGCTAAGAGAATTTCTATACATTTAGAAATTAGACACACATTTCAAAATAATCCATGAGTCAAAGAGGATGTCTCAAGTGAACTATATTGAAATATATATTGAAATAAGCATATGAAAATATATTGAGATAAGCATATGAAAATATATTGAAATAAGCATATGAAAAGATGCTCAACGTGAAATGTCATCAGGGAATTATAATTTTAAACAATAATGAAATGTCACTATTAATAAAAACTTATTAGAATGGTGAAAATCCAAAACACTGACAAAGACAAATGCCAGTAAAGAGGTGAAACAGAAACTCTAATTTATTCGTGGTAGAAATGCAAATGGTACAACCACCTTGGAAAATAGTTTGGCAGTTTCTTAAAAAACTTAACATACTCTTACCATGTGATCCAGAAGTCATACACTTTGGTATTTACCCAAAGGAGCTGAAAACTTGTGTCTATACAAAAACCTGCACAAGTATGTTTGCAGTAGCTTTATTTATAATTTCCAAAAACCTGAAGCGATCACAATGTTCTTCAATGGGGGAATAGGTAAACTGTGTAGGGAAAGAGGGATAAATAGGCTGAGCATAGAAGATTTTTATATCTCAGAAACTATTGTGTATAGTACTGTAATGATGAATATATATCTTTATACCTTTTTCACAACCCATAAGAATAAATCCTAATGTAAGTTATGGACTTTGGGTAATAATGATGCATCACTGTAGGCTCGTTGATTATAACAAATATACCACACTGTGTAGAATGGGGATAGTGGAGGATGCTGTGCATATGAGGGGTATATGATAAATCTTTGTATCGTCTATGTATTTTGCTATGAACCTAAAACTAGTCTAAAAAATAAAACTTAATTTTTAAAAAATAAAAGAGCTTTGTGTTTAAAGATAATTCTCTAAGAAGCTAGAAAATAAATTAATCAACCCAAAGTTGGAATATGCAAATAATAAAAATGAAACATGAAATTGATAAAAAAATTCATTAGAAAGAAATAAATCCAAATACTTATTCTCTAAAAATAACATTAAAATATTTCAAATGGAAGTTTCTCAAAAAATTTGAAATAGAACTACCATATAACCCAGCAATTCCACTTCTGGGTACTTATCTGAAGAAAACAAAATCACTAACTCAAAAAGAGATATGCACCTTCATGTTCATTGCAGCACTATTTACAATATCCAAGATGGGAACAACCTAAGTGTCCACTAATTGATGAATGGATAAAGAAAATGCGGTATATATGTATGTGTGTGTGTGTATTGAATATTTTTCAGCCATAAAAAGGAATATTTTTCAGCCATATATATTGCAAAATATAAATGGACCTTGAGGGCATTATGACAGTGAAATAAGTCAGACAGACAAAGACATATACTGTATGATCTTACTTATATGTGAAATCTAGAAAAAGTAAAAAACAAGATTATAGAAACAGGAACAGATTGGTGGTTGCCAGAGGTGATGGGATTTGGGGTGGGGGTTGCCTAGGCAGTGTATAAAAGAAGTGAAGAGAGTCAAAAGGTACAAACATCCAGTTATAAAATAAATATCATAGGGACTATAATTATTAATATGGTACGTTTGAAGATTACTGAGAGAATAAATCTTAAAAGTTATCATGGTGAGAAAATTCTGTAACTATGTATGGTGGTAGATGATAACTAGATCTATTGTGGTGATCATTTTGCAATATATATACAAATATTGAATCATTTTGTTGTAACCTAAAACTAATTTAATGTTTTAAGTCAATTATGCATCAATAAAAATATTTAAGTAACCTCCTTACGCACTAGATTAAAAAGAAAAAAAAAGAATGAAAATATGCATAATCAGGAATGAGAAAGGAACTATAATCATAGATTACAATAATTACAAGAGTTAAAAAACAGAACTATGTTCAAATCTCTAACAATAAATTTTAAAATCTAGATGAAATAGATGGTTCCTTAGTATACCTTGGAGTAGGAAATGGCAGCCCACTTTGGTATTCTTGCCTGGAGAATTCCATAGACAAAGGAGCCTGGTGGGCTACAGTCCAAGGGATTACAAAGAGTTGGACACCACTGAGTGACTACCATTTTCACTTTTACACTTTAGTAAAATGTAAATTACTAGCAGTTAACCAAGGAAAAATATAAAAACTTAAATCAGTTATTTACCATAGAAGAGATTGGAAATGTAATTAAAATATAATCATTTTATAAAGTGTTAGGATGGAACGAAGCTGAAATTGAGCGGTTCTGTTAAGACCTACAAGACCCACAAGACCTTCTAGAACACCAAAAAAGATGTCCTTTTCATCATAGGGGACTGGAATGCAAAAGTAGGAAATCAAGAGATACCTGGAGTAACAGGCAAGTTTGGCCTTGGAGTACAAATGAAGCAGGGCAAAGGCAGAGTTTTGCCAAGAGATTATACTCCTTGAACAACATAAGAGACAGCTTTACACATGAACATCACTAGATGGTCAATACCAAAATCAGATTGATTGTATTCTTTGTAGCTGAAGATGGAGAAGCTCTATATAGTCAGCAAAAATGAGACCTGGAGCTGACTGAGGCTCAGATCATGAGCTCCTTATTGCAAAATTCAGGCTTGAACTGAAAAAGTAGGAAAAACTTCTAGACCATTCAGATATGTCCTAATTAAAATCTCTTATGATTACACAGTGGAGGTGACGAATAGTTTCAAGGGATTAAATCTGATAGACAGAGTGCCTGAAGTACTATGGTTGGAGGTTCATAACACTGTACAGGAGGCGGTGACCAAAACCACCCCAAAGAAAAAGAAATGCAAGAAGGCAAAGTGGTTGTCTGAGGAGGCCTTACAGATAGCTGAGAAAGGAGAGAAGTGAAAGGCAAAGGCGAAAGGAAAAGATATACACAACTGAATGCAGAGTTCCAGAGACTAGCAAGGAGAGATAAGAAAGCTTTCCTCAGTGATCAATGCAAAGAAATAAAGGACAACAACAGAATGGGAAAGACTAGAGATCTCTTCAAGAAAGTTAGAGATACCAAGGGAACATTTCATGCAAAAATGGGCACAATAAAGGACAGAAATGGTATGGACCTAACAGAAACATGTTGATGTTTGGCAGAAACCAACACAATTCTGTAAAGCAATTATTCTTCAGTTAAAAATAAATAAATAAATTTAAAATAAAATAAAAGAAGCAGAAGAACTGTAGAAAAAAAGGTCTTAATGACCCAGATAACCACAATGGTGTGTGTGTTCACTCACCTAGAACCAGACATCCTGGAATGCGAAGCCAAGTGGGCCTTAGGAAGCATCACTACAAACAAAGCTAGTGGGGGTGATGGAATCCCAGCTGAGCTATTTCAAATCCTCAGAGATGATGCTGTTAAAGTGCTGCACTCCATATGCCAGCAAATTTGGGAAACTCAGCAGTGGCCACAGAACAAGAAAAGGTCAGTTTTCATCCCAATCCCAAAGAAAGGCAATACTAAAGAATATTCAAACTACGGTACAATTGTGCTCATTTCACATGCTAGCAAGGTAATGCTCAAAATCCTGAGCAAGCTAGGCTTCACCAGTACGTGAACCAAGAACTTCAAGATGTTCAAGCTGGGTTTAGAAAAGGTGGAGGAACAAGAGATCAAATTGCCAACATGTGTTGAATCATAGAAAAAGCAAGAAAATTCAGAAAAAACCTACTTTTGCTTCTAATTGACTATGCTAAAACCTTTGACTGTGTAGATCACAACAAACTGTAGAAAATTTTTTTAAAAAATGGAAATACTAGACCACCTTTCCTGTCTCCAGAGAAACCTGTATACAGATCAAGAAACACAGTTAGAACCAAACATGGAACAACAGACTGGTTCAAAATTGGGAAAGGAGTCTACTGTCTGTCTATTGTCAAGGCTGTCTATGTCACCCTGCTTATATGCAGAGTACATGGGGCTTCCCAGGTGGCGCTAGTGGTAAAGAACCTACCTGCCAATGCTGGAGACATAAAGAATGTGGGTTCTATCCCTGGGTCAGGCAGATTCGCTGGAGGAGGGCATGGCAACCCACTCCAGTATTCTTGCCTGGTAAATCCCATGGACAGAGGAGCCTGGTGGACTACAGTTCATAAGGTTGCTAAGAGTCGGACATGACTGAAGTGACTTAGCATGCACGCTAAGAAAAAGCATGTCTTGAAATGCTTGCTTGCCTATCTAAGTTCAACCTTTTCTTAGATCTAGATTTTTCTAAATTATGTCTGAATGATGTATATATTTTTATATTTGTAAATCAAATATATATATTTACAAAAAGTACTATGTGCAACTCTATAGCAGTAAAATTTTGAATCTATCCTACATACATATATAAATATAAAAATTAATTAGTCTCCAACTAATACAAATAAATGGAAAAAAAAAAACGGCTTCCCTGATGTCTCAGCTGATAAAGAACCTGCCTGCCAGTACAGGAGATGCAAGAGATGCACATTCAATCCCTGAGTCAGAAAGATTCCCTGGAGGAGAAAATGGCAACCTGCTCTGGTATTCTTGCCTGGAAAACTCCATGGACAGAGGAGCATAGTGAGCTATAGCCCATGGGGTCACAAAGGTTTGGACCCCACACACATACACATATATATAAAAAGATGCTTTTATTATATGTCATTCAGAATTTTTAGTTGTTTTTTTTAAAGATAATTTGAATAACTTATTCTACCATTAACTGATGCCACATCTGTTTGATGTATATTTACAATATATTTGACAGAGGTTGATGTTATTAACATAAAATATTTTTATCAATCAGTAAGAAAATGATGCCTTAATTAATGGAGAAAATTTGGTGAAGAATATAAATAGTCTACTTTCAGAGGAATAAATATAATTTGTAAATGAACATACTTAAAGTGTTACTATTGAGACAGAAGTCTTCTTTCTTCCATTCTTTCTATGTCACCACATCTATGATTCCTTCATTCTTTTGTGTTTTCTTCTTTTACTTTAGGCTTTGCCATCCTGAAATCAGAGGGTTTATCTACACTCAATAGTAGTATTTTATGCTTTCATATTTTTTCACTTCTCTCTTTGGTCTGAATGAAATTTTTTCTAGAATAAAAAATATACTATTTTATAAATGTTATGTTTAGAGCTTTGTTTTCTTCTATGTAATATTATTATCTGCATGCTTTTCTATCAAATAAACAGTAAATAAATTAGAGCAGATGAAGGACAGCCGATGCTCTTTGAATTTATTTTAGTATCTGCACCATGATCCTAGAACATAAGCACTTCATTTAACCCTTATGTGTAAAAATTGGATTAATCAGCACTCACTATAGGAATAAGTTAAATCACTTGGATCTCTTGAATAATTAGCACCTTTTTGAGAGTCAAAATTGTTTAATAGTAATACTAAGATATAAATGAAATATATCTGGGTTCAAAACCCAGCTCTCTCACCAGTTGTGTGAGCTCGGAAACTATTTGCATTCTTTGGGCCACTTTTTTCTCATCTGTTACATGTAATCATGTAATATGACATCATATAATAGCTTTTGTTTTTTAGTGACAGGACCATTGATCTCCATGACCTAGTACTTCCTGCACAGAAGCAAATATTTTATTTTTACATTTTTAAAATTTTTATCAGTATAATAATTTAAAATGTTTTCTAGTTCCTCTAATTTGTATTTTATGACTAATAGATCAAAAATGCTTTCTTAAATTTATTGTCCATTTAACTTCCTTTCATGTCAATTATCTTTTACTATTGTTTGCCCAATTTTCTATTGGGTTGTGTCCTCTTTTAAAATTTTTTTTTCTTTCAAAATTACATTTAGAGAGGGTAGAGAGGAAAACAAAGAGTTATCCCAAGAGTTCTTCTCTCACTCTTTGTTCATGTGAATATGAAATCCTTTCTCTAATGCAAGGTTAAAGAAATGCATTCCTTTTAAGTAACCACCATTTCAAACAATTGCAATGAATAAAAACATGAGAGTTGTTCTCAAAATGTTATTTGAAGTCAGTTAGGTTATTTACATTGTTACATGAACTGGAATGGTCTAGAGCAATGCTTCTCAGATTGTGCTATGTAAACCAATAGCATCAGCATCACATAGAGCTTGGAAATGCACAATCTCAGGCTAAATCCCTGCTGAAATATAATCTCCATTTTAACAAGATTCTAGCTGATTTACACGGGGGTTGTGAAATACTAGTATAGATAATGCACTAAGATTAAATATGAGAAACACCTCATATCTCTTAATATTTATATTAGTCCCCTCTAGGTCATATGGGTGGGAAATGTTTTACAAGTCGATAATCTGGGTGTATTTTTTAAATGCATGGTGTCTTTGCCACACATGTAAAACTGTTATGTGGTCAAGATTTATCCTGTTCTTTATGAATTCTGAGTCTTGGCTCCCTTATAAGAAGCTCACTCAGTTCAAAATCATATAAATATTGTGCTGTATTTTCTTTTGATATTTTCTTTAAAAAATACTACTTACACATGTGATTAACTTTTTTAATAAGAAGCAAAACATAATAAATTTTCAGAGGTCCAAATGTGGAGTTAATTTAGTACGCATGATAGGCTGCTTTATCACTAGGCAACTTTTTTGTGCCTCGTATTCACTGGATTATTGGAGGATATTTTTCCAGATGCTTTCAAGGCCATTACAGCCAAGAATCTGATGCTGTCTGGAGAATAACTGTTAGAATGAAGCTAAATACATTAAATTAGCAGATCGATGAACTAAATGTAGCATGATACTAGCAGGATGGGCTTGCTCCTTTTTTTTTTTGGAACTAAGTCTAAGGTAAATGTGAGAATTTTACAGGCTTTCTAATAGTAACCAAAATAGTATTGTGGAATCATGATTTGCACGTTCCACACATGGATGCATGATTCATTGATGTCTAATCATTCTCAAACCAGCTGAGAGGAGTGTTCTAAGATCTGATCATATATGAACCTTATAGGTCTGCAATAAGTCTGTTTTCGAAAGCATTGTTTTTCAGGCACTCAGTCATGTCCGACTCTTTGCAACTCCATGAACTGCAGCATACCAGGCTTCCCAGTCCTTTACTATCTCCCGGAGTTTGCCCAAACTCATGTCCTTTGAATTGAAAGCATTACACTGTAATATTTAAGAGCTCTGATTCTGGGCTCCAGTTACCTAGGTTCAAATCTCATTTCCACCATTTAATAAAGCTGTGACTGGCCAGTTAGGTGACTCCTCTGGTTTGGTTCTTCATCAGCAAAATGAGGATAATGATAGTACCAACACCACAGTATGGTTAGGAGGATTAAATCAGTTAATGTTTATAAAGTGCTTAAGTTCAACAACTGGCATGAGTGTGCTCTAAAGGATATTTTTTTGCCTAAATAGAAATGCAAACCATACTTATGGTCAGACGATATAATACAGATGAAAATGTTTATGTAATATAAAGAAGAGGGACATCGTTCTGGAAATTTTTTTTTCCTTTGGCCTTGATGCACAGCTTATGGGCTGTTAGTTTCCCAACCAGGGATCGAACCTGGGCCACGGGCCAGAGCAGTGAAAGCTTAACTAATCAAAAAATCCTAACCACTGCACTGCCAGGGAATTCTCTGGAAATTCCTTATATTAGAAATTAATAGAAAGAGAACAGTTTTTCTCCACTTGGAGTTAAATCCATACAGAAATAAAAACAAGTAAGAAATTTCTTTAAGTATCAGTTAAAGAAGTTCCTTGATCCCTCTGCCCAGTACTCATGCCATTTCCATTAGGTCTTTTTCCCCTCCATTCAACATCCCTCCTTATGAAAAACAGGGACATACAGAAACATAACCTCCAATTAAATCTCCTGAACTTTGTTTGCTACATAGCAAATAGGTTTGGGTATTCAGAGCATATCCACTTATTATATTGTAGTCACCGATATAGCTTCAATAGGAAAAACAAATGAGGGTTTCACAGTTAAAATGAACATTATTTTTTGTAATGAGGAGACATAGTCTTCCTTTGACTTTAACATTTTGTCTTGTTAACATCTCTGTTTCCCCTCCCTCCACTCTATCATAATAAAGCTTTTACTGGAAAGGGGGGTGTGGGAGTGACTCACAACAACAAAGAATCACTACTCTTAAGGGAAGCAAGAGACAATGACTATTAAGGATATCAAACTGGATAGCCCATGTTTTATGTCTAGCTTCTTCCTGCTCCATTTTATTGTTGCCGAAATAAATATTGGCTACTAAAGCCTTATGAAAGTCCATAAGTAGTCACATAAATCTGGCTGTGACTATGTAATCCATCTCTTTAGAGAGAAAGAGAACAGTCCTCTAAGAATTGTACAAATATCTTCCTTTAATAGCTTCAGATTTTCATAGACTGCTTTAGCAACAAATTTGAAAATAGTTTTGTATCTATATTTAAAGTTTGAAATTGCACCCACTTTTGTTCCATTTCACAGTAGTTACTGTGCAGATTGTTCCATTATTTCTCAAGTTATAAAGTAATTTTACTGAAAATTTTCAAAACACGTCATTGGTGCAAGCTAAAACTGCACTTTGCTTACAATCAAACGAAGCAACATTTTTGCCATTCAACCCATTATTACTTTCTTCCCTAAACAGTGAAAAAAACCAAGACATATATTTTCCCCTTAGAATATGAAACTTTTCCCTTAGGTGAATGCCTAATGTTTGTGTTTTATTTTTCAAGCAGAACACTCCAATTGCAGTCCCCATACCAAGTGGAAAGATAGATTATGTCATTTCTTATCTCTATAGCATGAGCACTACACACCCAAGCCCAAGTATAAAATAACAAGAGGAAAATATTATGCATGTGGCTCATTTAGTGAATAGAAAACTCATCTTCTACTACTGTATATGTTTTCACGGAAATAAATTTGGAAAAGAAGACTTGATATCTCACAATGCACTAATATGAAAACACCACATTGATAAAGTTGAAAAGAAAAATGTCAGGTTCCAATACCTCATATTTGCTAGCTGTTTGTTATATGCTTTTTACACCAGGGGTGTGAAAGACTTAGCAAATACATTAAAAGAAATACCATATTTATATGTAGTTAGTTTTACACTGTGAACCCTTAGAGATTCTTGTAGGTGCAGACAGTTTCCATAAGAACAATAGTTTTATAAAACCTCTCATGTTTGGGTTTGCTTTTTGGGTTTTCTTTTTCTTTTTTTTGGTCTAAGTTATTTATTTTTTTAACTATTTTCTTTTTTATGATTAGCTTATAGCTCTGTAGTTCCAGCTGTTTCATTCTGTAACTCTAAAACCCTATCACTAGGGAGTTCTGTGTAATTGCCCATAATATGTACCACATTATCCATTTCAGGAACTGTGCTGAAAGACAGCAGCAATAAGGGGGTTTCTAAAGGCAGTCTGGTTTACACTAATGGACCTAACAGGAAGGAAATGCAATTTGAAAGAAGCTGATGCATATGTTCTATTGCTGAATATAATGTTTGATTTAATTATTAACTGTCAATGATGGAGAGGCAGATCCTGTTCAGCCCTACTTAGAGTGCAATGCTTTGCATTCAAAGAAAATAAACGACAGAAAGTCTTGTCTTTCAATCCATGACTTAACAAAAGAATATGATGCCTCCTTCTGAACAATTCATAGCTTTCAAAATGACCTTTACTTTAGGTATAAATTTGACAATAACAATTTCTGGCTAGCATTTTCTTTTTTCATTTCTTTTTTTTTTGGGGGGGGGGGGACTGAGAACTAGTATCATACATGAAAACTTTTCTCTGAGAAGTCGTTTTGAATTAAACACAGAGTCCTGAACTGAGTAACTTTCTGAATCTTCTAGCTGGGGACCCTATCATGTGTTGAGGCAGAAGACGTTTTAGCGAATACAATGACTGTTAGCGAAGAGAGCGAAAATGCATGGCTCTCTTTTTCTTCCTCTTTTTCCCAGAATGAGTGATTTGGCACTCAGCTTCTGTCCATTTCTTTTAATTGGCATTTTGTGACTTCCACTAAGGCTCTCCTTTGCTTTGAAAGCCCATAATTGTGTGTGAAAGGCAGAGAGCAAGATGTAAAAAAACAGATTCGTTAGAGAGCAGACATTCATGTTTCTTCTTAGTTACTTTATTCCTACATTGGTACAAAATGACCTAATATATACAAAGAAATGGGCATTAGCCCACTGAATTTGCAAGGGAGCTCAGTGGACAAAATATTCTATTGGGTCAGTCAGCTGGAAAAGAGTGGTTTAGTACTATGTGTAAACAGAATAATAGGGCCATGTAATTTTAGTTGTGCATTTTATATCTATCTGGTGAGATTATTATCTTTGACACTAGCCTAGACAGATGCATAACGGGGGCTGAAATTAAACAATAGTGATGATATTTGGAGCTCATCCAAAATGCTTTCTATTGTTTACGTAAGTGGCTCCAACATCATTATTTGATCCATAATTTCTCATTTTTTATTACACATATGTTCTTGCATAGAACAGCACACAACATCAACTCAGTGGGAGGCATTTTTCTTTACAATTTCAAAAGGAATTGTTTATTTTTGTCATGAGGATAATAGAAAGCAATGAAGCTTCCTGGAAATACAATACTACAATTCAAATGTCTAATTGATTTAGACAGATTAAGTAAAAAATATAGGGCCAATCTATATTTTTGTTCTAACAGCCCAAATGTCTTATTTGAGTGTTTCCATTCTTATGCTAGGCTGAGGGATTCACTATTTTAGTTATGAATGACTGGGATCTGGCTCATGTAGAATCATTACTAAACTGATAGAGTTTAATTCTAATGTTCTCAATTCTAAGGAATTTAGAAGAATATAATTTATCCACCCAAGTGCCTATGAAAGCAGTGCTTGATGAACTTGAAAAGATTTGAAAGCTCAGTTCCTAGAAGCATATTAATCACAAATAATGAATTATGCTACTCAAATTCTATCATTTAAATCAAGCCATATAATAGCCAGGCTCTCATTTTTTTCCCCCAAACTAGTTATATAGGTTTGATACATTCTCAAAGATGACTTTAATAAGACCTTAAATCTTCCGCACTTTAGTAGAAAATAATCTTCCAGTAGGCACTACTGTCCTTAAAAACAGCTACCTAATCCATGTACGTAAAACATATCGTATGTCCACTTATAAGTATATATATATATATAATGCCTTAAGATAAAATCACTCTGAACAGTAATCAAAAATAAAGTGTGACTGTGTTGTATTTGAGTTCTCATTTGTTGTCATTTCAAGTAACTACACATTTTTTACTATATTTTTAGAGATGACTTTCATATTCATAGTTATAAGCTTAAACTTAATTTTCAAATGATAGATGTTTTAAAATATATGTAAGTGTTCAAAAAAAGTGTACATTTGGACTGTGACCTGCCTGTCCTTTTCAGCATTTAGAAACATCATGTACAGTGTCTGTCTTATCCTGTTGCCAAAGTGGGATATTTGCTCCAGATTTCGATGGTCGCCTCTCCAATGCACACAACACACAAGTGCTGAGTAATCCCTGTGGAAATTATAACACTTCAAACCTGCTTATAAATGCAGTTTTAAAAATGGCTATGAGACGTTACAAAATGGGACTGAGGTCATTTCAGAGGTCACAGCTACACACCTGTGGACTGAGGGGAGTAATTCCCTCCAAGGCTGAGAGCTCTGTTTATAAATACAATGCAAATATTTGACTGTGCAGGTGTATCTTCATTTCAAATCTGATTCCACCAGGCAGCAAAACAGGTGTCCTGGCTGAATGCTAATCAGGAAAAAAAAGTCTGAAATATGCATCTGCATACTGGCATCTGGGCAGAAATTGTCCAAACACATTCTCAGAGGGAGTCTTAGAAAATGGGCCTCTTTTGCTTTACTTAATACTGTGAGATGTATTTTGCATATGGAAAAACTCAAATTCACCACCCATTAGGGACAGCTACTACGCATGGCAGATGAGGCAGCCAGAATGCAGACACAGACTAACAAGCTGGCTAAGTTTAAGACAAGTTGATAAAAGTTGCTGGGTTTTCTGGAAGTGTAAAGTGTTCCCTATCAACAGCATTGGATCTCCAAGAAGGCAGAGGGCAGGGGTTGTAGGAAGGAAAGCAGAAACACGGGTGATGTTTATGCAGAAGTTTCCTATTTTGGTTCCTTCATTTAGTTCCACTCGCTTTTTAAATTTTAATTCCTCCCTTTTTCCTCCTCAGGGACACCTCTGCTCTTTTCCTTCTTCTTCAGATGAGAACTGAATTTTAGTTGATAGGATTTTCAGAATACAAAAATATGGTGAGTTGGATTAATTAGAATATTTCACAGAAACCTCACTGCCTTCAGTTATCCTCTTGACAAAGATAAATGCAAATTCTTGCAGGATTCATCAAATCAAGTCACATTTTCTAGATCCATTCCTATAGGTGCTAGACAACTAAAGTAGCATAATAAAGAGGGGAACAGCTTTTTTTAAAAAAAGAACAAATAGAAGATAAGCGGTAAAATATATTCATAGCTCCTGGAATTTGTTCGGTTCTGAATTTTTATTTGGTCCATCTGCCCTACCATATATTAATACGACAATATGTCTCAAAGATATGCATTTCTAAATTTAAATATTTACTTTGGATCATATTGGTTTAAGTGGGTATTTGTGCTGACTTAAGTTTCAAATTAAAATTAACCCGAGAAAGAAATAATCGTGCCCTTTAGTCCATAACAATAAACTACAACTTTTGACCATATATGAAATTCTCTGACTTTTATTCCTTAACAAAGGAGGAAGCTCTGTGGGAAACAGTCAAAACCACAGAATCTCTACTTTACCAGAGGCCACAATTGCTCCCCTTCTTCCCAAAGTCAGGGCTTCCTTGGTGGCTCAGACGGTAGAGAATCTGCCTGTAATGCAGGAGACCTGGACTTGATCCCTGGGTCAGGAAAGTCCCCTGGAGATGGGCGTGGCAACCCACTCCAATATTCTTGCCTGGAGAGTTCCATGGACAGAGGAGTCTGGTGGGCTACAGTCCAAGGGGCCCCAAAGAGTTGGATGCCACTAACACTTTCACTTTTCCCAGTCAGCTCCAGCTGGGCTTCTGTTAAATGTGTGTCCTTCTCTCATGTTGATGACTGAGAAAAATATTCAGTGGACAGTAACGTCTACATTTTAATAACATTTTTTATATTTACCCAAATTCATCACTGATTTTTTAAAATTCTAGGCACCGGGTGCTCTAGCCAAAGTCAGTGTTTTCTCTATAATAACTGTTCACTTTTTAATTATCAGAAAAGAACATAAGACCTTCAAGAAACATCTCCCAAGAGCCTAGAGTTTTCCAAAAGTCCACTGTAACAGCATTAGTACTAATAAATTTTGGACATTATAATGATGCAAAGTTTGACATAAGGTAAAAAGAATCTTCTCATCACTACTTCACCCAATATACCCAGGCCTGGATGGCATTCCTGCATCAGTGTCCCTTGACATCTACTCCTACTTCAAGCCCAATTCAAATGATATCAGAGCTATAATTTTTCTTATTACAACTCTCAAGTCGAAGTCAAATCAGTTCTTCCTTATTTGAAAACTTTTGGCATTTAATTCATGTTGAGAGAGAGAGAAAAAAAGAAAAAGATTGAGAGAGAGCAAGGATTGCTGCTTAAGTAACTATAACATCCAATAGAGACTTTATAATTACAGATTAAAAAAAATAAGAACTTGGCATATATTAAATAATAAATTGAAATTACAATTAAGTTTATTCAGTTACTCCAAATCATGTTTTAGAATAAGCTGTATAAAAAATAGTGAAAATTTTAATTTTACTAATTTCATTCTGAAAATGTCCTACTCTCATTTATTTGATTAAAATGTGTAAAGAGATTTGAAACGAATGGGCTGTAAGTTAGGAATGGGGGCAAATCCTCCCTACAGAAAGTTTTGTATGACCGTCTATCTTGACTGCCCTTTCCATATAACTTTCAGATTGCTCTATATATCACGAGTATGACTCATGTAAATATCTCTAGATAGGCCTGTAGCAAGGAAGTCCTTTCCTATGTCATTATTTTTTAAGGGGGGATAGTCACCTGTATTATTTGACAGCAGATGAATTGGCATATACTAAGACAAGTTATTATCTGTAAGTACAATAATATTGATTGGGGCTATTTTGCTGGTGAATAAAAGACACAACTGATATAATTGGAGCTCAAATCTAACTGAATAGAGTTTTTATCTTTTATATAAAGAGCTGAGGCTACTGTGGTAAAGCAATATTGAGTTCATTTGGGATTGGCTATAAAATTCCTAAAATACATTTTATAAATGAGCAAGTTCTGTAAAGAGAACGTCACAAGTATGTAGATGCCTGTGTGTTTTAACCATGTCTACTCACATACATTAATTGAGTAGAGAGAGATTGAAATCAAATAATCATTTTCTTTAAAATAGCCAATTAGTTTTTGGCTGAGTAACATAACTCTCCCCCACCCTAAAGTGCCTTGCCTATTTCCATCAGCCAATTTAAGTTTTAAAAAAGAGTAAAGTATAAGAAAAAGAGAAAAACAATAATCATTCCAGAAATCCTGTGAGTCTACATGGTATAAGGAAATTTATGTTGTTTGGAGCTTCAAAGAAGGAAAAAAGAATAAATTAAGAGTCTTGGAGAAAAGGGGAAATCTCTTTGAGTAGTCCTGAGCACTCCTTGCTGAGAGCAGTGCTTATCGAGCAAGTGACCTTTATGAGATTATTGTTTATGATCACTTGGCAAGTGCCAAGAGTAGCAGGAAAGAATATTCCAATTTATTTCAAAGGTTACATATCAAAATTGAATATGCACTACAACTACATTATCATATGATGCAAGTTTACATAAGAAGTTGGAGTTGAATCACACCATTGTTTCTCTTCAACCCACTGTGTTTTGATTTCTATTCTGTGAACCACGCTCCTTTTAATTCTTAAAATAGAATATAGTGTCGTGATGCAAGTAAAAGGGAAAATGCTTTGTTGTTGTTGTTTCTCCAACTGAGAAATTTGGTCCAAGTGTGACAGATCTATGGAATTATTTCTTTGATGTATTCTATCCAAAATTTAATTTCAATTTTAATGGTTTAACACAGTAATCACTATCATCTGCCAAAGTGCTTATGGTAGTTAAAATAATACAAAAAGTCACCCGGGGGGCAGCAAGAGGGAATTCTGCTTCAATGAAGGAAGAGAATTTGACAACTCAGACACGTTTTTTTCCCCTGCCTATAAAAGACTTTTAGGGAGAAGCAACTGTACATTTTGCTTTCTTCAATTTTCCTGTACATGCAACTTAATGTTTTAGTTCAGTAACTCTGCTCATTCTCAACTTTGTCACTTTGCACAGAGTGAAATGCAAACCAGCAGAGTTACCTCTCCTCTTCCTTTCTTGTCAAATTCAGTTTTCAGAGAAATGCCAGTACAGGGTTGCCCACAGCTAACCTCATTTCTTTCTTAAAATTTGTAACCTGTAAAAGAATATCATTTTTCATAGGACGAAGAAGCAGTTCTTGAAATCAGCAGATCAATCTATAAATATTTGCTTAATGTCTTCTAGACCCACAGTACACTGGTGTCAAGGGTTCAGCACTGAGGCAATGACTTTATCCTAGGAGAAAAAAAAATTGAGCAAACATCTTCTCATTTTCCTTTTATCTCCTGACTCCTAAATCCTCCCCAGGAATTGAAGACATGGTAGGACAGCATGACATGGGGTTCCTCAGGAAGGACTGCTGCACAAGATCCCTAGAACAGAAAACTGTTTTTCCCCTTGAAACTGGGAATTTTAAATCAGGACTCTCTATGATTAAACTACAAATACATTTCAAACTGGTAGCACAGAAGGGTCCAACACACCATCTTCTAGCATCAGAGCCCCTTTCAATAAGAGAATCTGAATAGCTCCTGCCGCTTTTGAAATGCCCTCTGATCTCCACGGTCTCTAATGCCTGCTTTCACGTGTACTTCCGTGGGTTCCTGCAGTAACTGACTGCGCGGCTTCCTAGGACTTCAAAGCCAAACTTTTCGCTTTGTCTGGTGAAAGGGAATTTAAAGAAGGACAACAATGAAGCAGACATAATGCCGGAAACTGGATGTTGAGGTAAACAAACCTGAAGGATTTTATGCAGAAATAGAAAGTTGCATCAACACAGGGAAAAAGTCAACACAGACTCTCAAACTTAATGGCTCCTCCTGCTTGCAACTTGTAGGTTCCACAGGCCTATTATCCAACACTGATCTTGTAAGAGAAGCCTTGTTGGAAAGTGTTCTCATTCTATAGCTGGAAAACAAGGGTGACTGATTCTACTCTTCCAAGACGGCAGTAGTGTGCCGTGTCGTTACGGAAGCCCTCCGTTTGTTTTTGCTCACTCTCCCACTCAGTATATGTTTATCTAGTACTTCCTTTGTGCTGAGGGTTTTCAGATGCTTTATCTCATTTAAAAGCATTTTATTCCTAGTTGATGGTGGTGGGTTGGTTAGTCACTAAATTGTACCCAACTCTTGCGACGCCATGGACTGGAGCCCGCCAGGAATTCTCCAGGCAGGAATACTGGAGTGGGTTGCCATTTTCTTCTCCAGGGGACCTAACCGACCCAGGGATCAAAACTGCATCTCCTGTATTGCAGGCAGATTCTTCACCATTTACAGGTTAAGAAATTGAGGCTCAAAGAAATTAACTTGTCCCAAATCACAGCTAATTGTAAACCCAGGACTTTGAACGCCAAGCCCACTTCAAGAATCCCAAGTGAAAAGAAGCACAGTGGCACTGCTGTGGAAGCAGAGTGGTGGGAGAGGTTAAAGGGGAAGCGCACGGGGAAATCTGCAAAGAATCTGTGCATTGTCAGCTGAAATCGGATTTGAGGATGTACAGAGCATCATTGGTTCCGTAGTTATCCAAAATGAAAGAGCAATTTATGCTGGAGAGTGAGAAGGCTTTGATGCATGAGATAGGGCGCTCAGGGCTGGTGCACTGGGATGACCCAGAGGGACAGGATGGGGAGGGAGGTGGGAGGGGGGTTCAGGATGGGGAACACATGTAAACCCATGGCTGATTCATATCAATGTATGGCAAAAACCACTACAATATTGTAAAGTAATTAGCCTCCAACTAAAATAAATCAATTAAAAAAAAAAAAAGCTTTGAAATGAAAGAAGGTGGATGGAGTTCTGAGAGCAATGAGAAACATGATGTGTTTGTAACCAGGCCAGGACCACATGGGGCCTTCCTGGCACAGGCACCTCCTCCATGCCCCCTCCATGTCCTCTGTCTGCCACTTGTTTGTAGAAAAACCTTAGTTTCCTAGGCCTTCCCCAAGTTCCAAAGAATAATCTAATTAGGGAAGTGAGAAAATGCAGAAACAAAGGAAGTAGTCGACGACAAAATAGTAACGGTTTGGCCATTATACAAAGTCAAGGACCTTTGTTTCCTCCTCAAAGACTATAGATAATATTCTGGGCTATGGCCTAACAGCTGTTTTGCGGGTATTGAAACCCCCATCGATTGAAAGAAGTTAACTATTTGCTGCCCAGAAGCATGTAGGCCCCAGATTGGTTGAAACTAGAAGGTTGATAATGTGACTCCCAATTATCTCACCACCAACTAATCAGAAGGGGGGCTTTCCTGGTGGCTCAGTGGTAAAGAAACTGCCTACCAATGCAGGAGATGTGGGTTCGATCCCTGGGTTGGGAAGATCTCCTGGACCAGGAAATGGCAACCCCCTCCAGTATTCTTGCCTGGAGATTCTCATGGACAGAGGAGCCTGGTGGGATACAGTCCATGGGGTTGCAAAGAGTCGGACACGACTTAGCAACTAAACAACAACAACAACAAACCAGTCAGAAGAATGTCCATGAGCTGATCACGCACCCTACCAACCCCCTCCCTCATTCTGTCTTTAAAAACCTTTTCCTGAAAGCTATTGGGCAGTTCAGGTTTTTGAGCACTAGCTGCCTGGAATTTTTGGTTGACCCTGCAATAAACACTGCACTTCCCTTCACTATAATCAAGTGTCCATAGATTATTGGCTTTACTGTGTGCAGGTGAGCAAACCCAGGTTTGGTTCAGTGACATGTTCACAGTGAGAACAATGTAATAAGATGAAGGACTGAATGTATGAGTTGCGTTCAGATAACGTAGGATCTTAAAAAGCACACAGAAAGCTTGACATGCACAGGGAGTGATGCAGTGTTTCTGAGCATAGGCAGGCAAGGTCATATTGTGCTTTAGAATCATTTTCCAGCATCACCTTGAAGCTGAAGAAGTGAAGATATAGGAGGCAAAGACTGCCATGCTTAGAAAGCCACTGAAATATTTCAGTTTAGAAGTAAAGAAAATCCAACCCTGAATAAGGGGTATGGAAAGAAAGAGGTGCACACCATGGAAGGTGTTATCCCTCTCCTCTCAAAATAGTCCTGTCTATGCTAAATGATAAAAGTCAGTGTAGATAGGATAGCTGAAGTGGAGGCTTTGCAGGGTGTGAAACTCCCGTCTGGTTTCAGCATCTGTAAAATGGGACCGATGATGCCTGCCTCCCTGCACATCACGCTTGGTGGTGCTGCTGCCCTTCTTACAGAGCGTCCATTTGTGTGTTGTTGCCCCTTCCTTCTTGGTTGACATGCACATCAATAGCCCTTCTGCCCAGCGGTACTCAGCTAGCTCCTGCTAGCGTTTTCCTTCTCCCTCTGTACTTGGCTTGTTCCGCCTCCTCTCACTGGTCCTCAGAGGCCCAGACGTATCCGCTAACGCCACGGCTCCCCGCCCTGCGGCTGCTTCCACACAGCCAGCTGCCAGAAAGCAGCAGTGTATGTCCTTGGTTGACTCTAATAGCACCACCTCAGTCCAGGCAGAGAAGTAAATTGGAACTGACGCTATCCACTTAGAGTTTTAGGCATTTGTTTCTGGACTCTCTCAGAGCATTTACTGGCTAGGATGGAATAAAATGTATTGAGTTTCTCTCTCTCTCTCTCTTCTTTTTATTTGTCTTACCTGCAGCCTTCCTTCAAAGCCTTTGTTAAAGCCTAAGTAATAACTATGCCTTAATTTTTGCAGTTATCAGTGATGAAGGGTGTAATGACTATTTTTTAAATTTATTTTTAATTGGAGTACAGTGGCTTTAATGCTGATTTCTGTTGTACAACAATGTGGATCAGCCACAAGTATGCATGTATACCTTCCCTCTTGAGCCTCGCTCCCACCCTACCCCCATCCCACCCCTTTAGGTTATCATGGAGTACCGGGGTAATAAACTTGTTTTACAGAAGAGGGTTCTAAATTAGGAGGAGGAGGTGTGATGACTTGCCCAGGGTCACACTGTGAATCTGTCCTCTGGGGAGGATCAATACAAGTATTTCCTGAAGTTTCCAAGCAACTTCAGTGAAGTGAGTGTCTGACTCTTTGTGACCCCATGCACTGTAGCCCACAAGGCTCCTCTGTCCCTGGAATTCTCTAGGCAAGAATACTGGAGTGGGTAACCATTCCATTCTCCAGGGAATCTTCCCGACCCAGGGTTCAAACCGGGATCTCCTGCATTGCAGCAGATTCCTTACTGTCTAAGCCACCAAGGAAACCCCATTCCAATATTCTTGCCTGAAAACTCCCATGGACCGAGGAGCCTGGCGGGTTACAGTCCAAAGCATCGCAACTTGACAGGACATTTTAATTTAAAACTGAGATATGAACCCTGGTGTCATGTTACTACTTATAATCCCCTGTTCTTGAGGTCAGTGATTTGCAAACTGTTGCTCGAAGAAATGCGAGGGTCCACAATTGGTGCTTCAGGGTTTGAAGCAAGTCATAAAACATTTTCTGCTAAACAATGAATATTTAAACTGTCAGGGAGCCCTGACTTTTATCTCGCTTACATATTGAAGTTATATGTGAGGATTCCGTTTTTGAAGTTTGAACACCACTATCAGGTCACGCTGTTCCTCAGTATAGGCTAGGGTTCCACGCTTTTAAATCAGTTCTTCAGTGACTCTTCAGTGATGTTACATGCATAAGAAGCAGAACTTCAAGGTCTAAACTAATTGTATAACAAACAATTTCTCATCAAGAGACATGCAACCCCTTATCCTCTGAAATAATTTGAGATTAAAGACTTTTTTTTTGGCCACATACCCTTGATTTATATTTACCAAACAGAAATGGAAAGAAAGTTTCCATCCATGGCACTTATTAATATTTTGTGTAAGAGTCTATCACTTTGTGATTTCATAGCATACCTCATAAAATAACACTGTTCCCAACTATTAGTCTCACCTTGGATCCAGCTGAAGGTGTGGGAATAGGCTTTTAAAATCCGAGATTGCAGAAGTGCTTCTCCTGGTGTTTGCAAGAGGTTTTAGTTCCCAGATTCTGAAACTCCTTTCAAATCTGTTAAGTTACTTTGCTATTAGCTCATGGCAGTAAAAGCATGCTCGGGGAAATCTCCTAAACAATTAGACAAGTCTACATTTTCAACTCTTTGTAGCAGTCCTCCGGTTAGACACTTTTCAAACATCATTCCTTCTCTGGAGTGACTGAGTTCACACAAATTATGCACTTCTTCTCAGCCTTCAAGCTCCAGCTCAAGTGTGTCCTGCCACCAAAAACCAAAGACTTCTCCACTGGTTTTATTTTGTTCGCCCTGCCATTTTAACTCATGGTTCCTTTTTGTGACCTGTGGCCAGAGAAGCTGATCTGAATTGACTTTATCAATGGATTTAGCCAGTGTGAGCACTCACCATAATTAGAGGAAAGGAGGGAGTAACTGGAGGGTTTTTATCTCCCCAGCTCCCTCCTTAGTAGTAAGCTGGCTAGCTAGCATCCCTAAACTGCATGGGTTGTATTCCTGAATTGAAGACCACAGCACCTGTTAAGCAGTTTGTTTGCTTTTTTCCCAAGTGACTTTTTCTGTTCCAGAAATTTCTGTCTCCCCTTACTCCATGAAGCCTGGGAGTATAATGACCTCCAGCATCTCTCACCATCTTGTTTCCCTACACTTGCTCACCTGTTGGTAAATAGTCATATTAAAACCTTTTTCTATAACGGATGCATTGAGGATGATTGCTTCTTGTTGGAATACTAATGGGAACACATTCCTTGACCCCACTTTCCCAGTCAGAGTGGATCTCTGTTTTCCCTTGCAGTTCCATTATAACTCATGAATGGGTGCCACTTTCACTGTCGTAGTGATCTGTGTAAAAGTCTACTTCTCTTCCTAGAGTTTGAAGATACTCTAGAACCTTTGCAATGTTTGTCATATTATAGAGACTCAGTGAAAGTCAGTGAAGACATTTTCAACCACTGTTTATTTTACCATCCTACCAACAGGCTAGCACGGCTTTGAAGGAGCAAAACCTTCTAACACAACTACATTTAAATGCACATTGTCATTTTCATTCTGAGATTCAGAGAAGAGAACAAATACAAAGGCTTAATAGTGTCTTTATCCCTCATTCTTAAATGTGAATTCTTCCAGGACAGATTTTTTTTCTCCCAGTGCTGGGCAAGTGCCTGACACAGAGTAAGCACCTCAATAAATGTTTGTTGAATAAATTAGTGGGTCTCTATTTTCTTTCTGTGTGAATCCAAATAGTCAGGAAAGAAGCAAAATAAATATATGTTCTTTTGTTATATTAATTTTAGAAATTGAAATTTTTACACTGTAATTTGGGGAGCAAGAGTATATGGACACTGTTGATTCCCAAATACTCAAAAGTTAGATAAAAGAAATCCATCAAGGATAGTCAAAGCAGAGGTTCATTGTCTATGGAGATTTGCATATTTTTTTTATAAAACCAGTAATCTTTTTCATTAATACTATATAGAACCCACTGCATTTTTTTTCAGAGTTTCTGAAAATGTTTTTAATATGTTAAAAATATTTATTATAAACTTTCTATGGACCTGACATGATTTTAAATACAAGAAAATAAAATCTCTGCCTTCATGGAGTTAACATGTTAGTAAGAGAGAAACAATAAAATAGATAAGTGTACAGTGGGTTAATTAGAGATAATTAAGAGAAGGACTAGGAAATGTCAAGACTTTCTTTTTTTGGATGAGGAATTTCACCACCATACCCTTAACAGGCTGGCACTGGCTCTATCATCCTAGTGATGATACTGGGACGTTCTAATGATGGGACATTCTACCCAAGAAAGTAGCTACTTGTTTGGATGAATTCCTTGAGCTGCAAGAATTTTTCATACATTAAAACCAATTCTTCTGTTGTCCAAATCAACAAGAAAATGCCAACTTAATAGCAGCCATTTGATTTAGAAAGTAAATTGTTGAGTTGTATTACTGATGATTTCTAAAGATATCTCAAAAATTAGTTTCTGAATTTGTCTTTTAAACATAGTTTATTTTGGATATGTATGCAAACCTGTGAAAATGATGATAATATCTACATGTGTTACAGCTTCACCCTTTGAAAAACGTGTTCATATATTTTATATTGCCTCTTATTCCTCAGAGTAACTTCAGAATAATAACATCTTTATTCTCTGAATGAGGTGACCAAGCATCCACAATGCTGAGTGAGGGGTTTGGCAGAATGTCTGAATTATATAATGAGGAGACATGAAAAATCTGTGTATGTATACCAATTTGTTTGTTCTGAAAATCGGGCTTCCTGGGCTGAGTAAAGAAAAGGTAGCTGTATCTATTTTCCTGATGATTTGGCCTTTATGATCAGCGTTTGACCTTGTCTTTTTATGATGTTAATTTAATAAGAGCAATTTATAGTCCTATACATCTTCTATTGATAGCTGAGAGAAAGCTTCCTAGTCATTTCCTCCCTGTTTAAATTAAACTATCCAGTTACCAAGAAATTATCAGTATGTGTATGAAACAGAAAGCAAAAGCTTGAAGTTCTAAGATGTTTTAATTTTTTTAAAAGCCTGTCACCCAAATGTTCTGAAAACAAAGAACTCTAGATGCTGTAAGCAGGATTGTTTACTAATTTGGGCACTTGTGCTCCTTCAAAATCTTCAGCATTTTGCTGAAAATAAAAAATTTTGCCTTCATGCATGCAAAATCTGAATTTTCTAACTGCAAAGGTCATGGAATAATGTCAATCTAACAAAGAAATGGACGAACTCACTTAATAGCCTTAGGTATAATTAGGTCCTAGAAAAGCCCGCCTCTAAGCATAGACTATTCTTTCTTAACCAAATGCAAAGCCATAGAATCTAGTCCTGTGAAATGCTTTGTTTAATAGAAAAAGAAGCTAAAAGCCTGAATTTACAGTGGAGCAACTACAGCTATGGATTCTCAGGTGCTCAGTGGTAAAGAATCAGCCTGCCAATGCAGGAAATACAGGAGACTCAGGTTCAATCCCTGAGTTGGGAAGATTCCCTGGAGGAGGAAATGGTAACCCACTCCAGTGTATTCTTGCCATGGAAATCTGACGGACAGAGGAGTCTGATGGGCTACAGTCAATGGGGTCACAAAGAGTCAGACACAAATGAGTGTCTGAATACCTAAATATAACTATACCACTTTGATATTCTGGACAACATCTCACCCCTGGCTTCAGCAGCCCAGCAACCTTGTTATTGTTGTTCCGTCACCTAGTTGTGTCTGACTCTTTGTGATCCCATGGACTGCAGCACACCAGGCCTCCCTGTCCCTCAGTATCTCTCAGAATTTGCCCAAGTTCATGTTCATTGCATCGGTGGTGCCATCCAGCCATCTCATCCTCTTAACGCCCTCTTCTCCTTCTGCCCTCAGTTTTTCCCAGCATCAGGGACTTTTCCAATGAGTCAACTGTTTGCATCAGATGACCAAAATACTGGAGCTTCAGCATCAGTCCTTCCAGTGGATATTTAAGGTTGATCTCCCTTAAGATTGACTGGTTTGATCTCCTTGCTGTCCAAGGGATTCTCAGGAGTCTTCTCCAGCACCACAGTTCAAGGCATCAATTCTTTGGCATTCTGCCTTCTTTATGGTCCAGTTCTCACAACTGTACATGACCACTGGGAAGACCATAGCCTTGACTATACAGATCTTTGTTGGCAGAGTAATGTCTCTGCTTTTCAATACAGTCTAGGTTTGTCATTGCTTTCCTGCCAAGAAGCAGTTGTCTTCTGATTTCGTGGCTGCAGTCAGCATCCTCAGTGGTTTTGGAGCCCAAGAAGAGGAAATCTGTCACTACTTCCACCTTTTCCCTTCTATTTGCCATGCAGTAATGGGGATGGATGCCATGATCTTAGTTTTCTTTTAATATTTAGTCTTTTGTTCTCCTCCTTCACCCTCATAAAGAGGCTCTTTAGTTCCTCTTTGCTTTCTGCCATTAGAGTGTTATCATCTGCATATCTGAGGTTGTTAATGGTTTTCCCGCCTATCTTGATTCCAGCTTGTAACTCATCCAGCCTGGCATTTCTCATGATGTGCTCAACATATAAGTTAAACAAACAGGGTGACAGCAGACAGCCCTGTTGTACTCCTTTCTCGATCCTGAACTAATCAGTTGTTCCATACAGGGTTCTAACTCTTGCCTCTTGACTCACATACAGGTTTCTCAGGAGACAGGTAAGGTGGTCTGGTATTCCCATCTTTCTAAGAGCTTTCCACAGTTTATCTTGATCCAGACAGTCAAAGGCTTTAGTGTTGTCAATGAAACAGAGATAGATGTTTTTCTGAAATTCCCTTGCCTTCTCTATAATCCAGTAAATGTTGGCAATTTGATCTCTAGTTCCTCTTCCATTTCTAAACCTGCTTGAACATTTGAAAGTTCTTGGTTCACATAATGCTGGAGCCTAGCTTGCAAGGTTTTTGCGTGACCTTGCTAGCGTGGGAGATGGACGCTATTGTCCGATTGTTAGCACATTCTTTGGTACTACACTTCTTGGGAATTGAAGTGATTGACCTTTTCCAGTCTTGTGGCCACTGCTGGGCCTTCCAAATTTGCTGACATAATGAATACAGTACCTTGATGGCATCATCCTTTTGGGATTTGAATAGTTCTGCTGGAATTTCATTGCATCCACTAGCTTTATTAATAGCAGTACTTCTTAAGACCCACTTGACTTCTCACACTAGAATGTCTGGATCTGGGAGACAAACCACACGATCGTACTAATCAGGTTCATTAAGATTTGTTTTTATACAGTTCTTCTGTATAGTCTTTCCATCTCATCTTCATCTCTTTAGCATCTACTAGGTCTCTACCATTTTTACCCTTTATTGTACCCATCTTTGGACAGAATGCTCCCTTGATATTTCCAATTTTCCTAAAGAGATCTCTAGTCTTTCCCCTTTTGTTGTCACTTTTTAAATTACTTTATTTTTTAATTGAAGGATAATTGCTTTAAAGAATTTTGTTATTTTCTGTCAAACATCAGCATAAATCAGCCATAGGTGTATGTAAGTTGTTTTCTTCTATTATTAAGCACTGTTCATGGAAAAGGGCCTTCTTGTCTCTTCTAGCTATTCTTTGGAACTCTGCATTTAATTGGATGTATCTTTCCCTCTCTCCCTTGCTTTTTGCTTCTCTTCATTCTTCTACCATTTGTAAAGCCTCCTCAGATAATCACTTTGTCTTCTTGCTTTTCTTTTTCTTTGGGATGGTTGTGTTACCTGTACTAAATTATAATTTTTAAATCTTAGTCAGAAAAAATAATCAGAAATCATAGGTATTTGGGGGAAAAATCCACTTCTTTTAGGATTTCCTAATTATCCTTATCATTTACTGTTTCTTGTGGCCTTCTAGATAGGAGATAGGAAGCATTTTTAATCAGAAAAATAAATGATCATAGATTTTAGCTAACATCAGAAGGAAAGGATACTGCAGGATGAAGGGGGAAATGTTAGTGGAGGCTGGAGGCAGGGAGATGGATTACTGAAGATGTTTGACTAGAGATAGAATCAAAAGTGAAAAGGTAGCAAATATCAATGAGCTTTTTTCTCACTTCAATGTCACTGAAGAGTGCATGGAGAATAAGTGATGAGTCCTTCATGCCATGGATGCAGTCATCACTGGATGGTTCACATATGGATCTCTCATAAGAAGAAGAATACAGCAGGAGATCACTAAAAGAGCCTCAGAAATGGAGGATGTCTTAATGAAAATATTCATCACATCTTGGGCCTATAAACTAAGCTAGTGGACCCATTTAAGATTCAAAATTTGGCACCAAGATGTATGTATGCAGAGGAAGAGGAGGTTGTATTTACAGTGTTATAAACAACTACTGGATTCTCGTTGCCTTTTGCTAAATGTGTCAGTAGGTCAATGGTAAGAGATCCAGATTTCAGACATGCCCATGCATGCTGGGAAGGGGGGAAGTGCAAAGCCAGGTGTACCTCAGATCTTGGAGAGGACATTGCACTATCATTGGGACTACATTTGTCTCATCTATGCATTTAATTGAACTTCTGCATCTTACAGATATGGATAACCTGTAGTATGGATGTAGTCTATACCTGTCTGCCAAAACCTGCGTTTATTTTCCATTACATATAGTCACTCACCTACCAAATAACTCACAATTAACAACGTGTAGTAATGGGAGCTACATTATTTCTTAAATACTTGAGGAAATACATCCCTCACTTTCATCTTCACACATACAAAATCTATCCATAGGATGAGGATTGTAGAAGTGGTTTCTTACTCTGTGGTTAAAGTGGTAAAAAGCATAAAAGTGATAAAGAGAAGTATGCCGTCAACTTTCTCATTTGGAGTTAAGAAGGCATAGTTTTCTATAGACTATCTTGTAAGACCATAGCATACAGTTTCTATAAGTCTATCAATCAGCTATATTCTAAATTAACTAAGCATTTGATTTAAAAAAAAACAAAACAAGCTTAAATAATGATCCAGCATCACAAACCCTATCCCTAGAGGAAAATACATCTGTGTGCTCAAATAAAATTTCCAAACACCACATTTCTCAGTGTGGAAAGGCAGGAAGGTGAAAATTGGAGTCCCATTTGCTCTATATCTAAAGTGTTAAGAGAGAGGTGCCCAAATGGCAGTGAAAAGTATTTGGAAATTTAACAAGCTTTACCACTCAGGAGCCAGGTTACCTGGGACTTGATATCTGAGGTCTGTGAGCCTCAGTGTCCGCCACTAGAAAAAGGAGAGGCTAATAAAAGCTCTTCATGGGGATTCTGAAAGAATTAAATGAAAGAATGTATAGACAGTGCCTAGCACCCAACATTCACTCAAGAAATGGTAATTCCTCTTGTCATAATATTATTCCCTTTTCATTCTCAGTTTTGCTTGTAACGCCATTTTCAGATTCTCTTCTCTCCAGCTCAATAATACTTTCTAGTTTCTTCTACTCTTGTCTTTACATCCTTGCTTTCTCTCTAGACATGAAGCAATATCATTTTGTGGTCTACCATTGCACTAGATTCTTTTCTAACTTTTTCTGAAGGACCCTTCCCCTTTTTAAGATGCTTTCCAGAAGTCTGTATTTTCTGAGTACCTACTGTATGTCAAAACCTTGCCATGTACTTCACAAATATTAGGATCCCATCTAATCTGCATAATAACCTATGTAGAATTATGTACTAGGAAATCTAAGGCTCGGTGAGAGTGATATAATACACCCAGAGTGGAAGAACAGGCATATACATGTCCTTCTGTCACATTATAGTTTTCAGTTAAGATCACAGAGACTGGTTTTCTTTTTGGACTAAGCAGAAAGTAAAGGCAAAAACAAAAACAGAAAACCACAGACTAAGAAGTGGGAAAAAGAGAATGAAAAGGAAATTAATTATACCTGAAGTTCAGCTGATCCAGATTTCCACCATTCACCTATTAAGAAGATGTTCAGATGTTTAAGGATTATAATCACATCTATGGGTCCCTTTTCTGTCCGGGTTGCTCAGTGGTAAAGAATCTGCCTGCCAATACAGGAGACTTGGATTTGATCCCTGGTCTGGGAAGATCCCCTGGAGAAGGAAATGGCAACCCACTCCAGTATTTTTGCCTAGAAAATTCCATGGACAGAGGAGTGTGGAGGACTGCAGTCCATGGGGTCACAAGAGTCAGACACAAATTAGTGACTGAAGAACAACCCTTCTCTATGCCTTGTCTTAGATGTAATGGCACAGTCTGATCACTGTGTTCACGAGTCATGTTGGCAAACAGTCTGGTGAGAACTCGGCACTGGAGGGGTGTGGTCTGTTGTGTGGGGCAGACACTGCAGTGTGCAGGGCGTTCTCACAGAAGTGCAAGCGACTGACTCTCCGTTTTCCTAGCTCTAGCACACCTGGATTAAAAGAAAGAAAGAAAGAAAGAAAGAAAACAGCAATGTGACATGTCTGTCACTTCCCTCTGAGACAGGTCAATTGCCATAAATCACTGCTATTGCCACTTGCACTTTGAGTCACTTCCTTTTCGGCCTGGCTCCTCCTCCGAGATTTTCAGGTAAACAGCCTGAGATTAGTATACATAATGTATAGTTAGGAGCATGAATGCTTTTACTTCTAACGTTCTTATTAAATTGAAGCCACAGCAAATAACCTTAATGTAACAATGATTTTGAACATCAGTGGAAGACTGAGCTATTACGAAGGAATCCTAATATCAAGGGAAATATCAATAATCTACATGATCTCTCCTGTTAGCAGATTTTACAGGAAGATCTCTCTGTCCAGAAATCTATATACAATTCCAAGTAGCTGAAGTTCCCTTGGAGAGCTCTCTCTACACAAGTACGTCAGGACTCTGTCTGTTTTACTCTGCTTTTTCTGAGGCTAAAGTTTCCTATCTTGGCAATGATGGGGCACAGAGGCTGTTAGCTTAAGACAATTGATTCTCCCCCTGATTTTAGTACTGCCCTTGAATGGCTCCCAATCCAGAACCATGGAGAGAATAAAAAGAACTGAAAAGATGAGAAGGGAGGGAAGATGAGGGCATGGGGAAAGGAGGGAGAGAGGAAAAAAAAGATCACTGACAAAACACTACTTGAAAACAACATTGTCAGTACCACCGTTGTCTCTCAGTACAAAAAGGCACAATTTAAAATTCATAATGAAGTCTGTTTTAACTGTGAAATATACAGGTTTTGAAAGATATTTCTGTTGCAAAAAACTATGAATGCTATGAAATAGATATGTTTCTTTTTTTCCTACATTTTAACCTTTGAGGGTAACTTTACTGTGAATTATGTGAAGTCATCAGCCATATCCAATTAAAAATGCTAAGCCAGTTTCATCGTGAAAGAGAGACACTGACAATATCTAAATATATATATGTGATAAATGAGTTATTGTCAAAGCTATGGCCTCTCCTTATTGCGCTTATACAACAGTGTCATCTAGTGGACACTGGTCAGGCAAGTTGTAGCCAAGATTCTTGGAGGAGCCGATTTAAAATGAGCTAGTATCAAATGAAAATAAGCTTTGTGTTTTCAATTTCTTGAAACTAAAGCAATTTAAATAATTATTTCTAATCCAGGCCATCATTTCAATTCTTGTTTTTTTTTCAGAAGAGTAGAAGCACTGAGAACTTTTTATGCCTAGAGAAAGAAAAATAATTTTAAGATAATTTTCTCTTTTTTAGTATAGCAAAGAACAAAAGAAAATAACTAAATTACACTAAAGGGTAGATGTCAACATATGTACAGCAGTTAGCTGGAGGAAGTTGAAGCTGCAAGACTCCAGTCTTTAAATCTAAATGAATCGTGGTTACATCAACAATGACAAAACAAAAAGGCAGTGCATGGGAGTTCTGTTGTCTTATTTCCAAAACCTTGCCATTTTTCTAGCTCCTTTTTTGTATGTTTGTAAAGAAAATATATCTGTTTTAAAACAGAATGTTTCAAAAGCCCATCAGTTTTTAAAAAGCATAAAATGCCCTTTTTTGGTATTAAATATGTTTTATCAAAGCCGCTTAACTTTAATTTTTCTCCAAATAATCAAGTCCTGTAGATACATAGTGGACACCGAAATATATTCCAAAATTTGCTGGTTCCCTGATTTTTTTCTGTATTGAGAGATATAGTAAAAAAAAAACCCTGCATTTCTTTAAAAAGATACAGAAGTTTGATTTTTCAGCATTTCCTCAAAATAACTATGAACAGCCATTTTTTAAACCACTGTACAATATCATGTGAATGTTTTTATTCATTATGGCTGTTACTATCTACATGCCCTTGTGATCTGAAACTACTTAAAGGTAGGATGCTGTTTCAAACTTTTTGTTTTTTCAGAGAAAGAGAAAAGAAGACATATCAAGGTTATCGATAAGTATGAAGTTCTGTTTTTCAAGTATCCAGCTCTAGTTTCATATTCTAGTTCCTCTAGCTGAATGGTTTATGCCAATTTGATATCTTTGATAGTATTGTGTCGTTTGGTTTGAAAATGTTAATGTGATACTGTAAAAGCAGATGCTACTAAATTTATCAGCCTTGAATTGGCCACAGTGTATTTTTCCTGTTTAAGACTTTTGAAGTATAGCTGGGATGAAATACCTAATATGACACATATGGTAGATAATTTAGAGAACTATATGACACAATGCTATTTTAGTATGTGATACTGAAGATTCTTACCCAAATGTTCCTCCGTATTTTTAAGAAAATATTTGGTTGTTAAGATGATTTGGAGTAATGTAAAGGTTTAGCAAATTCGACCATTCATTTGAAACAGACTATTTTTCCTTAGTAAATAAAAAACACTAATCTCTGCCCTAATATTACATGATTTTGCCTTTATCTTTTATCTGTGTAATACAAACAAATTAAGTAAAAATCCCATATGCCTTCTAGTTATAATTTTTAGTAAATACTAATTCAAAATTAGGAGGATGTTGTTGTTTCAAGATATAATATTTACATTGATTGTTTCATAATTCACACGTAAAAATCACTCATCTGATGTAGTGTAAAACCTGTTATAAGTAGAAATGTCATATTTTAAAATATATTTGCAGGGTATGTTCATTTGAAATTCTGAGTTTTTACATTACAATACTTGCAAATTAACATGGTAGAAGTGTGCAAATTATTTGGGCCTTTCAAGGAGAAAGAAACTCTAGAATTTTTATGTTACCAGAAAAAAGATCAATTCTTTCTAAATATGCACAGTTTTTCATTCTGCAGAATAGTACTCACTCAAAATTAAATTTGCAAGTCATAGAACTGAACTGGCAGCTGATAGGTAAGGCCCAGATCTGATATTTTTCAGCTGAATTTTACCCTATCCATCAATATTCATTCAGTATCTACCAAAGACTATGAAGGACACTGTAGTTAAGATAGAAAATGGGATACATGTCTTATGACCTTCCTAAACCTTACAATTCAGTTGAAGAGATAAAACATACATAAGTGAGAAATTAAATGGCAATGCAAGATTTAAATAACAGTTGAATTCAATAATAGACATGTCACAGAGCGGTTCATGCTCATTTATCATATGAGTAGTCCAGTAGTTGAGAGAGTCCCCTACCGAGAGAAAGAGGATATTTTGTGATAAGTCCTGGAGAACAGATTTCTAACAAAGGCCTTTGTGGGGCAGATGTAATTAAGGGAAAGCAAATGATATCCATGGCTTCAGGCTTCCCAAGTGGCACTTGTGGTAAAGAACCCGCCTTCCAATACAGGAGACCAAGAGACGTGGGTTCGATCCCTGGGTCAAGAAGTTCCCCTGGAGGAGGGCATGGCAACCCACTCCAGTATTCTTGCCTGGAGAATCCCAAGGAGGCGGACCCTGGTGGGCTATGGCTCCCCGGGTCACAAAGAGCTGGACACAACTGGACACAACAAGCTACTCAGCACACTATCATGACCTCACTGTCCATTCCGCTTTTGTTCTCCATGGGTATTTTAGTAATAAGTAGAGGCCAACACTGTAGAAGCCAAGCTTTCACTGCAGATAAATGGAATTTACTTGATTTCTCTGAAAATTTCAACTTTTTCAGGAAAGTTACTCTCAATGTCTGTCCCTCTGGGTAAATACTAATCAACGGATAAGCAGCACAATTTGTTGTTTTGCACTCAAAAGAGGCAAACAATGTTCTGAATACCTTAATAGGACACTGGTTACTAAGGAACTAGAAACCTAATGAACTTTGCAGCAATCATCTTGGCTCATTTTTGAGTCATAAACTCCTTGGAAAATCAGATCAGTACCATCAACACCTTCTTTTAAAAATGCATCTTTATAAAATATTATACTGTTCATAATATTTTTCCTGCTGTTGTTTACTCCTGAACTATTAATATATAACTGACAATGCTATCTTCTACTACAAGGAGATAAGTACATTTTAAAAAGCAAAATCTCTATTATTCTGTGCCAATTATGTAATATCATGGAGGTTTTCATATTATTTTTAGTATTATGTTCTATTCCTTGATGATTTTATAATTGAGTTATCTATATAAAACATTGATGTATTATTAAAAAGGTAATTTTTATATCATTACCTCAGTGGATCTTGGTTCAGGATAAGGTTTTATGATCAAATATAATATCTTATATTTTTTCCCAATCTACATGACCATGGCTATTTTGATTCCAAAAGGTAGACTGATTCAATTTCATAAATGAATTTTCCCTAGTATAACTTGTCATCTAAACTATACTTCTCAGTACTTTATTCTACCTTAAACATTTGTTTTAGGTAGGATACAACATAATTTTTAAATAGATAATGTATATTCTTGAGAAGGAATAAAGAAATTTTAAAAATCCTCTTTTTGACTTTGTTCCCATTTTTCTAAAGCAAATTTTGAATTGAAATGGTGGCAACTAAAATTGTTAGAAAACAAATTGTAGAGCATTTAGAAAGCCTCACAAGTGGTTGTTGGGAAATTCAATCATTCCTGCCTGCTTTTAATTCATTCATTCCTTCAGTCATTTATTCAATGACTATGTATTGTTTTGTACCAAGTACTTACTGGACCTGTGCGCTTATCTCAAGATAAAGACGAATAGAAAACACATATAAATCAACATGTAGATCCACATAGACTCAGCATACTACAGTTTGTGCAGCAAATGTGGTGGTGCCCACTTCAAGCTGGCCCTCTGGGGATACCTCAGGCTTGACAGAGTTTTTTTTAATAATGTTGCTATGAGTCAAGAAGGTCTCACACTACTCATGATTCCCCACAGTGTAAATCAGAATCTCTAATAATTCATTGATTCACAAATTTTAAATGATAGTTTGGTTTCAGTTTTGGTTGTTTAGCTAATTTTGCTTAATGCCTAAAATTAGAAATTATAGGTAAGTTTAAGAACAAAATTGATGTTGATATACTCCAACAACCCAAAAAGAAGACTCACTGGTTATATTCTATTGTATTCTTTTCTCTATACTATATATGTGCGTATGTATTTATTCCTTTCTCTGAAACCACATATAGCTTTTGTTTTGTTTTCTCCCTATTTAAGACCATCCTGTGATGCAAGTTTATTTTCAACACATCTTTCAAATGAATCTAAGAACTAGTGTTTAAGTGATCTAGGGGTTGGAGAAAACAATCCTCCCTAAGGCAAATTCTGAGACAGATTATCCAAAAGGCAAGAGGAAGCTCTTTCTCTTAGATGCTGAGGGAGCATCCATTTCCGGGACTCCAGGGAGAAGAGGTTTGTTCCCTTTGTGTCATTATGTTAATGTCATCATATTATGTTACTTTAGGCTTGAGCTCAGCTGCATATTGTTCTTTCCTTCTTGTGCTCCAGGGAGGCTCGTCATTAAACCACAAAATCCCCATCCTGACCTCTCCTCCACCGTGACTCCGGAACATGAGTCCTTCTGAGGTTAGATGCGATTCAGGCTGTTTTCAAAACCAGAATAAGTGCACAGGTACAGGCAAATTCTACTGTTCTTGCAACATCATGGGGTAATAGCATAACCTCTGAGCACTCAATTTTATGTGGGGAGCAGTTTTTCTCCAAAACTAGTTGGAGTTTCTTGAGAAGAGAATTTCTGTTGGGAAATTGTTTTGGTGATGGCGTGAGGACAATAAACAAATGTTTTAATGGGCTGAGACCAACATAAGGTCAGGAAGGGCCAGCTGTAGAAGTTAAGAATCCTGTCATAGAAAGCATTGCCTACTAGGACCCAGCCTGAAATACAAGGCTCTGGGTGACAAGATCTTGCAGTTTGAGAGATTAAGTTGATCTTAGGGCAGACAACTGTTCCCTGGAGAAGGAAATGGCAACCCACTTCAGTATTCTTGCTTGGAAAATCCCATGGACAGAGGAGCCTGGCAGGCTACAGTTCATGAAGTCGCAAAGAGTCGGACACAGCTGAACTGAGCACAAGGACCACTCTGCTTCCAAGAAAGATGCTTTGACAAAGGGCATTACTTTTTCATCAGAGCCTAAAGAAGGCATTTCTGAAAAATAACGTGTCATACTCACCAGCTCACACTCATAGTCCCCACTGGTTGTTCAGCCTCCCGGAGACAGCCACTGACTAACTCTACCTGGTTTTGTAACACAGAAGCTTTTTTACTTGGAAACTCAAGTCCAAGCAATCTGCAACCCACAAAAGATTGTTTCCTCGCAAAACTCCTACTTTTAGCTTAGTGTGACTTGTCATCCATGTGTAAGAGTAGTTTCAAAACTCAGCCCTCTGATGCACTTGTTTGCACCACCGCAGTTAATTTACAGCTCTTCATCCAAAGAGTAACCCAAGAGTATTTAAAGAGTTGCTTTACCACCATGGCCACTGCCCAGCTTTCTCCTTCAACCCGTCTTTAATGTGATAAGAAGCTTCCATCAGAAAGAAGATTATGAAGATCTTTCTATCCATGTGATAAATGTACCACAATAATGGAGATATAAATAGCTTTTCTTTTTTCTGAAAGAAATCTATTATTCAAAGTCATTTTTCAGAGCCTGAAAACCTTTTTCAGAGCCTTCATAGTGATTTTACACTTTGTACGAAGCCAGATGAGAGCTTTCTTTTATAAGAATTTGTTATCACTCAGAATCCATTTACTATGTCCCACTGTGTATCCATATTTGGTATTGTGTATTTGGTTATGTGTTCCTTTTTCTATAAGATTCGCTTCTGCTATGTCAAAACTGTGTCTTCTCTACCTTTGTAACTCTTCAGAGTTAAGAATATATGTCTTTTATGAAGTCGTAATGTATATATTATATAATGTAGTGAACATTTTATTCACTGAAAACTGGCAAAAACTAATCTATGCTTTTAGAAATCTGGAATGGAGTTAACCTTTCAAGAGAGTTACAGACAGGAGAGGAAATAGAGGCTTTGGGGAACTGATGGTGATGTATTTTTGATCTGGGGGCTGGTTATACATGAATGTTCAATTGTGCTGTACACTTGTGTGTACTTTTCTTCATTATATTTCAATAAAATTAAAAAATATATTCCAGGTACTACATAGAAGGCTTACAATTGTTTCCTCGCCTTGGCTAATATTTTAATGATAACATTTTTAAAAAGAACATGGTAATTTTGGTGGATAGCTGGATAAAAAGTATATTTTGTAAATTTTGTAATAAACTTAAATGTTTTTTAAATTATGTAAATATTTTTCACTTAGATGCACTCCCAAATGCCTAATTTAGTACCCCAAATGAAGAACATATTCCACTAACTATTGTTGCTGTTGTTCAGTCACTAAGTTGTGTCCAACTCTTTGTGAACCCATGAACTGCAGCATACCAAGGTTCCCTGTCCTTCATTATCTCCCGGAGTTTTCTCAAACTCATGTCCTTTGAGTCAGTGATGCCATCCAACCATCTCATCCTCTGCCGCCCCCTTTTCCTCTTGCCCTCAATCTTTCGCAGCATCAGGATCTTTTCCACTGAGTCGGCTCTTTGCATCAGATGGCCAAAGTATTGGAGCTTCAGCATCAGTCCTTCCAATGAATATTCAGGGTTGATTTCCTTTAGGATTGACTAGCTTAATCTCCTTGCTGTCCAAAGGACTCTCAAGAGTCTTCTCCAGCACCATAATTCCAAAGAGTCAGTTCTGCAGTGCTCAGCATTTTTCATGATCCAACTTTCACATCCATACGTGACTACTGGAAAAACCATAGTTTTGACTATACGGACCTTTGTCAGCAAAGTGATGTCTCTGCTTTTTAATATGCTATCTAGGTTTGTCATAGATTTTCTGCCAAGGAGCAAGCGTCTTTTAATTTCATGGCTGCAGTCACCATCCACAGTGATTTTAAAACCTGAGAAAAATAACATCTGTCACTGTTTCCATTGTTTCCCCATTTATTTGCCATGAAGTGATGGAACTATGTATCTGCATAGATACATAGATATAAATATAGATACATATATATAGATATGTATCTATAGATGTCATAGATATCTATATAGATATAGCTACATAGATATGCATACATACATATATTTACACATTTAACTTCAGAGTAATATCACAATCTTTATCAATTGAATTAATAATTACATATGTAAACTAGTTACTTTGAATGAATTTTGACTCCTTAAAATTATGTAATTAGTGAATAGATCAAGAAAATTTTAGTAAAGTGCTTTACTTGGGCTCTCTTTTGAGGGTGTATTTATTCATTTATTCAACAAGTATCTGTCACACCATGCTGGGAGACAACAATACAGAGATAAATGAAATATGGGTACCTTCCCAAGAATTCATAGTCTGTAGAGAAGACAGGTATGTAGATACATAATTTCAATGAGATGTAGTAAGTCTAATAAGTGAAAGTTATACATGAAATATGTGCATAAAAGGAGAAAATAATGCCTTTTTCTAAAGGGCAACAAGCAAATTTAGTGGTAGATGAGCCTCCTGAACCAGGTATTGAAATGTAAGAGAAAAATCAGATGAAGAAAGAAGTCATTCCAAATAGAGATAAAAGCAAGAGGCAAGAAAATAGCATGTAGTCAATTATCAGAGGCTACTGAATTGGTTGTGTTTTGCAGCTTGGAGAAGGAAGTTTTTACAGTAAGTAATGGCAAAAATAGAATTTTTCCTGTTTATTAGTAAGTTGATCAGGAATCCCTTCTCTTATCAAATTGTGGCACAATTAGTTCTGTTTAATAACACATTAAGATCTTGGTTCTGGGTTCAGCTTGTATGTTTCCTTCTTTCCAGATAATTAATGTTACATTTTCTCTGAATTTTCCTTTCTTCAGGTACAAAATGGAGTTGATAATAGCATCTACCTCATAGGATAGTTTGTGAGGAATATAAGTGATATTCCTCAAGAAAAAGATGCTTAACACAGAGCCTGCAATTAGATTCTAATTTCAACTTGTTTCTATAAACAACTGGATAAATTATAACCTCTGAAAGGAAGGTCTATTTGGAAAGAAATGACATAAAATGAATTAATAAATTTTCCTTCCCCACCAAAGATACTCAAACCTGGGTTCCACTCATTCTCAATGCCTTGATCTAAATGGTTTTTTAATATATCAAACCTCTGCTGAAAGCAAGACAAACTAACGCAACCACCAACACCACCACAGCACAATAAGACAGATCTTCATTCTTTCAGGAGCCATGGCCTTATCATCGTTCAGTTTAGACTGGGAATCCTCCTTTATGCTGTAATTGTGCTTAGAACCCTGGCATTGCCAATTTTCCACTTAAGCCAGAAAGAAATACACCCCAGGGTTTCAGTGGAATCTCAGAATGACACCTCCTCAGCCATCCCTCTGACTACGTTAGGGTGGCATTACAAGATGACGACGTGTACTCTTTTTGGGAGAAAGAAAGATGAGAAAGTTCTATCTTCTTGGCTTCGAGTATGTCTTCACAGCCACCGCACCTTTTCATATAATTCTTTTTAGAATGTACTGTCAGAATGAAGCCAACAGAGAAAAGTTCCAACGAATGGAATTGCCATAGCAACACCCTACATTTCTCATCAAGTTTGGTCTTGTGTGGATCATCACGTTAAAGCTTGTTTTTCAGCTTGGTGAAAGCCACGACTGTAATCTTCAGTGTGAAAATCTCTTCGGCCCAACTAGAAGTTAAAAATAGAAGAGAATAATTTGAATTATTTCATGAAACCTCCATCTGGAATTGTAGCTCCTCCACAAATGGAATTAACTCAGAGAACACTGGCATTTGGGACCACTTAAATTTCCCCTTTGGTTTCAAATTGGATTCAGTACTTGTCATTATGACTTATTATCTGTTGAGTGTTGACCAAGTACTCAATTCCTCAATTCTGAGCAAAACGAAGAGCCCAGTACTCAGCTTCAAGAAGACAAGATGTAGAAGCATAATATTGAATGAGAATCTGGACAAAGGCTCAGTGTGTGTATGTGTATGTATGTTTGTGTGATTTAATTGCTTTTGATAGCTAGTAAATATCTTAGGTCTTTTCTAGTCAGGAAAGCATTATTTTTAAAAAGCTTTGCATTGGAGGGTTTTGCTTTTATGGTAAATTAACTATCTTAAGAGAATTCTAAGAGAAGAACAATATACATAAAATGGTTTTAAAAAATATTTTTCCAAACTAATCTATGTTTGGAAGTTTACGTTTTCATTTCAAATTCTTGATTCGGAAGCAAGACTTCTAAAAATGCAGAGAGTATTAATATTAGTGATACTTTTTCAACTTTCTCTCTAAAGTAATTATAAAAAATCAGATGTATTTTTTGAATGAATGAATCACATATTCTTAATTTACTCCAGTAAGTTGTCATGTGAACATTCTATTTGTTGTAATTTATGGTTATACATGGTTATTAGTCACAGAAACCTAAACCTATAACTGAATAATACTAAGAATATGTATTGCCATTCTTCTTAGCAACAGGATATTAGAAACTCATCATCATTATCAAGCAATATAAACTTGAACTACAAATATTAACTCAAAGACTAATTAAATACTCTGATCATAGAATTGTTTCCTAGAATTCATAGAATTAAATAAAAATGAACCTATAGATATGCACCATCAGGTTGATTGACACAGTTTTAAAATAAAAAAAGATCAGAAAACTACATATCAATTGTACATAAAAATATATGTATAGTTGAAGTTGATCATTTTAAAAAATAGATGCCTATAAAATCACCTGTTGATCATTTTAAAAAACAGATACCTGTAAAAATACCTGGCGTAAGGACTTTGATTTGTTTCATACAAGGGAATAGAGCAATTGCTAAACTTTAAATGTTCTCTCTCTAGCACTAAAGCAGACATAGTCGTGCAGTTGACATATTTTCACAGCCCTTGGCAATGATACATGCAATTTTAATCATGGATATTAATTCTCTTCTTTAAACCACCAGCCCACCCCTGCAACTACTCTATTACTTCACCCTGGTATTTATTTCACTGCCACAAGCAGTGATGCATGGAAATTAAACTATAGATATTCATTATTTCCTGCTTTTGCCTCAGTGCATAAAATTTTCACTTATACATTGTTAGAAGGTAAAAATTTCATCACAGACTTGCCATCATGTGACCTCGACCTTGTGGTGATTAAATGTTATAAGGGTTTGGGCATAAAGATATCAACCAGCAAGGACGAGCTACAGAAGCTGGTGACAGGGAACATGTCTGGGTAACTATGACAGCTGAGAAATAACCTATGATCTTAAGGAAAAGTCAGCGTTAGATACTATAACCCTAACCATCACTTTGAAAGCTAAGGTTCTGCAATGGAAAGACCAGAAATTCAATTGTTTTCACATGACACATTGGGTTACAATGTTTTTGTCAGCAATTACTTTGTCACAAAATCATTTTTCTTCTTATTCTTTTTTTCCCCCTGTGGAGTTAGTGATGGGGATGCTGAATTTTCCCAAAATAACCTTTAATTATAGTTTTTGATCTTGACATTCTTGAAAAATGCCCTACTGGCTAGTCTTCTGTAAGTACCATCTGTAGGTTTTGATCATAAACTAACTAGTCCTAGAATCTGCCTGGCAAAAAGCATTACGAGTCATTTTGGAAAAAGTCAGGCATAGTCAATTTTCACAGTCTTGAAACTTGAAATGATTTCTTCCAGCTTTCAGAGGAAAAAAATATTTTCTGGCATGAAATTCTGTGTTAAAATTTTCAAACAAAAATAGAGGAGAAAGCTAGAATATAGCAAAAACAACAAAAAAAGATACAGTAGAAATTTGAATATACTAGAAACTGCATTTGTCCAGAAAATAAGAATTTTCAACTTTATTTTCACAGTTAGACCTAATTATTTATACCTAAAATATGATGAATTTATATTTCTGAAGCACATATCTAAGAATAGAAGGAAGATAAAGAAAATATGTAATATTATATCAATAATGATGAAGGAAGTACTGCATAGCATCTAAACTCAATCAGTGCCTTAACAAACAGCCAAAAGATAGCCTCAACTAAGGCAAAATGATGGAGGGGGAAGAAAACCATGTTGATATTCCTGAAACAGGGTAATACTGGAATCTGCTGACTTGCCATATTTGGTCATTACTTGGTGATGTTAGAAATAACAGCACTGAATATTCTCCTTACCAGTGAAACATTTTAGTCATTTACTTCTCTGAACAATCTCAGTGGTTAATTAAAATCTTGACAAAAAGTACATCTTGCAAACATGTGATGGTGTCTGTCATATGTGGTATTCATAGGTGGACTGCTGCTTTATAGTAAACTGCTTCATTTGCCTTTATTATTCACTTTGTTAACTATAGATTCCTTGATGTGTAGAGTCTGGTATCCTTTAAATACCAAAGTTTTCCTCTGTATTGATACTTTGTAAAAACACTTCTTAAGAATCCTGGAGTTCAATCTTTGTGCCAGTCCATCGATGTATCTATATTTATACTTCTGGAAGGACAAGAGTCCCTATGGAAGGTGTACCTGTACTGTCTTAGAGTCGTCAAATTAGCACAGCCTGATTTCTTGGTAAATGTCCAAACTTGTGTTAGCCAGAGCATTCATGTCAATGTTCATTATGCATAAATAAAGCTATTCTAGGACAGGTAATTTATAGGTCATGTTATCTTCTGATCTCAGTTTCCTAACGACTCCAATGTATCTTTCTGGAAATGCTTTCTGGACTGCTGTGATTATGGCCCTTGTTTATAATGTGAGTTGTATTTCTACTCGTATTTCATGGCATCCGGTCCTACCACTTCATGGCAAGTAGATGAGGAAAAAATGGAAACAGTGATAGACTATTTTCTTGGACTTCAAAATCACTGCAGATGGTGACTGCAGCCATGAAATTAAAAGACACTTGCCCCTATGAGAAATCTAGACAGCATATTAAAAAGCAGAGACATCACTTGGCTGACAAAGGTCCATATAATCAAAGCTATGGTTTTTCCAGTAATGTACAGATGTGAGGGTTGGACCACAAAGAAGGCTGAACACTGAAAAATTGATGCTTTTGAACTGTGGTGTCGGAGAACATTCTTGAGAGTCCCTTGGAGAGCAAGCAGATCAAACCAGTCAATCTTAAAGGAAATAACCCTGAATATACCTTGGAAGAACTGATGCTGAAGCTGAAGCTCCAGTACTTTGGCTACCTGATGCGAAGAGACAACTAATTGGAAAAGACCCTGATGCTAGGAAAGATTGAGAGCAGGAGGAGAAGGGGGCAGCAGAGGATGAAATGGTTGGATGGCATCACCGACTCAACAGGCAAGAGTTTGAGCAAACTCTGGGAGATAGTGAAGAACAGGGAAGGCTTGTGTACTCCAGTCCATGCAGTTGCAAAGAGTCGGACATGACTGAGCAACTGAACAACAACCATTTCTAGTACCATGGTTTGCTAGTTTAGTGATATGGAAAAACATATCTTTGTTCACTCATACCTATACTTTTTATATTTTTTGTATGAACATATATTAGTATACAGATCCTTGCTTAAAATTCAAATAGTACTATGCTATACAAATGCCAGTAATTATTATGCTGGTGTGTGGTTATAACTTGAGAGCCTACAACCTGTCAGCTGCTGGACTAGGCACGTTGTTCATCATTGTCATCATAATTATCATCACAGGTTTTTTACTGAATATTTATCTGCAAAGTATTCTACACTTATTATCTATTTAAAATCTCACAAACAGAAGTGCAAAAAGGCCTATAACTGGCAAGAAGTAGAGTCTGGATTCAAATACAGGTTTGTCTACTGTAAGGTAGCCAGTAAATAATATTGCATAATGCATTTAAAAATTTGATGCATTTCTCAATCTTCCCAAAGAGCCCATTTTTAAAATGGAACACGCAACCTATGGGTTGTGTACCTATTATCTCATGGCTGTGTCTATTTGAACCCAGACTCTCTGGATATGAGTCTACCTCTCAAAAACTAAGATCATGACACCTGGTCCCATTACTTCATAGTGAATGGATGGGGAGAAAAATGGAAACAGTGGCAGATTTTATTTTCTTGGCCTCCAAAATAATTTCGGATGATGACTGCAGCCAGGAAGTTAAAAGATGCTTGCTCCTTGGAAGAAAAGCTATGACAAATCTAGATAGCATATTAAAAGGCAGAGACATCACTTTGCTGACAAAGGTCCATATAGTCAAAGCTATGGTTTTTCCAGTAGTCATGTATTGATGTGCAAGTTGGACCATAAAGAAGGCTGAGGACCGAAGAATTGATGCTTTCAATCTGTTGTGCTGGGGAAGACTCTTGAGAGTCCCTTGAATTGCAAGGAAATCAGACTAGTTAATCCTAACGGAAATCAGCCCTGAATATTCATTGGAAGGACTGATGCTGAAGCTGAAGCTCCAGTACTTTGGCCACCTAATGCAAAGGGCCGAATGATTGGAAAAGACCCTGATGCTGAGGGCAGGAGGAGAAGCAGGCAGCAGAGGATGAGATGGTTGAATGGTATCACCAACTCAATGGACATGAGTCTGAGCAAACTCTGGAAGATAGTGAAGGACAGGAAAGCCTGGTGCGAGGCAGTCCATGGGGTCACAAAAAGTCGGACAAGGCTGATCAACTGAATGACAACAAACTCTTCAGAGCGTCTCCTCACACAATAAAAAATAAAATAACATTTTCACTAATAATTTCAGGTGCAGAAAGAATGCATACTACACATTGGCCTAGTTTATCTGCTGTAGCCCTCTTACCCTCCTTCTTCCTTGTTTTTACCTATTTCTTGTGACAACAGATGTTTTCACTCCTTATCTCTGGATCAGTAATACTCTATAAGTGAGGGAATCTCTTTGGGGACTGAACTTTGGACACTGTATCAAGTCCCAAGTGGGCTAATAAAAGAATTACTTCAGAACAGATTCAAGGTTCTCCCTGGAAGACATTGTGGTGAATATAATTTTCTCTGTCCCTCATATGTAAACTGAACAGACTTTTGAACTCTGTGGGAGAAGGTGAGGGTGGGATGTTTCAAAAGAACAGCATGTATACTATCTATGGTGAAACAGATCACCAGCCCAGGTGGAATGCATGAGACAAGTGCTCGGGCCTGGTACACTGGGAAGACCCAGAGGAATCGGGTGGAGAGGGAGGTGGGAGGGGGGGATCGGGATGGGGAATACATGTAAATCTATGGCTGATTCATATCAATGTATGACAAAACCCACTGAAATGTTGTGAAGTAATTAGCCTCCAACTAATAAAAAAAAATAAAATAAAAATAAAAAAAATTAAAAAAACAAATAATAAATAAATGTATGTGTGTATGGTAAGACACATTAAAAATATTTTTAAAATTAAAAAAAACAAGTAATAGCATTTTAGTTTCTGAGGCAATGTATAGAATATTTTCCTCAGAAAACATTTGTTTTTTTTAAGCCATGGTTGCTACAAAGCTTTGTCCATATAGTCCATCAAGAGCTTGTCCTGCGTACCACTCTCCAATTATGGATAGGTGAGCAGAGCAGAAGACTCACAAGATCCAAGAGGCAGTGTTTCCATGGGGTCAGTGAAGCACTGAAATGGCTACTGACTAAAGGACTCAGGCCTGGATCACATAATCAGAGAATAAGAAAAATGTTAATGGTTCACCATTTTTACCCTTCGGTTTTGGTGTAGAAGTAGAATGAAGACTTTGAGAGGCAATCTTCTCAAGTGATTCCTCATTCCTAAGTGATTCCTTAGGATTTGAGTCAGGATGCCAGAGGTCTGGGGTCAGACGAAGGAGTAAGAGAAATTAAAAAAAATGCTTTGAATTTGGGTCCAGTTTCTAGTTGACTCTGAAGTTCTTTTCTAATAATATATCAGGAAATAGAAATGAAAAGGGGAAAAAGCCCAATTAGTAGAGGATTAATTTCCAATTTAAGCTGGAGGGCAAAGAAGAGAAAGCTGAAAGTATCTCATCTCTCAAAAAAAGCTTAAATAGTTCTGTCAAATGTGCTCGATTTAGGTCAGACAGGGAAGTGAGGACATCTTTCACTTTCCACAATTGTTAAAGTCTTAAGGTTACTTAACCAAACAGTTCAAGAACATAACAAATTCATACCAATGAACAGAGTCTGAAAAGTTCATCTCACATTTGGGAAAGCAGCCCACTGTTGTCATGAGAAACTCTTCACAATTAGATTTGAACATTGATATCTCATGCTCACCATATCAGAGACAAGACATTCTGTAAAAAATCTATAAATCCCATGAACAGCTTTTTGCAAATGGATTCATTGTGGAGGCAAGTGAAGAGACTTAATCATAGTGTATCAGAAGCAGAACAGAGCTTTTCCTGGTGGACAAATGTTAGTGTAAAGTTGGTTGCCTACACTATTGGCAGTGTACTGCTTCAGCAAAATTGAGAAGCATGTTTCATAACTGCTTTCTATCAATTATTGTAGAGAAATGCATTAGATTGATTCTTCAAGTTTTTCTCTAATTTCATTCACTATCACTGCACCAGTAATTACTTTTCTTCCTTACATAATTCTCTAATTCTCTTTTGGTTTCAACTTCTCTACCTACAAATATCATCTGGAGGATTCTTCTTCAGTAATCCTACCCTATCAAGCTACTATCTTGCCTCCCTATTCCCCTCTCTCTCCTAATTATCTCTCTACTTCTCAACTAAGTACTCATTGTTTCCAGTACCACAGTGTTCCTTCATTCCTTTGCTATGTTGTGAGTCTTTGTGTAGCAATGGCTTTCATCTTTTGAAGGGAAGCAGTAGCTCGCTTGGAGAAGGAAATGGCAACCCACTCCAGTATTCTTATCAGGAAAATCCCATGGACAGAGGAGCCTAGTGGGCTACTGTTCATGGGGTTACAAAGAGTCAGGCACGACTTAGGGACTGAACACACACTACCTTGCTATTCATCAAGTCCACTGGCTTTTAACAACAAAACAGCTTTATCAAGATAATTTATAAGCGATAAAACTCTCCTACTGGAAGTATACCTTTTGCTTCATTTTAACAAACGTATAAAGTCATGTGCTCCCAACCACAATCACAGCATAGAACATTCCCAGTCCCTTAGAAAGTTCCCCTGTGTACTTCTGCATGAGGAATTTCTCTTTTCAATGATCAAACTTCTTTAAGACTATTTTGAACAATGGCCACAGTAACTCTCACAATTGAATAGTCCACAAGATTCACTTGGCATATTTAGTAAAATTGCAGAGCCCCTAGCCTCATTTCCAGAAATTCTGATGCATTATAAACATTCAGAAATCAGAATCTGATCATAGCACTTTTTGAATTAAAACCATGCAATGGCCCTCCATTGCCTATGGAAAACCTAATAACTCTATAGTGTGGCCTAAAAAATTTGTCCTGCTTGTATCTTCACTTTTATCCCTCTTCCCATTCTCCACCTCCCCTACTCCTAATCTAGGCAAGCTCCCGAATCATTAGTCTGTTTCATATATCCTCAGCCTTCTTACCCAGAATCTTCCTCTTTCACACCTGCTAGGCCCACAGTGTAATCCCATGTTTCCCAACCCTCAACAGTGCAGTGTTTTCACCTGTAGATTGCCAGGCTCAGTTCTCTATCTGCTTCCAAGACCACCAGCCTGAGACAGAATGGAGCACACACTTCTTTGGGCTGTTGTTGCTTATTATAAATACTTCATTTCCTCTTATTTCACAGTAAGCAACTTGAAGCAAAATTTTAGGTTTAATTCCCTTCTCTTTTTGTCTTTTCATACTGTTCATGGGGTTCTCAAAGCAGAGACATTACTTGGCTGACCAAGGTCCAAATAGTCAAAGCTATGGTTTGTCTAGTAGTCATGCATGGGTGTGAGAGTTGGACTATAAAGAAGGCTGAGCATCGAAGAATTGATGCTTTCAAACTGTAGTGTTGGATAAGACTCGTAAGACTGCAAGAAGATGAAACCGGTCAATCCTAAAGGAAATCAACTCTGAATATTCATTGGAAGGATTAAGGCTGAAGCTGAAACTCCAGTACTTTGGCTACCTGATGCAAAGAACTGACTCATTAGAAAAAATCCAGATCCATTACTACCTTGGAGCCTTTCCTCCTAGACTCTTCCCTCTGGGAAATTCAATTGGTTCTTCACAACTTGTTTTAAATGTCACTTCTTTCATGAGACTTTGCCTGACCCTTAATCTAAATAGGTCACACACTGGGGGTTGCCATGACTAGGAAATGTGTTTTAAGTTAATTGAAGTATCTTAATCATTGGGACAATGGCACAAAGTCTTGTGATTATTATTCCCACCTTACAGATGAGAAATGTAAAGTTCACAAGGTAACTGCATAGCTGTTAAGTGGCTGTGACAGGAGGTGGGTCTAAGTAGTATTACTCTAAATATTAAAATTGTGCTTTGTATAATTTATTTCTCAGTCACCATTTTCATAAAAACAAATGCATGCATGTGTATTTATTGCCGTCCATTGCTTTACCTATGAGTTTCATGATCAGATCTTCATTTTTGAGCTGCAGTTTGACAGTTGTGAGGAAAGAAAGGTGAAAAGGTGAATTAGAGTCCTAAGCAAGTGACTGAAGTTAGGAAAAGCACTTCAGTGACTTCCACCCCTGGAGCCTCAGCTTTTTAACAAATATTTCATAGATGCCTCTTGATAAATAATTAAAATATTCAAGTGAAAGATCCAAATTTTTTCAGGAAGTGAAAGTGCTTTATAAATGTGATAATATCACTGCAAGTCAGCCTAAAATAATTACTGCTGGAATGTTACCTGATAATTTAGCCTGTACTAGATTCAGATACTTTAAGCATTTTTACTATATAAAAAAGTATATTCATTCTGTTTAAATAACCACAATAATATCAGATTCTTTAAAGAAAATCCTTCTGAAAAATTCATTAATTTAATTTTGTTAATTTAATTTAACTGACTGTAGAACAGAGCTTGAGAAATAATTAGATAAAGCTGCACAAAATGGCATTTTGGCCTTCTCTATTAAAAAAAAATTAGTTCAAAATCCAATAATGCCTCCAGCCTATTTGAATTCTATGTTGTCTCAATGAATATATAATCCATTAAACACAGAAAATGTATTTCTGAAGGAAACAGTAACTTTTATTTACCTGACATGGCAACAGTCTGAATTGTCTAAGACATGGTGATAGGCCAAATGACTTGACATGTTTTAGAAGACACCAAAAGATAGTTGATTGACTGTAAGTAAATATTTTAAAATAGGTTAATGTATTTTAAAGGTAGCTCCCACCCTTTTCCCCCTTCATTTGGCCACTGAGGGAGATGTAATAACTCTGTGATAAAGAAAGTCTTACCCATGGTGAAAAGTCCTATCTTTATGGTACATCAGGGACTAGTTTTTATATTGCTTTGATAACTCTGAACCTTTAAACTGCTCTTTCTAGGGCAAATTCTGCCCTCCAGAATTTAATTGGGCAGAATCCTATGTTGACTCAGAGGGAATAAAATGCTCTCAGAGTAAACCACTCACCCATTAATTTTTCCAAGGCATCAAGGTATCATTTAGTACCTGGAAGGAGGTAATTTACCACATGGTACTTCGCAGGAGCTACTGACTGAGCAGTTTATTCCTAGGGAGAATGCAACTCACCCTGGGTCACTATAGAAACAGCCTCCTATTATAATCAGGATTATTATCCTCCATTTACTCCCTTTTTCTGCCTGAGTCTCTCAGTAACAGCTGGAGGCCTCATTTATAAACAACCTGTGCTCTAAAATACCCATGATGCTCACAGTATGAAAACATAGAAACGCAGTCTATCCTTGGGCATATTATTATTTTATTATTATTTTATATGTATTTGGTACATTTCCTCCAGGGAGCGGAAAGCATTTCATGAACTTTAAATAACCAATGGGTATAAATCTATGCCACTGTATATAAGTTATAGTTACTTTAATAATAATAAAAACAATATAAGGGTGAAGAATTGGTATTGTTTATTTATAGTTAACACATGAGGAGGAAAAGACATTTCAATGATCACAGAAAGTGTAAACCTCTTTCCTTATTTTGCTTTTTACTGTGGAATTAATTAAGTTTGTGAGTTGGAATCTTTTTTTTTTTTTTCTGCGTACAACAGTCTGTTTGGAATGGCTATCGAATAAATGTTGACTGATCACTGAAATTATTTTTTAATTGTATAAAATTGTGTAAAGTGTGTTTAACCTAGACTTATACAGCTGAGTTATTTCTAGGTTTCCAGGCTTAGGAGAACAATTTTTCTTGAATATAAGCAGTAGATTTACTGGAACCCTCATGTTACTAGTAGAAACCCATACCCACCCACTGCACCCACAGATAGCTTCTCAATTCATAAGAGGCTTACATTCTTCAGGTTGTGTCTTTCTCTAATGTTTTGTTCCTGGTGAATTTCCCATTTCTACTAGTCTTCGTTCTTAGGCTTCATGAATTATTTTCATACAGTTTTGACTTCACCTCGTATTGCAGTCAACTCCTTGTTTTCATCCTCTTCCTCCCATCCCTAAACACTATAATCAAAGAACACTCCTGATTTTGATTTTACAAAAGTTTGGGTCCACAGGATATAAACAGAGATGGCAGCACAGCAAAGTTCTGATGACATTTCAAATCCAAATCACCTGAAACCATCCCTTCACTGTAAATTTCTGGCCAACCACATCCCTTTCCTCTCAACCCTAGTATTTAGGTGTTAAAGTACTGTTATTTTCTCAAGAAATACCTCCATCAAAAGATTCTTCTTACATCTATTTTTTAGCCAACTTGAATCCACCAAATTTCTGTTTATTTCTTAAATAGAATAGCAATTCTTATTTGCATAAACTCTCTAAGCACCAAGGTAATATCTATTTTTGAACAGATATATACATTAAGATGTGTTTTCTCCACATCGCTCCCCATCTCAACCAAAGAAAATTCTCATATTGAACAGAATTCAGCTTCTTCTGTTGGATATGTTCCAGGTGGCATGAGATGGTTCAGGTTTATGCCTTTTGTGCTCAAGTAGTTATTAATAGTTTAATTATTAATAATTATTAATAGTATACTTTTTGCTCTCAAAATTCTCCCATTTTTGATGATCATGTTTTACTCACCCCCTTGGCAAATATTTTCTTATAGTCTTATAAGAATAGACTATAGACTTTTAAGAATAAAGTGTTAAAAACATGTAATTATGTAATGTATATTTAATATATATTAACTCAAACACATGTGTAATGGGATAACAAATTTAAGTGATTCTTCTGTGCAAAAGATATGTGGCACCTTAAACTTAGCCTGGTCTTATAATGTAAAATTTTCCTTTGATTACATATTACTTGGTTTTACTTACCTCTGAAACACTTACCCCCAACCCAAGAGTTATTCTTCAAAGTGATGTTGGAGTGTTTGCAACATTATGATAGAGGTGAAGAGATTCTTGGATAGGATGTTTGCAGGCTTCTTTAGTCTCATGCTGTCTTTTAAAAAAAAAGAAAACATGACAGTTGTGAGTTAAATTTTATTTGGGGCAAAATGAGGACTATAGCCCAGGAGACAGCATTTCAGATAGCTCTGAAAAACTACTCCAAAGAGGGAAGGGGAAGATCAGTATGTATGCAGTTTTAGTGAAGGGGGAGCACATGCAATCAAGCCCGTATTTTTGCAAAAGGTTTCTCCTAGTCATGAGGAGCAGTAGTCACCATGAAGGATTTTAGTGCTTTTCTAGATTTTAGGAGATACAAGAATTGTGCTCATAAAATTGGCTCCTAAAAATATCTAACTCTATGAAGACTATGAAACTAAAGAGCCTCTTGATGAACGTGAAAGAGGAGAGTGAAAAAGTTGGCTTAAAACTCAACATTCAGAAAATTAAGATCATAGCATCTGGTCCCATCACTTCATGGGAAATAGATGGAGAAACAGTGGAAACAGTGACAAAGTTTATTTTTTTGGCTCCAAAAATCACTGCAGATGGTGACTGCAGCCATGAAATTAAAAGACGCTTGCTCCTTGGAAGAAAAGTTATGACCAACCTAGACAGCATATTAAAAAGCAGAGACATTACTTTGCCAGCAAAGGCCCATTTAGTCAAGGGTATGGTTTTTCCAGTAGTCATGTATGGATGTGAGAGTTGGACTATAAAGAATGTTGAGTGTTAAAAAATTGATGCTTTTGAACTGTGGTGTTGGAGAAGACTCTTGAGGGTCCCTTGGACTGCAAGGAGATCCAACTAGTTCATCCTAAAGGAAATCAATCCTGAATATTCATTGAAAGGACTGATGCTGAAGCTGAAGCTCCAATATTTTGGCCACCTGATGTGAAGAACTGACTCATTTGAAGAGACCCTGATGCTGGGCAAGATTGAAGGCAGGAGGAGAAGGGGACAACAGAGGATGAGATGGTTGGATGGCATCCCCGACTCAATGGACATGAGTTTGAGTAAACTCCAAGAGTTGGTGATGGACAGGGAAGCCTGGCGTGCTGCAGTCAATGGAGTCGCAGAGTCAGACATGACTGAGCGACTGAACTGAACTGATGAAGACCTGTTCTGCCAGTTTTTCCCAGAGCACACAGTGCCTCATTCCTGATCTCCACCCGGAATTCCTTTCAGGGGGTATTGAAGGTCAGCAGCTACAGCAGTTTGTGATTTAATCCTTGTAGAGGTAGACGGCAAGTGCCAATTTGTATATGACACCCACGTGGGTGTCCCTCTGCCTCTGTGCCCTGGGCCCCAGCTGACAGTTGTATCTGTAACTGTTGCCTGGAGTAATCAAAAGTAGGAGTCTCTCTCAACTTGGTTGAACCCAGCGATCCTCACTGGCTGTCTTGGCCTGATCTTAGCTCATGTCAGATTCTCTGTGATCTGGCTGTGCACAGTTCAGTTCTTGCCTAAATTGACAGCCTTGTAGCCACTCTGAAAAGTTGCTTAATCTCTCTTAGGTGTTCCCTCTGGCAAGCACTCCAGGTGAACTCTCATTCTTCTAAGTTCCTTCTACACACATAGGAAGCAAAGGCACCTCAGATTCCTAAATGAGTCAAGTCAACATTCCCATTCTCTATTGAGTTACCGTTTTTGTCCCATTTTCTTCTCCTCCTCCCAGTGCCTTACCCACCACATACACACTGTTACTCTGAGCTGAAATCCTTGCAGGGCATTAGCAGTCACATATCTGACCATTCCTTTCTATCGTCATATATTAATGCTCTTGTAACATTTATTTTTAATTGGAAGATAATTGCTTAACAGTGTCGTGTTGGTTTCTGCCATACATCAACATGAATCATCCATAGGTATACATATATCCCCTCTCTCTTGAACTTCTCTCATCATACACTTTTGTGATAAAATAGAAAATTGCTGGTTTTGCTGTCCTAGGAAGTATTGCTATCTTCCCAACACACTGAGAGAAACCCTTCAGGCTTAAACTGTGATTAAAAATTTAAATAAATTTAGAAAATATTCCCTCAAAACAGTAGTAGCCTTGTTTGTAAGAAATTGGACTTCTTATGCCTATTTTGAATGCTAGAGAGTGAATTCCTTCCTTCTCTTTGCATTCCTTCAATAACATTTCTAGTTTCCCTACCCTATACTACACCCCCGCCTCCCCTCCATTTTCACTGTAGGCAGGTGAGCTTTTGGAAAACAATAGCTTGGATATGGAAGCTGAGCCATTACTCAGATAACCCTTTTCTTAAATTCACGTAGGGGAACAGAATTTGCCATTCTAAAATATGTCTCTTTGTCCTTTTAATGATTTTGAGCTGGTTATTTTCTAGGAAACAGCATGTGTGTGTGTAAGTGTGTGTATGTTGGCACGCACACTCAGTCGTGTCTGACTCTTTGTGACCTCATGGACTGAAGTCTGCCAGGCTCCTCTCTCTATGGAATTTCCCAGGCAAGAATACTGCAGTAGGTCGCCATTTCCTTCTCCAGGTGATCTTCCTGACCCAGGGATCGAACCCATGTCTCTTGTGTCTCCTGCATTGGCAGGCAGGTGGTTTCTTTACCACTGTACCACCTGGGAAGCCCAGGAAACAGCATACATGGGAAAAACTCTAAAAACCCTTTGGTAAGAAATGTTTACATTTGTAAGGAAAATCTCCGTTTGTATGGGTGTTTCCCTCCAAGTAGCTGGAAGAAGAGGATGACCAAATCTCTGGACACTCTTCTCAATGAAGAAGTCAAGGACTTAAATCTGTACCACAACCTTACCCTTCTTTACTGTGCAAAATGTACAACATGAGAGTTGCAAGTTCAGTTTTATTTGGTGCAAAATGAGGACTGTGGCCAGGGAGACAGCATTTCAGATAGTCATGAAAAATTGCCCCAAAGAAGTAGAAGAGAAGGGTTGGGGAAGGTCAGTTTATATGTGATTTTGGTGAAGAGGGAGTCCATGAAATCAGGCACATATTTTTGCAGAAGGTTTCTGCTAGTTACACAGAAGAGGCATCACCATGAAGGAATTCAGTGCCATTCTAGATATGAGGAGATGCAAGAATTGGACTCATAAAATCAACTCCTGAAAATATCTAACTATCTGAAGACCTGTGCCAGTTTTTCCAGAGCCCGGAGTGACTCATTTCTGCTCTCCACCCTGAACTCCCTTTAGAGGATGTTGAAGGTCAGCAGCTGCCGCAGCACGTGATTTAATCCTTGTAGAGGTAGGTGGCAAGTACCCAAAGCAAGTACCTATTTGTAGTTGATCCTGGTAACTCCATATTGACTCTCCCCACCCTGAACATCCTCTTTTGTCTTTGGCTGAGGATGGTATTTAAGGCGAGGGCTTCTGCCACTTGGGTGAGTTGCTCAGTTTTTCTGGGTCTCTCCTATGTATATATATTATTAAACTTTAAAAAAAATTTCTTCCTTCCTTATCCATTTTTGTCCTAGACTTAAGTAAATGAAAGGCCACAAGATCCTGACCTGAATTGCTATCAAAATGTCTTGTGTGTTGCTTCCAAAATTTTAGGAACATTGTAAGTAGACTGCTGATAAAATGTGGCCACTTTTTAGACCCAGCAGCCAATCACAAAATTTTCCATCATTAAGAATAGCTCCTAAAGCCATAGCAGTGATGAAGTCTAATTGCCAAAAGAAAGAGTAGAAGAGTAAATAATTTTTTTTTTTTTTTTTTTTTTTGCTGGTCAGCAACTCTCCATGATATTAAAGTGTCAAGATTGTATCCATGGTACTCATTCTTCTTTAACCATAGAATTATTATTTTATTACTACTATAGGAGCTATAGAGTTTTATACCAAGTCTTTATATATCTTACCATTTTTTTCTATAAAACTGTATTCAAAAATCTGTATTCTTCAGCTGATCAGAACAAATTCTCATACATCTTCTGATTCCACTTATGACTTTCCCATATGAAAAGGCCAAAAAAGAGAATGTCTGCTCTACTCAGAATTCTCTGGCACATTTTTGCAGTTCACTGAGGAAGATGGATGGGATCTTTCTGCAGCAGATGATGAACAAGAATTATAAGCAAATGGTAGTGTATTTCAGAGGACACACATTCAGAAAATACTTGAAAGAAGCAGTAAGGAAAGGAGGGGCTGCTAGACAAAATTTTTTCTGAAAAAGAGCTAACAGGCAAGCCAGCAAAACAGGATAGTAACTTTCATAAAAGAAAACTGTAATGAATTAGGCCCTTTGGTTTCTTAAAAATGCCAAGAATGATGCTGAAAACGTGGCCTCTGTGCACTGATGCCAAATTGAATCTCAGAATTTTGGGTGAAGTGAAAAAGAATGGCTTTATTTCTTCGCCAGGTAAAGGGGGACACAACAGGCCTATGCCCTCAAAAACTGTGTTTCCCAACCCAGGAGGATCTGGTGAGGAGTTTTATAGCAATGGTTCAAGAGCAGGGTTGCTGATGAGGACGAGGATGTGTGCAAAGTCTGTATTCCTTTAATCCGCCTCAGATGTCTCCTAAAATAAGAATGATCCTTAAATTGGGTTCTTAAGCCATGCATACTTAATTACAGTAGGAGAATCTAAAATAAAATTTAAATTACAAATATGGATAATACCTAGTTACTAATTTATTTGTTTTTGGCCTACTGATGCTCACTGCAATCAATGCAAACTTCTTACTAATATAAATAAAATATTGAAGGTAGTTCTGCCTTCCTTTTATCATCTCTCCATTCAGTTGTTTATTCAGAACCATGTGCCTTTCTCACTTAGAGAATAAAGTAAATGAAACATTTTCACCTGTAATAATCTTGAGGGCACCTAAATTCTGAGAATGAGGCATGCACAGGGAACATCTTTGTTTCAGAATCCAAGATTAGGCTCTGAATTGAATGTATTTAATTTACTCACCCACCATGTGAAGTACCCACTATAGATCAAACTTCACACTAGGAATGGAGGTATAATGCCAAGGAGCCATCAGAGGGCGTGGTCCAGTAGGGTCAATGACGACTTCTCAAATGGGGCAACAACCAAGCTCACCAATTACAGAAAGTATACTATTAAGTAGTCCATTTCAACTGCATTATGTTTTAGTATTAGAAACATTTTGAAAAATGAAGCCAGGGCTATGCCAGGATGAAGTGTGATTTACATTCAAAGCTTAAGAGTTCCCCCCTCATTCATCTAAAAGGCTATTCAAAGTTTGGGCAAGGAAGAAAAATGATCAGAAATTCACTGCCTTCAGGCAAGCAGTTTAATCAAGTGGTGAAATGAAAGCGATGACAAAGAAGGAGGCAAATCAAGGCAGTGTGCATAGAACAGTTTGGTAACTGTGTGTGGAAAAGAATATGGAAATATTAAGGCACCATGGACTTGATGGTATAGGGAAACAGAATTTGCCACCCCAAAATATGTGTCTTTGGCATATTAATTATTTTAAGCTGGTTATTTCTAAGGAAAAGCAGACATGTGAGCAACTCTGAAAACCAAGTAGGATTTATGTTTTTATAAGAAACATTTCCATTCGTAAGGGATATCTCCATTTGTAAGGGCATCTCCTTTGCTGTACTTGGAAGAGGAGGATGACCAAATCTCCGGAAACTTCTCAAAGGAGAAGACAAAGATTTAAATCTGCGTAGCAATCTTATCTTGCTTTTCTTAGTAGACAATCAAAAGGTAAGAGGTTCTGCTATTTTGGCAAGTCACTCTTTTCCTGGCTCTCTCCTGTGTTTGTTACTGAGTCCAAGCTCATCCTCGTTGCTGCGCAGTGGTGGTGGCGGTTTGGTCGCTCAGTCGTATCCGACTCTTGTGACCCCGTGGACTGTAGCCCGCCAGGCTCATCAGTGGGGGATTCTGCAGGCAAGAATACTGGAGCGGGTTGCCATTTCCTTCTCCAGGGGATCTTCCCAACCCGGGAATCAAACCCAGGTCTCCTGCATTGTAGGCAGATTCTTTACCAACTGACCTACAAGGGAAGCCAGAGACAAGTTGCTGGGGCAAGGAATAGCCACCTGAGTAGATGGTAGAATACTGTCCCAAAGAACCATCTTGCCCAGGTTTGGATGCTCATTTCTTTTATAGAACAACGAGGGGGAGATAAGGAGTAAAATAAAAAAGGTGTAAGTTGTTGCAAATATTTCCTAGCTCTGGCCAGATTTCATAGTTAATTTCTTCTTTCCCACAGCCATTTACAGATGGGCCTGGTCAGGATATTTTCTGTGAGCTGAACAAAGATATTTTAGTTCAGGCATGGGAAGCAGGGAGATGGCCATTAAGTATCACTCACTCAATTGTTCAGTTACTCAGCTATGACCAACTCTTTGCAATCCCATATACTATAGCCTGCCAGACTCCTCTGTCCTCGGGATTTTCCAGGCAAGAATACTGGAGCAGATTGGTATTAGGTATACTTTAAGCTATAGGCAGCATCCCTTTAGTGATTAACTTTAGTAATTAAAAGCAATAAATACAAAGATAAAAGAAACAGATCCAATATGGAGTCAGATTTGTTCCTCCCTATTACACATATACAACTTATAAACTTTTGTTTGATTTTCTCCTGTTATCAATTAATGTAAATTGATAATGACAATTAATGTCAATTAATGTCAATTTAATTCTTAGACCAGTCAAAAGAACCTAGTAGGGTAAAGGAGAATTTCTTCCTCCACGACAATGGGAAGGCTTTTTTTTTTACTACCATGAATATTAATTACCCAAGCATATATATTTGACAGATCAGAAAGTCAGTGGATTCTTTACCATCTGAGCCACCAAGGAAGCCCATAAAGAAATTCAGCAAATATAAAAGGGTAATTGACGAAACATACTCCATAAAGTAATAGGAGAAGTGCCAGACCAAGAGACTGGTGGCAGAGTTTATCTTGAAAAAGAATAATTCTTTGTACTGAGAAGGAAAGGATGGTCTCAGATGAAGAAACAGTGAAATACTTCAGTTGCATATAATTTATCACTGTTCCCACACAGGTCATGCTTTTCATGCCTCTATGCATTTACACAGAATGGTTCCTCTGCTTAAAATTTTCCTCACTAGTTTTTCCACTTAGCTCATAAAATTCTTCAGTGAACTCTACTCCTGTTTCTGTCCTACACAGATTTTTTTACTACGTAAGTGCTCCCAACTACTTAGTACATGCCAAAATTACAGCCATCATTTGTTTGTTCAACTATTCAAAAACATTTTAAAATGCTTGCTATATAGGAGCCGTGGCTTTAGTCTGCGGAGTCACAGAATTTATATGATACGCTAATTCCTGCCTGCATTAAGCTTGACTTCTAGTGGGGAAGACACACAATAAACAAGAAAGCAACAAATAAATAAGATACTTCAGTTTAGTAAGTGCTATGAAGGAAAGAAGCAAAGGGAAAAGAAAAAATAAACGGGGTCAGAGGTGGTTTCTACCTTAGATGGGAGGATCAGGATGAAGAAGATGATGCCCTTGAGCCAACCTCTAAACGAAGAGAAATAAATACCATGCCAACAGTTTTGTGAGTGAGCATTGGGTAAACAGAAGGGACCCAGGGCAGTGCAGACAGCATGTGCAAAGGTCCTAAGGAGGAACGTAATGTCCTAGGTGAAGGAACTAAGAAAGCTGATGAAAACATCCCAGGGGCTAGAGAACTCTTGTCTATCCAGTAGGAATTCACATGTGAATTTAAGTTTAAATCTAAATTTAAATTAATATTACATAAAATTTAAAATTCAGTTTTTAGCATCACTGTCCATATCTCAGGTGCTCTAGAACCAGTGCCTGTTGTGTTGGATGGTGCAAAAACAAAGCATTTTCATCATCTCGGAAAGTTCTGTTAGAAAGTTCTAGTAATACGATCTGATGAATAATGCATCAGTGAGGGCATAGCAAGTAAAATGGAGAAAAACAAGAGCTGCAGACACAGAGCAAAAGATACCAGACAGAACTTGCAGGGCCTCAAACATGCAGTTATCATAGGACATAACTCTTCTCTGAGCCTCTTAATGGAAGCATTCATCCCTGTTGTTCTAGACAAAGAAATATCAAAACATTTTTGATAAATGAGCTAATATATGAATGAGTGAAAGTTGAGGTCATTGTATCAAGTTGGTTTAATCTCTTCCCATCATTTAAAGAGAATGACTCAAACAAGATAGATGCTAGAAAATGGGAAAGCAAAAAAGAAAGCTATTTGAAGGAGCTCTTTTGTATCTTAGTAAATTAGCAGTTAGCTGTTGAAAGTGAGAGTGGATGGAATGGTTGCTAGAAACAAATGCTATAGGAAACGTAAGGGAGACTTAGGTGATTTAAAAAAGAAAGCTGAGTTAGTTGAGATTAAGTGGTTTAAATTTATAGTACTCTCAATCATCAAGATTTCCCTGCTTTCTCTGTAAAAGAAATCAGGAAAGAATATTCATATCTTCATTCATTCAGCAAGTATTTATTGACTACATACTTTATGCCAGGAAGTATTCTAGATGGCTGGCAATTCCATGTCAAATAGGAATAAGCAGATACCAAAAGAAAAAAGTAATTTTAAACTCTGACTTATTATAAAGATATAAGCTGACAGAATAAAGAGTAATGGCGAGCAGGATAGATACATCAGGTTGAAAAGCATGGAGACTGGCAGTGGAATCAACATGTTGGGACATTCTGGTCTGTAACACGGCATTGTTGATAACAGAAGCCAGTTTTCAATAGGAATGTGAAAGGTGTATAAGGAAAATATAGAAAGGTTAAAGCTGGCATTTGAAATAGGAACACAGATTTGGTAACATAATATATAGCACCTTTAGAAGGTAATATGACTGTGGTCAAATAGAAACTTGGAATTGAGATAATGAAACTGGAGCAACACTAAATAGTAGCAGACATAATTTTTTTCTTCAGAATTTAGCTTAATCATGCTTTCACAGGGAAACCCTCCCCTTACCTCTTCAATTAGGTCAATCCTTTAATATACACTGTTATAGCAGAATACATTTATCTTTCATAACAGAGTTGTCATTTTAAGTGTTTTTTTGATACTTTGACAGGAAGGCTGATGATACGGTCTTTGGAATTGAACAAAGATGAAAGTAAATAAGTTAAATTGAAAAAGATGGAGATATGCAAGGAACTGTACAGTAACAATATTAAAAGAAATGGTGAGAACATTGATGTGAAAAAAGATGATGCCAGGAGGCGAATTGGACTGGAAAATTATCAGGTGCTACAGTGAAGGAAGGTCTAAAGTACATCAACTAGGAATCAACTAGGAATATCATAATGAAGTCAAGAGTACTGAGAACTTGACTCACAATAAAAGAAATCAGTTTGAAGGAATCCTTTCAGGCACAGTGAACCAACACTGAGCCTGAAAAGAGATCATTTATGGTGGGTAGTTGGAGAAGGCAATGGCAACCCACTCCAGTACTCTTGCCTGGAAAATCCCATGGATAGAGGAGCCTGGTAGGCTGCAGTCCGTGGGGTCGCACAGAGTCAGACACGACTGAAGCGACTTAGCAGCAGCAGCAGCATGGTGGGCAGTGTTCTGGAAATTGCCTAGAGACCGGAAATGTGTGCAAATAGGCATTCTAGTGGGAAGTTTTGTTTTTTTGCAAAGGTGAAAAATGAATTGACTTACCCCAGATTTTCAATGGAAGCACTGGTTGTTCTGGGAAGGATAGATCCAAAATTAGGTAGAGCTTCAAGTTTGAGGCATGACTCAGCCTCTCATGAATTGACCTACATTTGTATTATGCTTTAAAATTAGCAAAATAAATTTTAAATGTAGGTACATGGAAATCAAGTGTTTTGCTCACTTTTACATAGTGAATGGCCAAGTACAGACTCAGACATCAATTCCATTTATTTTATATCACAAGGTTACAAGTGAACAGATAGCAGAATGCAAGCCTAAGAGTAAACCATAGCAGACGCGATAACCCCTGTGATAGCAGCTGCAATTGTTGAGCATCCATTTTATAAGAACTGTATTAGGAACTTTTCATGAGATGGTAATCATTTGAGCTGGTCACATATGTTTATTTTCTCTTCTTCTGAGTATGTGATGGGCTTGTAATTTCCCACCTTGTTGAACTCAATATGTCCTTGTTGCTGTCATTAGCTAATGACTTGGGAAGGAAAGTGACATGTGTCACTTTTGTGCTGAGCATTTGCTTGTCTGTGTACAATCTTCCTGAGTGATCTTTTCCCTCTGCCACATGCCTGGAAATGTCCCAGATGCTGGCTATTCCAGATAGTGAGGAATAACTGTAGGCAGAACCTCCAGCCACCTGTTGAGTAGCCATGTACTGGAATAGAAAACACATCTTCATTAATAATGCTTCTTGTGAAAATCAGATAAGATGAGGTATATGTAACATTCAGGAGAATTTAGACTATGTTGCAGTAACAAACAACCCAAAATCTTATGGTTGATGAAAACAAAACGGCCTTAAAGAGAGAACACCTGAAAGACAGAAAATTGTTATTGGAGGCCAAGGAGGAGATCTTTTTTATTGTTACAAACATTTCAGGGCATTGAGAATGCTAAGTATAACTAAGAATTTGTGAGTTTGGGTAAGGAGACTCTCCAGCATATGTTGGAAGTGCCAACTGGTTTCTTTTATCTGTGTATGATAAGGTGTGGCTGTAGAAGAGGTGAACTAATGTGAGTCTTATTCAGTTTCTAACAAACCTGTAGGAAACATAAAGGATTTAGGACTTATTCAGTTAAAAACAAAACAGCAAAGCAAAACAAGCAAACAAACAAAACTCACACACACAACTCTTTTTCATCCTGTCTCTCTTTACAATCGGCGAAAGATTATAAAGGTAGCAAATGCCTTAAGGCAGCAGTCCCCAACATTTTTGGCATCAAGGACTGGTTTCATAGAAGACAATTTTCCATGGACTGGAGGGGAGGGGCTGGGGCATGGCTTTAGGACGGTTCAAGTGCATTACATTTGTTGTGGCACTTTATTTCTATTATTATTACATCAGCTCCACCTCAGATCATTAGGCATTAGGTCCTGGTGATTGGGGACCCCTGCCTTCAGGCATCTATCAAATCCAGGGTGTTGCCAATAAATTGTAGCCCCAGAGTAAAGCAGAAATCAGGGGTGTGGCTGAAAGCTTCCTTAAAACACATCAAAAAGATTTATGGCAAGCCTTAAAAGAATCTTTTTTTTAATTTATTTCCGGCTGCACTGGGTCTTCGTTGCTTTGCACAGGCTGTTTCTCGCCCTGGTGAGCAGGGGCTTCTCTTCTCCGTGGTGTACTGGCTTCTCATTGTGGTAGCTTCTCTTGGCGTGCAGCACAGGCTCCAAGTGCTCAGGCTTCAGTAGTTGCAGCACATGTCTATGTGCCTGCTAAGGTGCTTCAGCCATGTCCAACTCTTTGCAACCCTATGAACCATAGCCCACCGGGCTCTTCTGTCCATGGGATTCTCCAGTCAAGAATACGGAAGTGGGTTGCCGTGCCCTCCTCTAGGGGATTTTCCCAACCCAGGAATTGAACCTAGGCCATTTATAATGAAGAGTAAAGGGTGACTCATAGTAAAGAGAATCACTCCCAGGGAGCATGACTAGTCTCTAATCAAGGAATTGGTGACTTGTGCTTGCCTGGATTTCAGAATTGTGTAGATGCTTCTGTCTCTCACTCTCTTTTTCAACGTGTCTATTGTATTTCACACTTGTCACCATCTCGTGTCAGCTGTGTATTTTATGTATCTTCCCCACACACAACATAAGGAACATAAGTTAGTTATTCCTGTGGGAGACAGACAACCTGTGTCACTATTTCACAGGTCTTAAGCCTCCAGGGAAGCCCAAGAATACTGGAGTGGGTAGCCTATCCCTTCACCAGTGGATCTTCCCTACCCAGGAATCGAACTGGGGTCTCCTGCACTGCAGCTAGATTCTTTACCAAGGGAACTATCAGGAAGCCCTAAGATCAAATAGCATGATGTACCTAATTTAAATGACAAGTTCCTCAACTTCAAGTTTGAGCCAATGTGGTATTAGGCTAAGACTTCACAGGTCTTGGGTGGGGCGTGAGTAGACTTTGCATATATAAAGAATGTGAATTCCTGGGGACCAAAGAGCTGATAGTGGTGGTTTACAAAACTAGTCTGAAAATTAGCCACACTTCTCAATATTCATGATCCTATTCTATCCCCTCCACTTGAATCTGTCTGGCTCAGATTTTTTTTTTTTTTTTTTTTGTGGCTGCAATGGGTCTTTGTTGCTGTGTGCGTTTTCTCTAGTTACAGACAGCAGAGACTTCTCTCCAGTTGTGGTGCTCAGGATTCTCGCTGCAGCGGCTTGTCTTATGGAGCCCAGGCTTCAGTACTTGTGGCATGTGGGCTCAGTAGTTGCAGCTCCCAGACTCTGGAGCACAGGTTCAGTTGCTGTGGTGCCCAGGCTTAGCGGCTCCATGGCATGTGGGGTCTTCCTGGATCAGGGATCGAACCCATGTGTCCTGCATTGGAAGCTGGATTCTTAGCCACTGGACCACCAAGAAGGTTCTGGCTCCGGATTTTGACTAACAGAATGTATAGGAAAGTATTCTATGTTGTTTCCAAATTTAGGTCTTAAGAAGTCTTGTAGCTACACTTGGGCCTCTTGGAACATTCACTCTTGGAATCCAGCAGACATGCTCTGAGGGGCTCGAGACACATGACGAAGCTGTGGGTAGGCATCCGTATGGATAGCCCCTGCAGAACTCCCTGCCAATAGCCTGAATTGACTGCTAGCCATGTGAGTGGTGCATCTTGGAAATTCAATCCACTGGAACCTTCATATATAACCAGTTCAACTCTTAACAGATTATGAATGACATCAGAGACCCCAAGTCAAAACCACCCAGCTGATCCCAGTTTATAAACATCACTGTCAAAGAGAAAGATACATTTTTGTTTTAAGTTACTTAAAATCTCTAAGTTTTGGTGTGGTTGTTACTCATGGACATATAATCAGACAGACAGTTAACACTGTCCATATACATGTTCCAATTTCCATTTCTAATGGAAATTAGATCAAAAGCTCCTTGAGAATATGATCTATATCTGGTTCAGTTTTGAATCTACCATGTTTTTTTTTTGCATATGTTTTGTGTATGTATTCAGTAAATAGTTATTAAATGAATGAACAGACAATTTCTACACTACTAGTATCCTACAGAAACCTTATTTTTAAACTACAGGCCAATATCACTGATGAACATAGATGCAAAAATCCTTAACAAAATTCTAGCAAACAGAATCCAACAACATATTAAAGAAATCATACACCATGACCAAGTGGGCTTTATCCCAGGAATGCAAGGATTCTTTAATATCTGCAAATCAATCAATGTAATACACCACATTAACAAATTGAAAGATAAAAACCATATGATTATCTCAATAGATGCAGAGAAAGCCTTTGACAAAATTCAACACTCATTTATGATTAAAACTCTCCAAAAAGCAGGAATAGAAGGAACATACCTCAACATAATAAAAGCTATATATGACAAACCCACAGCAAGCATCACCCTCAATGGTGAAAAATTGAAAGCATTCCCCCTGAAATCAGGAACAAGACAAGGGTGCCCACTCTCACCACTACTATTCAACATAGTGTTGGAAGTTTTGGCCACAGCAATCAGAGCAGAAAAAGAAGTAAAAGGAATCCAGATAGGAAAAGAAGAAGTGAAACTCTCACTGTTTGCAGATGACATGATCCTCTACATAGAAAACCCTAAAGACTCTACCAGAAAATTACTAGAGCTAATCAATGAATATAGTAAAGTTGCAGGATATAAAATTAACACACAGAAATCCCTTGCATTCCTATATACTAACAATGAAAAAACAGAAAGAGAAATTAAGGAAACAATACCATTCACCATTGCAACAAAAAGAATAAAATACTTAGGAGTATATCTACCTAAAGAAACAAAAGACCTATACATAGAAAACTATAAAACACTGATGAAAGAAATCAAAGAGGACACAAACAGATGGAGAAACATACCGTGTTCATGGATTGGAAGAATCAATATTGTCAAAATGGCTATTCTACCCAAAGCAATCTATAGATTCAATGCAATCCCTATCAAGCTACCAACGGTATTTTTCACAGAACTAGACCAAAGAATTTCACAATTTGTATGGAAATACAAAAAACCTCGAATAGCCAAAGCAATCTTGAGAAAGAAGAATGGAACTGGAGGAATCAACCTGCCTGACTTCAGACTCTACTACAAAGCCACAGTCATCAAGACAGTATGGTACTGGCACAAAGACAGAAATATAGATCAATGGAACAGAATAGAAAGCCCAGAGATAAATCCACACACATATGGACACCTTATCTTTGACAAAGGAGGCAAGGATATACAATGGAAAAAAGACAACCTCTTTAACAAGTGGTGCTGGGAAAACTGGTCAACCACTTGTAAAAGAATGAAACTAGAACACTTTCTAACACCATACACAAAAATAAACTCAAAATGGATTAAAGATCTAAATGTAAGACCAGAAACTATAAAACTCTTAGAGGAGAACATAGGCAAAACACTCTCCGACATAAATCACAGCAAGATCCTCTATGACCCACCTCCCAGAATATTGGAAATAAAAGCAAAAATAAACAAATGGGACCTAATGAAACTTAAAAGCTTTTGCACAACAAAGGAAACTATAAGTAAGGTGAAAAGACAGCCGTCAGATTGGGAGAAAATAATAGCAAATGAAGAAACAGACAAAGGATTAATCTCAAAAATATACAAGCAACTCCTGAAGCTCAATTCCAGAAAAATAAATGACCCAATCAAAAAATGGGCCAAAGAACTAAACAGACATTTCTCCAAAGAAGACATACAGATGGCTAACAAACACATGAAAAGATGCTCAACATCACTCATTATTAGAGAAATGCAAATCAAAACCACAATGAGGTACCATTACACGCCAGTCAGGATGGCTGCTATCCAAAAGTCTACAAGCAATAAATGCTGGAGAGGATGTGGAGAAAAGGGAACCCTCTTACACTGTTGGTGGGAATGCAAACTAGTACAGCCGCTATGGAAAACAGTGTGGAGATTTCTTAAAAAACTGGAAATAGAACTGCCATATGACCCAGCAATCCCACTTCTGGGCATACACACCGAGGAAACCAGATCTGAAAGAGACACGTGCACCCCAATGTTCATCGCAGCACTGTTTATAATAGCCAGGACATGGAAGCAACCTAGATGCCCATCAGCAGATGAATGGATAAGGAAGCTGTGGTACGTATACACCATGGAATATTACTCAGCCGTTAAAAAGAATTCATTTGAATCAGTCCTAATGAGATGGATGAAACTGGAGCCCCTTATACAGAGTGAAGTAAGCCAGAAAGATAAAGAACATTACAGCATACTAACACATATATATGGAATTTAGAAAGATGGTAATGATAACCCTATATGCAAAACAGAAAAAGAGACACAGATGTACAGAACAGACTTTTGGACTCTATGGGAGAAGGTGAGGGTGGGATATTTCAAAAGAATAGCATGTATACTATCTATGGTGAAACAGATCACCAGCCCAGGTGGGATGCATGAGACAAGTGCTCGGGCCTGGTGCACTGGGAAGACCCAGAGGAATCGGGTGGAGAGGGAGGTGGGAGGGGGGATCGGGATGGGGAATACGTGTAAATCTATGGCTGATTCATATCAATGTATGACAAAACCCACTGAAAAAAATAAATAAATAAAATGTAAGATCATTGGAAAAAAAAAATAAACAAAGCACAGCAAAAATAGCAAGAATAATTAGCAGAAAATATGTTTGTTATCTTATAGTGTCTTTGTTTCTGTTTTCTAATTTGTGTGATATTAACATTTTCCCATCGGTTTTAGATGAGGACCACTGCTTCTGAGTAAATAAGCATCATCAAACAGAGAATAAGACTTTGGAATCAGAAAGGTTTTGGTTATATTCTGGTGTGGACTTCTGATTATTTAATCTTCAGTGAGTCATTTACTAAACTTTAGTAAGGCATTCAATTATTAACCTTCATCACTTGTGAAATGGAGAAGAATCTATGCAGTTCATAAGGTTGTTCTAAAGGATTATACAAAATTAAGTCTTAAAGGACAATTAAATATACAGATATTATTTTTTATTTTGCTTTTTAAATTTGCATATAGTAAAACTGACTTTTTGGTAAATACTTCTATGAATATTAGCACTTGCATAGTTTTATGTAACCAACACCACAATTTAGATATAGAATAGAGCCATCACTCTCAAAACTCTGATTCTATCCCTTTCTAGTCACACTCTCCCCCACGCCTACCCCTTAAAACCACTCATCTGTTTTCCATCACAGTAGTTTTGCCTTTTCTAGAATGTCATGTAAATGGAATTATACAGCACATAACCTTTTGAAAATGGCTCCATTCACCTAGAAATCTGTCTTTTTAATTGGTGTGTTTAAACCATTTATGTATAATGTATTTATTGATATGTGCTTTGAAATGTTAGAATTTAGGTATAGCATTTTAGTATTTGTTTTCTAATTTTTTTCTATTTTCCTTCCTCTGTTTTTCCTTTCTTGATTTTTTTTTGGATGGTTTCATTTCTTAATTTCCATTTTTTAATTTATTGATTGAATTTTATATTATATCTATTGACATTTTTTCCATGATTCCCTAGAGGTTATAACATGCATACTTCACTTTTTATGCTCTATTTATAATTAATATTTATCACTTCAAGTGGAATGTAGAAATCTTAACACCTATAAGTAGGACTCTTTAACTTTCCTTTTCAGTTTGCAGTTTCATATGTGTTATATTTACATACATAGAAAACCTTATCTGACCATGTTAATTTTTCTTCCAACTCTTACACATATTTTAAAGAATTTAATAAAAAAAGGTTTAATATATTTACACAGATATTTATCATTTCTATTTCTTCCTTTGTTCTTAGGTTTTCAAGTTTCCCTCTGGCATCATTTTTCTTCTGGCAGGTCTACTGAAACTAAACTCTTTTTGTTTTCCTTGTTCCTGAGAACATCTTTATTTCACCTTCACCCCTAAAAATATTTTCAGTGGACACAAAATTCTAAGATGACCATTCTTTACCTTCACTTTAAAAATATTCATTCTGGCCCACCTGATGCTGATGAGAAATCCATAGTTATTAGAATCATCACACACCTACATACTATGCATTATTTTTCTCTTACTGTTTTTAGGTATGTTTGTTTGATCTTTAGTTCCAGAAGTTTCATTATCATGTGTCTGTGCTTGGATTCCTTTGAGTTTATCCTCTTTAGAACTTGCTGAAACTTTCAAATTTGTAAATTTATACCTTTTAACAAACTTGGGGGATTTTCAGCCATTCAAATATTTTTTTTCTGCATCACATTTTTTAATCTTCTCCTTTGACTCCATTGACAAATGCTAGATATTTTGGTATTGTCCCATCAGTCCCTAAAGCCCTATTTATTTATTTTTTATCTTTTTACTATCTGTTGTTCAGATTAGATAATTTTTAATGATTTATCTTCAAGGTCACAGACTTTTCTGTGTCATTTTTATTTTGGTTATCATATTTTCAGCTCTAAAATTTCTTATTAGTCTTTTTTACATCTTATCTTTACTTGCTGAGACTTTCCATCTTTCCATTTAAGTGCTCAGCTTTGCCTTTTGGGGAAGAGTTATAATAGCTGCTTTAAAGTCTTTGTCTGTTAATTCTAAGATATGTGTCCTCTCAGCATCATCTATTGATTGTTTTTTGTTTTGTTTTTGTTTTGTGAGCTGATATTTTTCTGGTTCTTCATTTGGATTGTATCCTGAATATTTTGAGATGCTGGATCTTATTTAAATCCTATGATAATAGTCAACTTTTTTTGTTTAGTTTTGCTTTGCTAGACAATCAACCTACTTGGGTTCAGGCTACAGTTTCCATCCCATCTCCTGTGGCCTGTGGGTGCAGTGAAGATCTTTTGCACAATTAACTCAGTAGCTGGTCTTGGATCTGAGAAGAGGTTTTGACCATAGTTCTCAAAGCATTTGGAATGCGGGTTGTGTACCAGATTCACACATGCGTAACATGGGGATGTGAGCCCAGCAGTTCACACATTAGTTTATGCAGTAACTCACTCGAGTTCCCTTCTCTCTGTAATCTCCTCAATACCTTTTGGTTCTCTAGGTCCCCATTTAGTGGTCTCCTAATCAGAAATTCAGGCCTTCAGTTTCCCTATTTTTCAACTTTCCACAATTGGTACTGTAGCTGGGGCTTAGTAGCTTAGTGGTAAATGGACAAAGGAGGAATAAAAAGCAAAGTAATTTTATCTCCAGTTCTTTGGATCATGGTCCCTTTGGTAATAAAAGGCCCCCTCCTTGAGTATTTTAGGTGACTGCTCAGCGTCTGTGCCACTGAGGTCTTGCCTGGAGGCTGGGATAGGAGGGGTAAGAGAAGGAAAGAAAACAGAGGATTTACTCCTTTTCTCTCTGGACCTTACGAGTCTTCTTTCCAACTTCTCGGTACAGAAAAATGAGGCTTTCTCTGTCCCTGTTGAGTGGAATTTCTAGGTTTCAGGTTGCCCCTGAAGCTATGGCAGATGATAACAGAGCGATGGGAAAAATATTTACCTCTCGTTTGGTGATAGATCAAATTCTGGACTCTTTACCAAATCTTTCTGCTACCATTTAAGTGCTCAGATAGCTATATATCTATCTATACTTCCTGTTCAGAGTTTATATCTGCATTCAGTTGGAGAGACAGGGCTTACCTCATCTTCCCCAGACTGGATTCACTATAGAAATCAAAGCAAACATCTACATAATGTAGAAACAACTTTTTATATGCCTTTGCCAAGGTTTAAAATAATTTTTAATATTAAATGAACATGTAGAATATCCTGAATATATTCATATAGAATCATTCATAAAAATACTGTATAATAATGTAGTAATTTTAAATGATAAAAGCTTTATATAGTGAAGTAATCATATTTTACTTTCAACTTGTCATGCTCCTCTGATAGATTTCAATTTTATAAGAGTTAAAGTACTTATGTTTGTTATATGTCAAATTCATATTCCCCAGATGACAAACAAAAATATCTGGAACTGACAAAAGAAATTAAATAAAAAAGAATCACAGGGAAAAAGTAGTAAAATAGAAACAGCGACTAAAATGTTAAGAAATTTAGCCATTCAACATATTTGGATATGACCATCTATTAAACATATTGCTATTTGTTTTCTTCAATAACTAGGATTCATGATTGAAAGCTTCACTTTTCATTTTGTTGTAGGCATTGTTCCACTCCTTCAACTAGAAAAACAAACTCATAGATCAGAAAATAAATTAAAATTTAAGGAAAATGGCCCGAACAGTACACTCTGGTGAAAGCCAAGAAAGAAAAAGAAATATAAGGAAATGTAAATCAGTCTGTCTTGTTAAGCAAACCTAAGGCACTACTTAAAGACTCTGCATGAGGGAAATACAACTTTCATGCCAGCTGTGGTTTCTACCTATTGTTGAGTCTAATGAATGGTTATTTCCCTTCTAATGTTTATTCTAGAATAACAATAAAGATCATTGATCTCAAATTCTAGGTTGTTTTTGCCAATCATCCACCTACAGTTTTATATTGTTTTTTATATAATGTTTTAAAATTTTCTACAAACAACAAAATCTCTTTTTTAAAGAAAGACTTCTTAGGTTCTACAGTAGTCATTTGTCACTCTACAATCAAAGCTAAAAATTCAGGACAGCATATTTCTTAGGTTTTCTTTTGACGTTGTGTTAGAGACTCTTTTGTTATTTTATTTTTATGCCATGTGCTAACAATCTGTTTTTCCCTGCTAAATTTCAGGACATCTCTACAGAGAAATAAAGCATGTCTTTGGAAATAACATATTTTGTTTAAAAAAATGGAAGAAAGCATTCTTTGACAAAGATGGGTTGAAACCTAGTTCAGAATGCCTATAGTAAAAGCTTATTTTTTGGCTTTCTATTTTTCAGTTGAATGCAAATGTATGATATTCCTCATAAGTGATAAAATGCTTTCTTTGGATTTCAAGGAAAAAAAGACATATTAGATTAATCTGGGCCCAACATTCTTATCACCCCAAGCTTCAATAAAATAGAAACTTCACATGAGTAATCTAAGGAAAATGTAAGAAGCTTTCGAAAGAGGTCACATTGCTCAATCTGGCTCTGAAAAGAAATTCATATCCACATACCTATATTCTGTGCCCTGTCAACAAATGTTCCAAAATATCCCCATCTTAAACCTTTCTTTTCATCTTTTTCTTGGTGTTGCCTTATCTTTGGCTTTCCACAACAACAGCATTCTAACAGAACTTGTGAGCACCTTTGAACATTTACATCAAAAATTTTATGTCATCAATGCAAAAGATTACATTAGTTTTAAAGATAGTGAATCAAGGGAATTTTATTCCAATGTGAATGATATCAACTTTGTTTTAAAAATTTACCAACATTTGCTTCCTGAAAAATTCATATACATGTGTAGATGTGAAAGTGAAAGAAAAGTACAGATGTAATAAGTTTTAGTCATTCAATAAATATGTTTTGAGTACCTACTATTACACTAGTTAGTATTCCAGGCATTAAGAATGAATAAATCAAACAAAAATCTCTGTCAAAAGAATTTACATTCTACTTGAAGATGACAATGAACATAATATATAAATTATAAATATGTTAGAAAGCGCTAAGTACTATTTTGTTGTTGTTTAGTGGTCAGTCGTGTCTGACTCTTTGCAACCCCATGGACTGTAGCCCGCCAGGCTCCTCTGTCCACGGTATTCTCCAGGCAAGAATACTGGAGTGAGTTTCCTTCTCCAAGGTATCTTCCTAACCCAGAGATCTAACCCGTGTCTCCTGCTTGACAGGCAGATTCTTTACCACTGAGTCACCTGAGAAGTCCATTAAGTAATACAGAAAGAAAATAAATCAAGATGAGAAGACAGGAGAGAGTCAACGTTGGGATTGCAATATTAAGTGTAACAAATATGAGAAGGTCACATTTGGTCAAAGACTGGATAGAAGTAAGGAAATGATTATTTTGATTAGCTGGTGGAAAAACACTTCAGACAAGGGACCAACCAAAGCAAAGCCCCCAGACTAGTATGTGCCCAGACCATTGGAGAAACACCCAGGATACTAATGTACACTGAGGAAGAAAGCAGCAACAGATAAAATTAGAGAAGTAAGAAGGGCCTGAAGGCATATGGCCTTGTAGACCATTGACAAGAAGACAACTTTATACTCTGATAGGGGAAGTCATTAGCACATTCTGAGGAGACACTTGAGAATGTTGCTTTCAAAATATTATGCTAGCTGGTCTATTGAATATAAATGGAGAAAAGTGATGGAGAAAAGGAATGAAATAGGGAGGCCCGAGAGAAGGCTCTTGAGATAGTCTAGGTAAAAAATGATGATGGTTTGGACCAGCGTAGTGGCAATGGAAAAAGTGAAAGCTGTAAGGTTTAAGATCTATTTTAAAAATAGAATCTACAGAGTTTGCCCTATAGTTATATGTTTTATGTGTAGAGAGCCATGGATGGCTCTAAGATTTTTGGACATGAAATCTGAGGGAATGAAATGTCCATTTATTAAGATATGAAAGACTAAATGAGAATAAGGTTTTGAGGTGTAGAGAAGTCTTTCAGTAGGTTAAATTTACATCATCTATCAGAAATCGAAGTTGAGATGTCAGAACATATTTAGACATATAGTTTTATACATAAGGTGAGAGATCTGGGCTGAATATATGCATTTGGGAATTTTCAATATGTAGATGGCATTTAGTGCATTTAGGATGGTTGCAGTCACCAAAGGAATGAATGTAGAAATAAGAGAGAAATACGCTTTATGGACTGGAATGGGTGAATTTAACTCAGATGACCATTATATCTACTACTGTGGGCAAGAATCCCTTAGAAGAAATGGAATAGCCATCACAGTCAACAAAAGAGTCTGAAATGCAATACTTGGATGCAATCTCAGAAACGACAGAATTATCTCTGTTCATTTCCAAGGAAAACCATTCAATATCATGGTAATCCAAGTCTATGACCCGACCAGTAACGCTGAAGAAGCTGAAGTTGAACAGTTCAGTGAAGACCTACAAGACCTTTTAGAACTAACACCCAAAAAAGATGTCCTTTTCAGTATAGGGGACTGAAATGCAAAAGTAGGAAGTCAAGAAACACCTGAGGTAACAGGCAAATTTGGCCTTGGAGTACAGAATGAAGCAGGGCAAATGCTAACAGAGTTTTGCTAAGACACTGGTCATAGCAAACACCCTCTTCCAACAGCACAAGAGAAGACTCTACACTTGGATATCACCAGATGGTCAATACCAAAGTCAGATTGATTGTATTCTTTTCTGCCAAAGATGGAGAAGCTCTATACAGTCAGCAAAAAGAAGGCCGGGAGCTGACTGTGACTCAGATCATGAACTCCTTACTGCCAAATTCAGATTTAAATTGAAGAAAGTGGGGAAAACCACTAGACCATTCAGGTATCAAATGGTCTAAATCAAATCCCTTATGATTATACAGTGGAAGTGAGAAATAGATTTAAGGGACTAGATCTGATAGAGAGAGTGCCTGAAGAACTATGGACGGAGGTTTGTGACATTGTACAGGAGACAGGGATCAAAACCATCCCCAAGAAAAAGAAATGCAAAAAGCAAAATGGTTGTCTGAGGAGGCCTTACAAATAGCTGTGAAAAGAAAAGTGAAAAGCAAAGGAGAAAAGGAAAGATATAAGCATCTGAATGCAGAGTTCCAAAGAAGAGCAAGGAGAGATAAGAAAGCCTTCCTCAGTGATCAATGCAAAGAAATAGAGGAAAACAATAGAATGGGAAAGACTAGAGATCTCTTCAAGAAAATTAGAGATACCAAGGGAACGTTTCATGCAAAGATGCACTCAATAAAGGACAGAAATGGTAGGGACCTAACAGAAGCAGAAGACATTAAGAAGAGGTGGCAAGAATACACAGAAGAACTGCACAAAAAGATCTTCATGACCCAGATAATCACGATGGTGTGCTCACTCACCTAGAGTCAGACATCCTGGAATGTGAAGTCAAGTGGGCCTTAGGAAGCATCATATGAACAAAGCTAGTGGAGGTGATGGAATTCTAGTTCAGCTATTTCAAATCCTAAAAGATGATGCTGTGAAAGTGTTGCACTCCATATGTCAGCAAATTTGGAAAACTCAGCAGTGGCCACAGGACTGGAAAAGGTCAGTTTTCATTCCAATCCCAAAGAAAGACAATGCCAAAGAATGCTCAAACTCCTGCACAATTGCACTCATCTCACATGCTAGTAAAGTAATGCTCAAATTTCTCCAAGCCAGGCTTCAGCAGTTCATGAACCGTGAACTTCCAGATGTTCAAGCTGGTTTTAGGAAAGGGAGAGGAACGAGAGATCAAATTGCCAACATCTGCTGGATCATCAAAAAAGCAAGAGAGTTCCAGAAAAACATCTATTTCTGCCTTATTGACTATCCCAAAGCCTTTGACTGTGTGGATCACAATAAACTCCGGAAAATTCTGAGATGGGAATACCAGACTATCTGACCTGTTTCTTGAAAAACCTGTATGCAGGTCAGGAAGCAACAATTAGAATTGGACATGAAACAACAGACTGGTTCCAAATAGGAAAAGGAGTCCGTCAAGGCTGTATATTGTCACCCTGATTATTTAACTTATATGTAGAGTACATCATGAGAAACGCTGGGCTGGAGGAATCACAAGCTAGAATCAAGATTGCCGGGAGAAATATCAATAACCTCAGATATGCAGATGACACCACCCTTATGGCAGAAAGTGAAGAACTAAAGAGCCTCTTGATAAAAGTGAAAGAGGAGAGTGAAAAAGTTAGCTTAAAGCTCAACATTCAGAAAACTAAGATCATGATATCTGGTCCCATCATGTCATGGCAAATAGATGGGGAAACAGTGGAAACAGTGACAGACTTTCTTTTTTGGGTTCCAAAATCACTGCAGATGGTGACTGCCGCCATGAAATTAAAAGATGCTTGTTCCTTGGAGGAAAATTATGACCAAACTAGACAGCATATTAAAAAGCAGAGACATTACTATGCCAACAAAGGTCCATCTAGTCAAGGCTATGGTTTTTCCAGTAGTCATGTATGGATGTGAGAGTTGGGCTGTAAAGAAAGCTGAGGACCGAGGAATTGATACTTTTGAACTGTGGTGTTGGAGAAGACTCTTGAGAGTCCCTTGGACAGCAAGGAGATCCAACCAGTCCATCCTAAAGGAGATCAGTCCTGGGTGTTCATTGGAAGGACTGATGCTGAAGCTGAAACTCCAATACTTTGGGCACCTAATGGAAAGAGCTGACTCATTGGAAAAGACCCTGATGTTGGGAAAGATTGAGGGCAGGAGGAGAAGCGGACACAAGGATGAGATGGTTGGGTGGCATCACCAACTCAATGGACATGAGTTTGGGTGAACTCCGGGAGTTGGTGATGGACAGGGAGGCCTGGCATGCTGCGGTTCATGGGGTCGCAAAGAGTCGGACATGACTGAGCGACTGAACTGAACTGAACTGATGCTTTGTAGAAGTTACTGAAGGTTTCTAATCTTCTCGTTCTCTCTGAACCCACTCCAGTTTGAATTTTGCCTCTGTGCCCCAGTGTATAAACTCTTATCAACAACACAGTGACCACCATGTTGACATACTCATACTTCATCTTACTAAGCTTCTCAGGAACATCAGACTGCTCTCCTTCAAATATTATACTTTTCTTCTCTTGGATGTCAAGATACCACACATTCTCCAGGTTTTTCTCTTATCTTACCAACTAGTTCCTCTTAACCTCCTTTGCTATATTTCCTCATCTTCTAAACTTTGGATAATGACAGGTATCCCAACTCTCAGTCTTCATGCAAATTCTTTATCTACACTCATTCCCCAAGGGTTCTCATCCAGTCTCAGAGATTTAAAATCCACTAATATGCTAACAACTGCAAATTTTCTATTTCTAGACCTTTTTTCTAAACTCTAGACTTTTCTATCCAGCTGCTGACTAGACAGTTCAACTTGGATGTTGTCTTAACTTAAGGCAGGGAGTTTGTGTTCCATTATTTTATTATGGATTATTATCTTAGAGATGAGCAAGAAATTAAGAAGAGTCAAAAATAAGCTGAAGCTTATTCAGCATGAAGCTGAATACTTCCAAGTCTGGCTAATTAATCCATCTCTTGGGTGTGCTTGCTCAGTTGGTCAGTTGTACCTGTTTCTTCATGATTCTATGGACTATAGTCTACCTGGCTCCTCTGTCCGTGGGATTTCTCAGACAAGAATACTGGTGTGGGTTGCCATTTCCTACTCCAGGTCCTTTGGGACATCCCTGTATTTCATGAAGGAAGACAGAACATATTCACCAGTTCCTGCCTCTCATGGGTCAAGGACTCACATCAAGAGCCATCACTCCCTACTTCCCACTTAGAGAAATCACATGTGAGAAATACATGTGATTTCCTACACCATGTTGTCTATAGAGAAGTCCCAGGGAAGGAGGCAAAATATCTGAGGCATGAGCAGCAAGTAATACTCATAGGACCAAAGGCCATGAGTAACCTGTTGTTAGGATGCTGTGGTCTGTCATGGTATCAATGATACTGGTGACCTATCACCAAGACTACAGGAAGAGTTCAGGTCATGGCTAGGTGTTCTCCCAAAAATAGATATGTTGCTGCTGTGTTGATCTGAAGGAGGCAAAAGTCAATCTAAGCAGATATCTCTAAGATCTTAAATTTAACATACTTCAAATGAACTTTTGATTGTCTACTTCCATACCTGTTTTTTTTTTTTTCTTTTTCTCTCACAGTTAATTTCCATTCCTTCCCTATAGATGCTTGAAGTTCAAAACTTAGACTCTTCCTTGACTCTTTTTCTCTCACATCCCCATCTAGTCAGTCAGGAAATCCAGCTCACTTCTTTCCCTACATCTTCTTTCTTTCAGGTTACTGAAAAGTTCCCCAGGAAGTCTTTCTGCTTTTATCTTTGTCTCCCTACAGTAACTCGGGTCATCTGACAGAGGAATCCTTTCAAGATGTAACGCAGATCATGCACCCTTTCCAGTGAGCAGCACAGTGGCATCCAAGTGCACTCACAGTAAAGTCCCTCAAATGTTCATGGTGCTCTGTGATCTAGTCCCACCCTGACGATTTCTCTGACTACTCTCCTCCACATTCTCTCTGCATCAGTCACACACTAGTCATATGGATTTCCTTTCTGTTCTTCAAGCTGCCTAAGCATAATTCCCACGGTCTTCACACTTGTAGGTTCTGCAGCTTGAAAAGTTATTCTTTAAGATGATCTGCCTAGTTCCCTCCCTCACTGTCTTTAGATCTCAGCTTCAAATGCACTACTTGGAGAGACCTTCTCTGATGACTCATATAATAGCAAGTACTTCCCTGCATAGGGCTTCCCAGGTGACACTAGTGGTAAAGGATTCACCTGCCAATGCAGGAGAAGAAAGAGATGCAGGTTTGACCTGTGGGTTGGGAAGATATCCTGGAGGAGGGAATGACAACTCACTTCAGTATTCAAGCAACTTTAGCACACACGCACTTCCCTCCATCCTACCGTGAAGCACTCCTTTCCTTCATTCCTTTGCACATGCTCATTAACTATATTCTCCGCTGGGATATACATTTGTTTATTTCCTATTGTCTGTATCTTTCCCTAGAATGTACATTTCTCAGAAGGAGAGAATTTTCCTGTTAGTATTAACTACTGAATCCCTAATAACTTTGTTACATAGAGGGTGCTTAATGAATATACCTTGAATAAAAACAGCATGAATAGCGTTTTGCACTATGTGAATCTTAGTCGGATTGTCTTTTTTTTCTTTTTTTTTCTTTTTTCTCATTACTTCATTAGCAAAACAAAATATTACCATCTGTAAGCAGGAAATTGAGCCTGACTTCACCCATAATCCTCCAAGAGACAAAAAAATGAGGAAAAAATAAGGCATCAAAGTATATTTAATTTTCTGTTAACACTCATTGTTGCATTTACTTTAAATCCTCTATACCTTTTAAACTCTTTAATGATGTGGACAATAATACTATCAAATTTTCCTTAGTAAGTTGGTATATGAAATGTAAAGAAAAATTAAATATACTGAAATAATTTCTCCAAGTAATCAGATATTGTTATTATGCAAACTGGAAGGCAGGTGGCACAGTCATAAATAATCTACCTGCCAACGCAGGAAATGAAAGACATGGATTCAATCCCTGGGTTAGGAAGATCGATCACTTGGAGTAAGAAATGGCAACCCACTCCAATATTCTTGCCTGGAAAATTCCATGGACATAGGAGCCTGGCAGGCTACAGTTCATGGGGTCGAAAAGAATCAGACATAACAGAGTGACTGAGCACACAGCACAAGCTACTATTACTGCTTCTAAAACTTGGAATTAGTCTAAAGACTTCTCTAAGGGATAGATACATAAAATAGGTATTTTACATTATTCTGTGACTTTCCAGAAACAAAAATGGGGGTGCTTTTCAGAGTAATAAGATCAATTTTTCACTTTTTAGAGATTATTAGTTCTTTGCATAGCATAGTCATCACCCAGATTGAGAACATGAAATTGTTACATCAGGATTTTAATTTTTCATCCATGTCAGCAATCTGAATATATCACATCCTAATGTGATATATTAAGTAATATATCTAAGTAATCAACCTAATTACTTAAATAAGTTGTTGAACTCAAAGAGATTGTTGAATAATCTGTATCACTTTTAGCACCATGATATAATACCTATACTATATTGATGATTTAAAACATAAATCATATATTTCTCTCCTGCTCAAAAAATTCTAAAAGATTTTCCATAGCATACATTTTTGACACTTCCTACCAACACTCCATGTGGTCATGCTTTCAGATGTTAGCATTTGTAATGGGTATACAGCAATATCACTTTGTGCTTTAAACTTCATGTCCCTAATGACTAGTAATGTCAAACATTTTTTCATGTAGTCAGTTTTTTTGTGTGAAGTGTCTATTCAAATTATTACCCTCAAATATTCTACTGTTAATAACTGTTGTTTTTGAATATGGACTTCCCTGGTGGCTCAGATGGTAAAGCGTCTGCCTACAATTCGGGAGACCCGGGTTCAATCCCTGGTCGGGAAGATCTCCTGGAGAAGGAAATGGCAACCCACTCCAGTATCCTTGCCTGGAAAATCCTATGAACGGAGGAGTCTGGTAGGCTACAGTCCATGGGGTCACAAAGAGTCGGACACGACTGAGCCAATAACTGTTGTTTGTGAACTTAAAAAGAATGTTTGCTGTTGCTGCTGCTAAGGCACTTCAGTCATGTCTGACTCTGTGCAACCCCATAGACGGCAGCCCACTGGGCTCCTCTGTCCCTGGGATTCTCCAGGCAAAAATACTGGAGTGGGTTGCCATTTCCTTCTCCAAAAAAGAATGTTTATTCTGCTGTTATTGGATGGAGTGTACAATAAATATCTCTATCTAATTCATTTCATTTCAATTCTATCAATTATTGAAATCTTTCAATATTTATATACTTTGACAGTATTGTCTTTTGTCATTATTTGCCAAAAGTAATTGTTAAATTTTCTATTTCTTCTTATATTTTAAATGTGGTTTGCTTTGTGTATTAATATTTTCCTTCACAGATTTCTAAATAAAGCATTTAAGACTGTCATGTCTTATTGATAAACTGACCCATTTGCCATTATGAAATGACCATCTTTATCAGGTAATATTCTTTTCCCTAAAATTTACTTTTTCTGATATTAATATAGCCACTCCAGATTTCTTTTGATTAACATTAGCTGTCTCCATCCTTTTACTTTTAAACTACTTCTGTATTTCTGTTTTGCTACATATAATTAGATCTTGCTTTTAAAAAATCCAATCAATCAATCTCTGCATTCTAATTGGAATGTCTGCACCTTATTCATTAATGAGCTTTTGGATATGGCTGGATTTGAGTCTACTATCTGGCTACTTGTTTTCTTGTTGATTAATCTGTTCTTTATTCCTTCTTGTCTCCTTTTCTGGCTTTTTTGGATGGTTATGTACTTTTCCTGATTTCATCTTATCTCATTTGATTGTTATTAAGTCATAATTATTTTTTCCAGCAGTTGTTGAAGTTTCAGTATGTATGTTTCACTTACTGCTGTCTTCTTTCCAGTAATATTCTATCATTTCACATATAAGAATATTACAATAGCACTTTCCATTTTTCCTCCCATCTTAGACTTTATGCTATTGTGTTAATGTGTTTTATTAAATATACATTTTAAACTATTATACATTGCTGTTATTTTTGCTTTAAGCAGCCAACTTCTAAAGATGTCTTTAAAAGTAACAAGATATACATTTTATATTTATCTGTATACTTTCCATTTCCAGTGGTTTTTATTTCTTTTTGTAAGTCTTGTTTCTCCCTAGGCTTACTTCTCTTCTGCCTAAAAGGCTTCCTTTAACGTTTCTTGTACTGATTATTCATGGTAATGAATTCTCTCAACATTTTATGACTGATAAGGTCTGTATTTCACCTCTGTTTTGAAAACATTTCTTTGGCAGAGTGTAGGATTTTACATTACAATGTTTTCCTATTCGTTCTTTAAAATTGCTCCACTCTTCTCTGGCTTGTATTATTTCTGACACAAGGTCTATTGTCATTCAGCATCTCTGGCCTCTATGCACTTATTCCCTCAGTTTCGACAACCAAAAATGTTTCTGGACGTTGTCCTATGTCCCCTTGAGAGCGTGAAATAGTCCCCAGTTTAGAACCACTGATTTATATTTATCATGTCTTGTGTTCTTTGGTTGTTTTGCACTTTTTAACTTCTTGTTAGCAGTTTTATCATGAGGTACTTTGCAGTAGTTTGTTTCATGTTTCTTGTGGTTAGTATCTTTGAGGTTCCTGAAACCTTGGGTTTATAGTTTTCATCAATTTGGAACTTTTCAGCCATAATTTTAAAAATTGTATTTTTCTATCCTCTTTCCTTTCTCTGCTTCTCTAATAGCTCCCATTACATGGACATTAACCTGCTTAAAGTTGTTCCACATCTCACACATGTTCTGTTAATTTTTTCAGTCTTTTTTCTCTGTGTTTTATTTTGGCTATTTTCTATTGCTGTGTCTTCACGTTCACTAATCTTTTACTAACAGTTTCTAATCTGCTGTTAAGTCTATGAAAGAACTAGAGAAATGAAGAATAATTGCTTCGGTAGCAGGAGAATGCTACTGATACATTGAAACCATCCTAACCTCATAGAGTTTTTGGAAGGAAGGAATTCTGTGATCCAGACATGGGGTACATAGGAGAGCACCACAAGCTGTCATCTTGGTTTGTGCTCTCTGCAGAATGAGGTGCTAAGTGAAGCTTCAGCATTATTAGTGGCTAGGAAAAGATAACCAGCAACTACAAGGAAAGGATATGCATTTTATTGGATAAAATGTATTCTAGAATGGAATGCAGGCAAAATTTCTTTGAATAGCCTATAAAAATGCTCCCAAACACTCCCAACTTTAATCTTCTAGGCATCTACTCAGCTATACCAACTCTGCCAAGACCAGAAAGCATGAACCCAACCAGCCAGAAAAGAATTCACATATCCTCTTTACCTTTTCTCCCTATCCCAGCTTTGATCAAAGTGACAGGTAATGAGGAAGTGAGCAAAGAGTGAATAGATAGCAGAAGCACCATGCCTCTCATCTCCACCACTAGCTTCCAAGCAACTGCATAAAATAGAAATGAGGAGATTTAATTGTAAATAAAGCAAAGAGATTTGATCATTACATAATGATACACATCATCAGTATTGAATTGTGACTAGGTTGTAACTGAAATTGACCCAAAAGAGGTTAGCTGCCTCCTTAAGATGTACAGCTGGTCACTGACAAAGCTGGAACACAAAACATAGATCAATTCAACTCCAATTCCCATACCATGTAATAACCAAATGATCCAAGTCTCTGTGTTTCCTGTAAACAGCCACAGCTTAAAAAGATTTCTAGGGCAAGGGACAGAACCTCTCAGCTTTCCAACCCACAAATAGGATTAATAATAACTGTTGATTCAGTGGTATAATAATTTCATTAAGTCAAACAAAATCCAGTGCTATGTTTATGTTTATAGTCTTAGTATTTTAGGGACATTCTGTATAACAGAATTCTTATACAGACAATTCTTAAAATTAGGTTATTGAATATGAACTAAAATGTGTAATTTTTAAAATACTTTATGTAAACAAACTTAGAAATCAAGAAAGTTATCCTTGCTCAGATAATGCATCACATTTTAAAATTCATTCATTGATATGTATAACAAATAAGCACCTAAGTCCTCCCATGAGCCTGGCAGTAGGCTAGGTGTTTTGAATATAGCAGCGATCAACTCAGACACAGTCTATGCATAATGAATAGTATAATCTAACAAGGAAAATGTATAAGAACAAGAAACTGTAGTTGTAAATTTTATTACAAAATATAAGTGCAACATGTTTATAACAGGAAAGCCTAATCTGCTTAGAAGTGTTAAGAATGAAGTAATGTTTGGACTGAGTCCAAAGAAGGTGAGTAGAAACAAGCTAAATGAAGATGGGATTGGAAATGAAGTACGGGACTGCTTAGGTCACTAACATACATATGTCACATATCAATCAGTATAGGCTGGGGTAGGTTGCATTGCTAGAATTTTACTTTTTTATAGTTATAAAATAATTTAAGTTTTGTTTAAAATGCAAATATTGTGAAAGAGAGATACAAAATACAAAGTACCATCTCCCTACAATCTCTATGATTACTGCTAACAGTTGGGGTATGTCTTACAATATTATTTTCAATCTATCAAATATTATGGACACATAAATATCTCAGATAGGACCATACTATAATAATATTCTACATGTATCACAAAACTTCTAATGGGCCTCTATTTATGTCAATAAATATAAATATAAACAAACTTTATGGAGTATCAAAATTGCTTGTCAATTTGTATGTCAATATTGTTTACATTTTTTAAAAACATTGCCAACAATGCTGGAATAATATTCTGTGTGTACATTTTGTGCATATTCCTGATTACTTGCAGAATAAATTACAGGAGTTGGAATTTTGGATCAAATTAAAAATTTGATGTTTACAGAAAGCTGTTCATTAATAATGAGTGCTATAGTTAATATGGTGACTTTTTAGATAACAGATTCTCATCCATTTTATACCAATAAATATATTAAAATATCTTAAGGCCCTTTGGATGTACTCCATGTTTATTCAGAATATCAACTCATTATGATAGGTAAATATGAGGTCAATTGGCCAAAGTGAAACAAAAATGCCCAAATTAATTAATCAACCTTTACTAGTTTCATGGGAATTCTGCAGAGGGAAATAATGACACTAGATGTGGGTTCTGCCTGAGTGATAATAACCAAACAATAGAGTGTGAATTTACTGTTTTAATTTTAATATTTGCTTTCCTTGCAGTTAGCTTGGTATCGGTGGTTGTCTGATTCCTGCACTATACATGTTAAGTCTCTTCAGTCATGTATGACTGTTGGTGACCCTGGACTGAGGGTCACCAGGCTCCTCTGTCCATGGGATTCTCCAGGCAGGAATGCTGGAGTGGGTTGCCAAGCCCTCCTACAGGGGATTTTCCCGACCCAGAGATTGAACTCCCATCTGTTAACATCTCCTGCATTAGTAGGCAGGTTCTTTACCACTAGCGCCCCCTGGAAAGCCCTCCTGCACTATAACTTTGGATAATATTGATGAATTTTGGCACTGTTTGGCATACTAAAATGTAAACTTACTGAGATTCATATTGATTAGAGATAACCTGCCATATTGATACAAAGTTATGGACAATAAGTTTTAATTATCTTGGAATCTGGAGAGACATCATCAGGTGACTCAAAACTATGTTACTAGCAAATATGGAGCTATATTTTAGATGTGCTAATTGATGGGATTGTTTGTGGATAATAGTGGCAGTCCATTTACAAAAAGAAATGCAGTTCAATTTCCTTTATTATTTTACTATGTACAGAATGTTTATGTCCCCCTCAAATTAATATGTTGAAATCTTAACTGCCAAAGATGATGATATTAGGAAGTGGGGACTTTGGAAGGTACTTTATAAAAGAGTATCCAGAGAGATACCCAGCTCTTCCACCATGTGAGGACACAGAAATTGCCAGTTATAGACTTGGAAGAGGACCCTCACCAGAAACTGTGACCCTTTTGACACCTTGATTTTGAACTTCTGACATCCAGCACTGTGAGAAATAAAGTTTTGTTGTTCATAAACTACCAGATGTATGCTATTTTGTATAGCAACCCAAACAGACTAAGACACATGTCAATACAACTTTAAAATCTGATGATATAATGGAATTTCACTTGCCTTTATTTAAACAAGAAATTTCATCTTGAATCAGAAATTCTGACCCATAAAATAGAAAATAATAGAATTTTCCAAGTAAATACCTGAAAACTTTGTGCTCATTTCAGTACTGGCCACCTTTTATTTGTGAGCTGTAATCCATACTTTATCCCTGACAACATAAGAAAAGTTATTCTATCAACAAGGATATCAAGATAAAAATAATCGTTGTGATTGATTCCAGACTCATGGTTCCAGTTATGATAGAAAACTTGATGATCAGAGAGCTTTTACTGAACTGTTAAGAAAAATCTGCTAATCTACCCTTCACAGCTGCTTTTGCAAAGTGGCCTCCGTCACATACTGATATTCTTTCTTTGAATCCATTAATGGCTTCAGTTAGCTAAGGGTGAGTGATGAGAGTTGCTTCTTTCCAATAGATATTTATGCAATTTATTTAATTTTCAGAGTTTATTCTAATATCTAAGTGATGGACATCTCTTTATACAGCCCTGCTCACAGAACATGCTGGATTTAAAAAAATTTTTTTAACCATACATGAACTTTCACAAGTTGGGGTATGTTCTTTGAAATGTGTCATCTTGGCTATGGCTGTTAGTCTCTCATAGGCTAGAGAGTGCAAAATAGTTTATCACCATCCTGCTTCAATAAAATGTAATAGGTGTAAATCAGAAGTATAAAGATTCCACATGGCATGGTGCATTTGATTTCAGAGTTGTTTTTCTCATTAGAAAAATAATACTTAGTCGTTGTCAAAACTTTGGAATATAAAGAGAAATAAATGAAAATCAGCCATGCATTTAACTCCCAAGAAAATCCCTCTTAACAACTCTGTATATTTCCTAATAGTCATTTTCTGTATATATATGGTTTTGTTTTTTGAGCTGTGATGATACTGTAAATTGTTTTATGTGCTGCCTAAACCTTTCCTCTTGTCACTAAAACTTTCTCATGACTATTTTTCCACAGCAGTTATATATTTACTGAGCGTGTAGTGGGTGCTCAATGAATGTTAAAAAGATGTCTCCACCCAGACTGCCTTTAACAGCTAATTATCTGCTGTATCTCTTCCTCTGTAATTGCAACTCCTCATTGCAGCCTTTAGTATTGCTATTCATTTCCTTCTCCCCACCAGCAGTTTACTTTGAAAATATTTCAAACCTATTATTTCAAGCAATAATAGTAGAGTCATCACCCATGTACCCTTCACCTATGTTCACTTTTTTTCACCTTCTGTGACATTTGCTTTCTTTTTTCCCCATCAACATATACTTTTTATTCTGAGTCATTTAAAAATAAGTTAGAGACTTCATGATACTTTGCCCTTAAATTCTTTTGCACATATTGCCTAAGAACAAGGGCATTCTACTACATAACTGCAAGCCATTTTTAAACCTAAGAAATATAATATGCATGCAATAATGGTAGTAAATATGGATAGAATTTATAACCACATTTTCCTTGTTGTGCAAGCTATGACTTTAATTTTTATTTTTTTTCTGTGTTGCAAGATTTAATCACATATTACTAGATGCATTTTTATAATTTTATGTATTTATTTTGCCCAGGTGGCTTGCAGGATCTTAGTTCCCTTACCGGGGATAGAACTTGGGCCCTCTGCAGTGAAAGTGCAGAGTCCTAACCAATGGGCCACCTGGGAAGTCCCTCAGTACATTTAGTTTCCTGCTTTTCCCTGAACTTTGTGGTTGCTGTCTAATAGATCCCATAGTGTCACAATTTTACCATTTCCTCAGTGTTGAATAACTGTACTGTCATAAGTAAAATTTTAATTTCATAAAACTAATCTATGTTCACAATGTAGAAATCAGAAATCACAATGCACAAAATACAGATGAAAAACTAAAAAATAGCTCATCTTAAATGTTCACATATATTCATTCTGCTGCACTATATGCATGGATAGAGAGGTATATAAAAATGTTTATGAAAATATGATCATTAAAATATATGTATTTTATATGTGCCTACTAAACATATGATTGCATGCATATATATTTGTGGGGGTAACAGTATGTTACAGATGATACCACTCTAATGGCAGAAACTGAAGAAGAACTAAAGAGCCTCTTGATGATGGTGAAAGAGGAGAGTGAAAAAGCTGGTTTGAAACTCAACATTAAAAAACTAAGATCATGGCATCTGATCCCATCACTTCATGACAAATAGACAGGGGAAAAGTGGAATCAGTGACAAATTTTATCCTCTTGGGCTACAAAATCACTGCAGATGGTGACTGCAGCCATGAAATTAAAAGACGCTTGCTCCTTGGAAGGAAAGCTCTGACAAATCTAGACAGCATGGACACCTTTGCTGGCAAAGGTTTATGTAGTCAAAGCTATGGTTTTTCCAGTAGTTGTGTACAAATGTGCGAGTTGGACCATAAAGGAAGCCGAGCACCGAAGAATCAATGCTTTTGAACTGTGGTGTTGGAGAAGACTCTTGAGAGTCCCTTGGACTGCAGGGAGATCAAACCAGTCAATCCTAAAGGAAATAACCCTGAATATTCACTGAAACTGAAGCTCCGATACTTCAGCCAGTTGATGCAAAGAACTGACTCACTGAAAAAGACTCTGATGCTGGGAAAGATTGAAGGCAAAAGGAGAAGGGGGTAACAGAGGATGAGATGGTTAGATAGCATCACCAGCTCAATGGATATTAATTTGCAGAAATTCTGGGAGATAGTGGAGTACAGCGGAGCCTGGCATGCTTTAGTCCATGGGGATGCAGAGTCAGACAAAACATAGCGACTGAACAATAGCAACAACAGATATAAGGAAGTATTTCTACATCAAGAAATAGTCTTGGATTATATCATTCTAATGGCTGCTTGGAACTTTTTCTACTCATTTCATAATTATTTAATCAATCTCTTATTTTTATACAATTAAGATTTCAGTATTTTAGTAATAAATAATTAGCATTATTTTAATTAAGTTACTTTAGCACATTAGTCATTATTTCTTTAAGGTATATTGATAACTTTGAGGCTGATGAATTAAATATGTTCAGTCACTCAGTCATGTCTGACTCTTTGCAATCCCGTGGACTTTAGCCCACGAGGCTCCTCTGTCCATGGGATTTTTCCAGGCAAGAATACTGGAGTGGGTTGCTGTTTCCTACATCTGGGAATCTTGCCTGCCCAGGGATTGAACCCACGTCTCCTGCATCTGCTGCATTGGCAGGCAGATTCGTTACCACCTGGGAAGCCCAAGAGAGAGTTCTACCATTATATATACAGAAGTACTATTTTCAATGAATATTTATGTGTAAACATTGCTTATGTTAAGTACACATTTATTGAATACCTACTGTGTTTCCAGTTAATATCATGGACCGTTACATTTGATACATGTCTTCCCCTTGAGTTCTGAAAGAGTAAGTCATTTGCTGGAGATAAATCATACAGCTATTTTTGAAGCCAAATCTGTCTGACTTCAAAGACTGTGCATATCATAATTATGTGCACGCTTTCTCCAGGGGAATTGAAGGCTCTTTGATGCTGCCAAAATCTCCTGAGGATAAGGCGGGCCTGTTCACAAGTGGTTACTCCTGTGTGAGGCTTTAAAAACCTCTTAATTTTTAAGGTTTCACCCAGTTATGTAAAAGCTCCTTCATGCGTGCTTTAAAGTTATCCACTTAATGCCATTAGAGTCACTGTGGACAGTACGGTGGTCAAAGTTCCCTTATTACTTTTCAAAACACATTTTCCATCAGTCTTCGTGGCTATTCTCTGTCCATACCCCTTCCTTTGTTTTGGTATCCCCACTATTTATTCTTTTATTCATGTATTTATTCACTCATGCACAAGTATTTGTGGCGCGTCTACCATGTGCCTCGTGCGTGATCAGAAGTGCTGTTACCTTTCCTCCCTCCCCTATTCTACCTTTTTTTGGTCTCTTCTTACTAAAGTCACATTGTTCATGCTAAGTCCAAGTCATTTATGGATGATCTGAATTAATGATCTGTAGGAAGCAAAGGTGAAAATTTCACCTAGCACAATGCCATGAGGGTTTAAATATAGGCTTGTTTTTAATTATTCTCTTTAGTGACCTTGGTAAGAACTTTTTTTTCTCTGACTTCAGACCACTTTTTAAAATTCTTGTGAATATATGTAACTGTTTGCTAAGGTTGGGTATTGATTAGCTTCATCAATATTGGATCACCTCCCAGTCCTGCAGTCTCCACAGGGTCAGGCTCATTTGCATTGTGTTAAATTGCAGGCTACCTCAGGAAACCTCCTCTTGTGAGATAAATACTAACATTACATAGCTATCCAGAATTTATCCTTTCACTCTATCAGGAAAATTTGAATCGTTTTTTCCACTATGAAATGGTATGCTTTAAACAATAACCTCCTAGTAAAAAAGCAATGTTCTTCACTTAACTTTTCCAGAAAAAAGAAAACTTACCTTTCATGATTCAAGTCGTGCAGGTTAAAAATCTAACCCTTTACATAGATTATAAAAATCCACTCTTTGATAAAATACCTGCTTCCAATTCACATATTAATTTATGAATGCCATAATGCATTAATCAGAAATTATAGTATCACATTTACTGCCAATTAAAAAATGTCAAACACCCTGATCCTATAGCAGTAGAGATAAAACACTGCATTGAGAAAAACCAATCTTCTAAAACAGGACTGGGTGACTTGGTCAATGTTCCTAGACTGCAAGTACATATCTGAGTTTACGAACACAATGTAGGGTGCATTTCTAGACACTCAAAACAGAAATGTTAGCATGAAAGGATAAAAGGATGCATTCCTAAGGGGCTAAATAAATCATACATCTAACTTTATTCAGTTCATTTCAGTTCAGTCGCTCAGTCGTGTCTGACTCTTTGCGACCCCATGGACTGCAGCACGACAGGCCTCCCTGTCCATCGCCAACTCCCAGAGTATACTCAAACTCAAGTCCATCGAGTCGGTGATGCCATCCAACCATCTCATCTTTTGTCATCCCCTTCTCCTCCTGTCTTCAATCTTTCCCAGCACCAGCGTTTTTTCTACTGAGTCAGTTCTTCGCATCAGGTGGCCAAAGTATTGGAGCTTCCGCTTCAGCATCAGTCCTTCCAATGAATACCCAGGACTGATCTCCTTTAGGATGGTCTGGTTGGATCTCCTTGCAGTCCAAGGGACTCTCAAGAATCTACTCCAACACCACAGTTCAAATGCATCAATTCTTCGGTGCTCAGCTTTCTTTATAGTCCAACTCTCACATCCATACATGACTACTGGAAAAATGGTAGCTTTGACTAGATGGACCTTTGTTGGCAAGGTAATGTCTCTGCTTTTTAATATACTGCCTAGGATGGTCATAATTTTCTTCCAAGGAACAAGCATTTTTTAATTTCATGGCTGCAGTCACCATCTGCAGTGATTTTGGAGCCCAGAAAAATAAACTGTCACTGTTTCCACTGTTTCCCCATCTATTTGCCATGAAGTGATGGGACCAGATGCCATGATCTTAGTTTCCTGAACGTTGAGCTTTAAGCCAACTTTTTCACTCTCCTCTTTCACTTTCAACAAGAGGTTCTTTAGTTCCTCTTCACTCTCTGCCATAAGGGTGGTGTCATCTGCATATCTGAGGTTATTGCTATTTCTTCCAGCAACCTTGATTCCAGCTTGTGCTTTATCCAGCCCAGTGTTTCTCATGATGTACTCTGCATATAAGTTAAATAAGCAGGGTGACCATATACAGCCTTGACATACTCCTTTCCCTATTTGGAACCAGTATGTTGCTCCAAGTCCGGTTCTAACTGCTGCTTCCTAACCTGCATACAGATTTTTCAAGAAATCTTGAGAAAGGTCAAATAATCAGATGGTCTGATATTCCCATCTCTTTAAGAATTTTCCAGTTTGCTGTGATCCACACAGTCAAAGGCTTTGGCATAGTCAATAAAGCAGAAGTAGATGTTTTTCTGGAACTCTCTTGTTTTTTTGATGATCCAACAGATGTTGGCAATTTGATCTCTGGTTCCTCTGCATTTTCTAAATCCAACTTGAACATCTGGAAGTCATGGTTCATGTACTGTTGAAGCCTGGCTTGTAGAAATTTGAGCATTACTTTACTAGCATGTGAGATGAGTACAATCATGTGGTAGTTTGAACATTCTTTGGCATTGCCTTTCTTTGGGATTGGAATGAAAACTGACCTTTTCCAGTCCTGTGGCCACTGCTGAGTTTTCCCAATTTGCTGGCATATTGAGTGCAGCACTTTCACAGCATCATCTTTTAAGATTTGAAATAGCTCAACAGGAATTCCGCCACCTCCACTAGCTTTGTTCGTAGTGATGCTTCCTAAGGCCCACTGACTTCACATTCCAGGGTGTCTGACTCTAGTGGTAGATCATACCATCATGATTATTTGGGTCATGAAGATCTTTTTTATACAGTTCTTCTGTGTATTCTTGCCACCTCTTCTTAATATCTTCTGCTTCTGTTAGGTCCATACCATTTCTGTCCTTTATTGTTCCCATCTTTGCATGAAATGTTTCCTTGTTATCTCCAATTTTCTTGAAGAGGTCTCTAGTCTTTCCCATTCTATTGTTTTCCTCTATTTCTCTGCACTGATCACTGAGGAAGTCTTTCTTATCTCTCCTTGCTATTCTTTGGAACTCTGCATTCAAATGGGTATATTTTTCCTTTTCTCCTTTGCCTTTTACTTCTCTTCTTTTCTCAGCTCTTTGTAAGGCCTCCTCAGACAACCATTTTGCCATTTTTCATTTCTTTTTCTTGGGAATGGTCTTGATCCCTGCCTCCTGTACAATGTCACAAACCTCTGTCCATAGTTCTTCAGGCACTCTATCAGATCTAATCCCTTGAATCTGTTTCTCACTTCCACTGTATGGTCATAAGGGATTTGATTTAGGTCATACCTGAATGGTCTAGTGGTTTTTCCCACTTTCTTCAATTTCAGTCTGAATTTGGCAATAAGGAGTTCATGATCTGAGTCACAGTCAGCTCCCGGTCCTGTTTTTGCTAACTGTATAGAGCTTCTCCATCTTTGGCTGCAAAGAATATAATCAATCTGATTTTGGTGTTGACCATCTGGTGATGTCCATGTGTAGAGTCTTCTCTTGTATTGTTGGAAGAGGGTGTTTGCTATGACCAGTGCATTCCCTGGCAAAACTCTATTAGCTTTTGCCCTCCTTCATTCTGTGCTCCAAGGCCAAATTTACCTGATACTCCAGGTGTTTCTTGACTTCCTACTTTTGCATTCCAGTCCCCTATAATGAAAAGGACATCTTTTTTGGGTGTTAGTTCTAGAAGGTCTTGCAGATCTTCATAGAACCGTTCAACTTCAGCTTCTTCAGCATTACTGGTCAGGGCATAGACTTGGATTACTGTGATATTGAATGGTTTGCCTCAGAAATGAACAGAGATCATTCTGTCATTTTTGAGATTGCATCCAAGTACTGCATTTTTGACTCTTTTGTTGACTATTATGGCTGCTTAATTACTTCACTAAAATTGAATAAAACTCATGGGTTTAATTTTTTAAGAAATATAAATTATCGTCCTTTTTTTCTTCCTGAGCACCATGGTAAGGTATTTGTAGGAAAAGAGTAAAGATGATTTTTCATGTGCTAACAAAATCTTTTCAAAGGTACAAGAATTAAAACCAATAATGACAAATATCAAACCAAGTGTTTGTTATGTTATAATAACAGGAAGTTATCTTTGTATGCTGACAAGTCCTAACATATTTTGCTGTCATCTATTAATATGTAGACCTCTTGTAGCATGCAACTTGAACTTTTTATCTGTGTGCCTACAAATGGAAATAACATCAAGGTTTTAACACTTGACCATATACATTGAGAAACTTTTCCTCTAATAGGAAAATTTAGAGACTACTGCACAAATAATGATAATAGAGAAATACACTATAAGCATGAGCAGAATCAATACCCCACCCAAACTTCAGTCCTGAGTATTCATTAGAAGGACTGATGCTGAAGCTGAAGCTCCAATATTTTGGCCACCTGATATGAAGAGTCAACTCATTACAAAAGACCCTGATGCTGGGAAAGATTGAAGGCAGGAGGAGAAGGGGACAACAAAGGATGAGATGATTGGATGGCGTCACCTGCTTGATGGCCATGAGTTTGTGCAAGCTCCGGGAGATGGTGAAGGGTAAGGAAGCCTGACGTGCTGCAGTCCATGGGGCCTCAAAGAGTCGGACACGACTGAGCCACTGAACAACAGCATAAAGCAAGGACCATGAGCTTCAGATAAGAATCTCTCATCTTCTTTTTTTCAACCAGCTTAACTCTTGTACTTACTCTCATCAGACTTGTCCAAAGTCTGGGACTGACTTATTTACTGACTGGCAGTTATTTAAATGTTTTTGCCTTATCGAACTTCCTGTTTGGTACAGAAAATGACCTCACCTGTATTTTTCCTACATTTGTCTCAAAGTCCCTCATGCTTCTCATGGACATCACTGCCTGGCAGCTTTGACTTCTGCTTAGTGTTGCTTCTGTCAGTCTTTGTCTTGCCTCCCTTGATTCCTGAACCATGAATGATTCCAGTCCTCAGTGTCCGCCCACTTGCCACCGGTAAACCCTTGTTCTGTCCTTCACTACCATTTTAATTGCTTCTAGATTGGTCTTTGGTCTAGAACTTTGGTCTCTGGGTGCACTGAGATGTCTAGCAACATCCCTACCACTATTCACAGTCTTGGTAGTCATCCTATTTCTAGTCCTGGCCAAAGATAACTGGTCCAGTGAGATGACTGAATCAGAGTTTGTTTATATATTGTGCTTTCTTTCCCCTGACTACTTGAATTTAAAACTAAAAATAGTACCGGGAACTTTAAATGGAGGAAGAAAATGAACAGCATATAAATAGGTAGATGTTCCAGAAAAGTGGTTGGTTGATTGATGATTTGTTTATAGCAACAACTACCACCCCTAACTCTCCCCTCCTAGGACTTAGCAATCTGACTTTGTTCTTGTTTCTTGAGTAAAGTGTTAAGATCAAAATAAAATTTGCTGTCCCTGGGACCAAAGCACTCAATAGTAAGTATTCAATAAATATTTATTATTGTTATTATTGATTGCCACTTTTGACATTTCTGGAATCAAATGGTCTCATTAAGAGAAAATTCAATCATATTTAAAACACTAAAAAATGTTTAGAAAAAAGAAGTCATCTGATGTCCTTTGCTCTTTTTCTCACGGAGAAAGAATAAAGAAATTACAGGATAGCCTTAAATCAATGTTAGGATTTTCACAAACTTTCGTGTTCAGTTCAGTTCAGTCGCTCAGTCGTGTCTGACTCTTTGCAACCCCATGAATCGCAGCATGCCAAGCCTCCCTGTCCATCACCAGCTCCCAGAGTTTACTCAAACTCATGTCCGTCGAGTCTGTGATGCAATCCAGCCATCTCATCCTCTGTTGTCCCCTTCTCCTCCTGCCCACAATCCCTCCCAGCATCAGGGTTTTTTCCAATGATTCAACTCTTCGCATGAGGTGGCCAAAGTACTGGAGTTTCAGTTTCAGCATCAGGCCTTCCAGTGAACACCCAGGACTGATTTCCTTTAGGATGTACTGGTTGGATCTCCTTGCAGTCCAAGGGACTCTCAAGAGTCTTCTCCAACACCACAGTTCAAAAGCATCAATTTTTTGGTGCTCAGCTTTCTTCACAGTCCAACTGTCACATCCATACATGACCACTGGGAAAACCATAGCCTTGACTAGATGGACCTTTGTTGGTAAAGTAATGTCTTTGCTTTTTAATATGCTATCTAGGTTGGTCATAATTTTCCTTCCAAGGAACAAGCATCTTTTAACTTCATGGCTGCAGTCACCATCTGCAGTGATTTTGGAGCCCAAAAAAATAAAGTCTGACACTATTTCCACTGTTTCCCCATCTATTTGCCATGAAGTGATGGGACCAGATGCCATGATCTTAGTTTTCTGAATGTTGAGCTTTAAGCCAACTTTTTCACTCTCCTCTTTCACTTTCAACAAGAGGCTTTTTAGTTCCTCTTCACTCTCTGCCATAAGGGTGGTGTCATCTGCATATCTGAGTTTATTGCTATTTCTCCCGGCAATCTTGATTCCAGCTTGTGCTTCCTCCGGCCCAGTGTTTCTCATGATGTACTCTGGGTATAAGTTAAATAAGCATGGTGACAACATACAGCCTTGACGTACTCCTTTTCCTATTTGGAACCAGTCTGTTGGTCCATGTCCAGTTCTAACTGTTTCTTCCTGACCTGCACACAGATTTCTCAAGAGGCAGGTCAGGTGGCCAGGTATTCCCATCTCTTTCAGAATTTTCCGGAGTTTATTGTGATCCACACAGTCAAAGGCTTTGGCATAGTCAGTAAAGCAGAAACAGATGTTTTCCTGGAATGTGAAGTCAAGTGTGCCTTAGAAAGCATCACTATGAACAAAGCTAATGGAGGTGATGGAATTCTGGTTGAGCTATTTCAAATCCCGAAAGATGATGCTGTGAAAGTGTTGCACTCAATATGCCAGCAAATTTAGAAAACTCAGCAGTGGCCACAGGACTGGAAAAGGTCAATTTTCATTCCAATCCCAAAGAAAAGCAATGCCAAAGAATGCTCAAACTACTGCACGATTGCACTCATCTCACATGCTAGTAAAGTAATGCTCAAAATTCTCCAAGCCAGGCTTCAGCAATACATGAACTGTGAACTTCCAGATGTCCAAGCTGGTTTTAGAAAAGGCAGAGGAACGAGAGATCAAATTGCCAACATCCTCTGGATCATTGAAAAAGCAGGAGTTCCAGAAAAAGAAAAACATCTATTTCTGCTTTATTGACTTTCAAGTGTAGCAACCCTTTAAAATGGCACCATTATGCTGTAACCTTGGGTAAACGACACTTCTCTAATGCTACTTCTTCATTTGTAAAATATGAGAGATGGACAACAGAAATAAAAGGAACCATTTCCCACCCACAGATCCCATAGATGTATGATTTTAAACACGTAGGTATATTGGATATATCAGAAATGTGTTGCAGTGACAAACATGCCTTATCCAATATATTTTTCAAAGACCCACTGTTTTTTATGCATCAGTAAGTTCAGTTTTTCAAGAATTAATCATTCAAGCTGACATTTATAATTTAAAGAATCTTAATATTGAATGAAAACAGTTTTAAAATTGATAGGAATCCAGTTGATAAAGTGCTTTTGATGAGGTTTAAAAAATTTAGGATGAATTTTGATATTGACAAGGAAGTTAATATCAAGTACAAGTTACCTACCTTAGAAGAAAATAGCATATTGATGAGTTTTATAAGGCCAAAGATCATAAATAAACACTTGAACTCTTTAAGTGTGCTCCAGGTGAAAGTTGAAAACCTAATTAATTCGTAAGTTAAAAACTATTTTTATTAAATTTGTAACAAATTACCACTTGCCTTTATAAGAGTCACTTTTTTTTTCCTTTTAGTTTAGATACTGGCCCTAATTATATCATTCCTTGTACCTAAAATAACCTTCTAAAAGTGATTGTAGTTATGCTTTCCTCTTTTTAATAGTGCTTATTAGAAGCAAATCATTAAGCACCACATACCACTAAAGGATTGGTAAGTTAAGCCCTCCCTTCCTGAGGGGATAGTATCCATTAAGTTATTTGAAATTCCTCTGTGTGCAAGGGTTGTCTCTTCTCTCCATATGAGGTAAAATTTTAAGTCTTTGTAGATCTGAAAATACCTTTCTTCTGCTCTCACTCAATTGGTTGCTTTACCTGTTACAGAAACCTGAGCTGAAATAACTACCTCTGAATTTTGAAAACATCACTTTCAGATAAGAAATCCAATGTCCTTTGTATTTTTATTCCTTGTGGCTGTTCGCTCTGGAAGCTATGGGTATCTTTTCAACCTTGGTGATCTGAACTTTTATGATACTGTGCCTTTTTTGGAGGGTGAGGGTGACATTCAATGATACCTTTCAATCTGATGCCATTTGATCTTCAACTCTGTATAATGTTCCTTTATTATTCATTTGATAGTTCCCCCTGTTGTTCCCCACTTTCTCTTGCCTACCTTTCTGGAACCCCTCTTGGTCAAGGGGTTAAAAGACTTTGTTTTTCTTTCCTTGTTTCATTTATTTGTCATTTTCTTTTACTTCTTGAAGAGTTTATCTAGCTTTATCTTCCACTTTCCTTTTAAAATTTTGGTTTCTCTAGCTGTCTCTTGCTTTCTGGCAAGAGATTTCTGGCAGATTGTTTTATCCTGGCATCATGTTCAATGAAAGCAATAATTTCTCTTATCTATTCCCCAGGTGGCGCTAGTGGTAAAGAATCTGCCTGCCAAGGCAGGAGACATAAGAGAGGTGGGTTAGAATTCTGGGTCTGAAAGATCCCCTGGAGCAGGGCATGACAACCCACTCCAGTATTCTTGCCTGGAAAATCCCATGAACAGAGGAGCCTGGTAGACCACAGTCCATGGGGTAGCAAAGAGTCTGACTTGATTGAAGTGACTTAGCATGCAAACATTTGGTATCAAAGTATAATGTAATATTTGTTTTAAATTTTTAGCTTTTTCTGTCTCAACTCTATTTTCTTGAAATTCATTTGACTTGTATGTTTTGTTCATTTCATAGGCTCCCTCATTCACTGGGATGTTTGGAAGATTTCCTCAAACGTCTCTTCATATTGTGTAGCTTTTAAAAGCAGCAAATTTTAGCTCCAATTCCATTATCATAATTTGTCAGAACTGGGAGATTCTTTCTCTTAGACCTTTTAGTTTCTCCAAAGAAGAGATTAAACACCCATACACTGTTTTTCTGGAAATAGATCAAGATTGTCTTTAAGAATGCAGACTTTTTACTCAGTTCCTATATATTATCCAATCCCACTGGTATGCTAAGGATTGAAGCAACTTCATCTGTGAGATTTGGAATTTGACTGGCTGATAGACGAGAAGAGGGCACAAGAGGAATTACTCCACTTACCTGATTCTTAAATATCTCTCTGTTTTCAGTGATGTACCCTAGCCACACATCTGTTGCAGCAGGTAACTCCAAGCCTCCATCCTCTCAGGGATTCTTTTGGAAAGTCATCTTGCTCCTCATCCTTAATTCACTCTGTAGGAATATAAGTTTGAAAATCCTTCTGTTCAGCTCACTCAGGTATCATTCACCTGCTTTAACCTGTAAACTTTGTTGAAATGTCCCCTAAAGCATCCTGTCTTACTCCTTGTCTTCATGACATGTTTACACTTTTTTCTTCTTTTATTTTCCTTTTACTGGGAAGGGAAGAGGTAAGGAGGAAAATGCAATAATCAATTCACCTCATTTAGATTGAAATCCTCCAATATCTAATTTTTTGAGGAGTATTTACACATGGTTGCTTGAAAAAAACTCCCCCATTTCAGGTTATTTAGAAACAAAATACAAATGCTAAAAAGTTTCATTTTTGCAGATTTAAGAAATATATGAATTCCAAATATCTGGTCATGAAAGCTGTTTATTTGTATCTTGACACTATAGCAAGTAGTTAAATTATAATTATATTTACACTAGTATAAAAAATTTTATTTTATTTTTGAAATGCATATTAATACCAAATAATTTTCTGTTATAATTATTTTAAAGTAAGGATAGGAAAATTTTTCTATAGAACAAAATTTTCTTTCTCTATTACGAATGCTATTAGGTTTGCATTAAAACTAATTCTATAAAAACCTTTAATAATAAATTGGTCTGAAACATTTTACTCCAAATAACTTCATCATTTACCATGGAAAAATTTTAATTGAAGATTTTTAAAGCATCTCATAATAAATTTTACTATGAACAAGATTTACAGCTCAATACATTTTTATAAAGTGCTAAGTGAGATGCCCTGCAGCCCTTTCTAATGTTGATGAAACTCTAATAGTTCTATCATTTTAAGTTACATTTTAACATTCACATTTTTCTTAAAGTGTGTTTTGAATGTGAGATATTTTTAAATTATTTGATTTAACAACCATTTGTTCAACAGTAATTATAAGCGAGGAACTCTTCTAGGCACCAGGGATGTAACAGTGAAGAAAGCAGACAAGATCTTTCAAGAGGCTCATATTCTTGGAGTGGGAAGAGGAGATGACAGTAAATAAGTGAATATAAATAGCTAAGATCATTAGGATAAAAACACATGAAGGAAATAAATAAGATATGATAGCTGAAATTAAGATGTATGCTCCTTGGAAGAAAAGCTATGACCAACCTAGACAGCATATTAAAAGCAGAGACTTACTTTTAGTAAGTTGTCTTATTTTAATTTATTATTTATAGTAATTACCAACTTACTTTAATAGTTACTTTACCAACAAAAGTCTGTATAATCAAAGCTATGGTTTTTTCCAGTAGTCATGTATGGATGTGAGAGTTGGACCGTAAAAAAAGCTGGGCACCAAAGAATTGCTACTTTTGAACTGTGATGTTGGAGAAGACTCTTGAGAGAGTCCTTTGGACTGCAAAGAGATCACACCAGTCAATCCCAGTCCTAAATACTCATTGGAAGGACTGATGCTGAAGCTGAAGCTCCAATACTTTGGCCGCCTGATGCGAAGAACTGACTCACTAGAAAAGACCCTGGTGCTGGGAAAGATTGAAGTCAGCAGGAAAAGTGGACAAAACTGGATGATGTGGTTGGATGGCATCACTGACTTGATGAACATGAATCTGAGCAAGCTCCGGTAGTGGTGATCAACAAGGAAGCCTGGCATGCTGCAGTCTCTGGGGTCGCAAAGAGTCACACACGACTGAGCAATTGAACTGAATTAATAGAGAATATCAGGCTTATGGAGTAGGAAGCCTTACTTTTCAGTTAGGTGACACTTATCCAGTTCAGGTTTTTTGGAAGAGTGTTGGACTCATTGTTTTATCCTTTCTTTCAAATTACTGAAATAACCTAGAGAAGGCACAGTGGCGGGACAACTCAAATACACTGGGGACAGTCAGAGTGGGGAGTCCTTGATGGAGCCTGAACACAGGGAATAGACACTTTGGGGATGTCTCCTCAGCTCACAATGCTTCCCTTCCTGCCCCTTCCTCCATTCCCAGGATGTTGCCCTCATGGTCATTTTCCCCGTAATATGGTGAATCATGACCATACGGCCGGGGCATATTTGATTAGACTGGTCAAGACCAAGACCAAGTTGCTGAGTTTTCCCTCATTGTGGCTGCAGATGGAACAGAAGCTATGGGGCTGACCTACGTTTGGAAACCAATTTAATAAGACAGACAAAATGAAGCAAATGTATTGAAAGAAGAATTGGTACAGCAGAGTTCTCACTTCTTAGGTCCCAATTGCCTTCAGGTGCTCAAATTCCGTCACTGCTCCCACATTCCAAATCAAATCCTCATCAGACAAGAACATTTTAAGAAATTAAGTCTAGTTCCCACAGATTTCTATTATCAAAAGAGTTGGGAAAAAAATGTATTAGTGACAACGCATATTTCATCTGAATACTGAATATTAATAAAGCAACTAATATTAATGTGGGCATACAACAAGTTGGGCATCCCAGGTAACTTAGCAGTAAAGAATCTGCCTGCCATTCAGCAGATGCAGGAGACTTGGGTTCAATCCCTAAGTCGGGAAGAATCCCCTGGAGGAGGGCATGGCAACCCACTCCGGCATTCTTGTCTGAAGAATCCCATGGACAGAGAAGCCTGACAGTCACAGGCTCCATGGGGTCACAAAGAATCAGACACTACTGAGTGACTGAGCATGCACACACACACAAGTCATAAATCAGAGACACAACACACTCACCACTTAAGCCTAAAGAAATATTTATACTACTTATGAAATGGCTCTACTGCATGTGATTAAACTTGCACTATTGGATTTTATTTTTATCCTATAAACAAGCACAATGCATTTTTTTTTTATCTCAGATCTCCACATTGTGCCCCTCACTCTCAATTTTTTTTTTTAATTTTTTTATTAGTTGGAGGCTAATTACTTCACAACATTTCAGTGGGTTTTGTCATACATTGATATGAATCAGCCATAGATTTACACTTATTCCCCATCCCGATCCCCCCTCCCATCTCCCTCTCCACCCGATTCCTCTGGGTCTTCCCAGTGCACCAGGCCCAAGCACTTGTCTCATGCATCCCACCTGGGCTGGTGATCTGTTTCACCATAGATAGTATACATGCTGTTCTTTTGAAACATCCCACCCTCACCTTCTCCCACAGAGTTCAAAAGTCTGTTCTGTATTTCTGTGTCTCTTTTTCTGTTTTGCATATAGGGTTATCGTTACCATCTTTCTAAATTCCATATATATGTGTTAGTATGCTGTAATGTTCTTTATCTTTCTGGCTTACTTCACTCTGTATAAGGGGCTCCAGTTTCATCCATCTCATTAGGACTGGTTCAAATGAATTCTTTTTGACGGCTGAGTAAAATTCCATGGTGTATATGTACCACAGCTTCCTTATCCATTCATCTGCTGATGGGCATCTAGGTTGCTTCCATGTCCTGGCTATTATAAACAGTGCTGCGATGAACATTGGGGTGCACGTGTCTCTTTCACACGGTATGTTTCTCCATCTGTTTGTGTCCTCTTTGATTTCTTTCATCAGTGTTTTATAGTTTTCTATGTATAGGTCTTTTGTTTCTTTAGGTAGATATACTCCTAAGTATTTTATTCTTTTTGTTGCAATGGTGAATGGTATTGTTTCCTTAATTTCTCTTTCTGTTTTTTCATTGTTAGTATATAGGAATGCAAGGGATTTCTGTGTGTTAATTTTATATCCTGCAACTTTACTATATTCGTTGATTAGTTCTAGTAATTTTCTGGTAGAGTCTTTAGGGTTTTCTATATAGAGGATCATGTCATCTGCAAACAGTGAGAGTTTCACTTCTTCTTTTCCTATCTGGATTCCTTTTACTTCTTTTTCTGCTCTGATTGCTGTGGCCAAAACTTCCAACACTATGTTGAATAGTAGTGGTGAGAGTGGGCACCCTTGTCTTGTTCCTGATTTCAGGGGAAATGCTTTCAATTTTTCACCATTGAGGGTGATGCTTGCTGTGGGTTTGTCATATATAGCTTTTATTATGTTGAGGTATGTTCCTTCTATTCCTGCTTTTTGGAGAGTTTTAATCATAAATGAGTGTTGAATTTTGTCAAAGGCTTTCTCTGCATCTATTGAGATAATCATATGGTTTTTATCTTTCAATTTGTTAATGTGGTGTATTACGTTGATTGATTTGCGGATATTGAAGAATCCTTGCATTCCTGGGATAAAGCCCACTTGGTCATGGTGTATGATTTTTTTAATATGTTGTTGGATTCTGTTTGCTAGAATTTTGTTAAGGATTTTTGCATCTATGTTCATCAGTGATATTGGCCTGTAGTTTTCTTTTTTTGTGGCATCTTTGTCAGGTTTTGGAATTAGGGTGATGGTGGCCTCATAGAATGAGTTTGGAAGTTTACCTTCTTCTGCAATTTTCTGGAAGAGTTTGAGTAAGGTAGGTGTTAGCTCTTCTCTAAATTTTTGGTAGAATTCAGCTGTGAAGCCATCTGGTCCTGGGCTTTTGTTTGCTGGAAGATTTTTGATTACAGTTTCGATTTCCTTGCCTGTGATGGGTCTGTTAAGATCTTCTATTTCTTCCTGGTTCAGTTTTGGAAAGTTATACTTTTCTAAGAATTTGTCCATTTCATCCAAGTTGTCCATTTTATTGGCATAGAGCTGCTGGTAGTAGTCTCTTATGATCCTTTGTATTTCAGTGTTGTCTGTTGTGATCTCTCCATTTTCATTTCTAATTTTGTTAATTTGGTTCTTCTCTCTTTGTTTCTTAATGAGTCTTGCTAATGGTTTGTCAATTTTGTTTATTTTTTCAAAAAACCAGCTTTTAGCTTTGTTGATTTTTGCTATGGTCTCTTTAGTTTCTATTGCATTTATTTCTGCCTTAATTTTTAAGATTTCTTTCCTTCGAATCTCTAAACTGACCTGTATGTAGTTGGTCCATCTATAAAGGGGATGTATGCATAGGGACAATTGTGACTCAATATAATAACATTAAAATCTTAAATTTTTGTTTATCTTACTGTGCATGTGGGCATGCTAAGTAGCTTCAGTTGTGTCCGGCTCTTTGTGACCCTATAGACTGTAGCCCACCAGGCTCCTCTGTCCATGGGATTCTCCAGGCAAGAATACTGTAGTGGGTTGCCCTATCCTCTTCCAGGGGATCTTCCCGACCCAGGGATCGAACCTATGTCTCATGTTTCCTACATTGGCAGGTGGGTTCTTTACCACTAATGCCACCTAGGAAGCCCTTATCCTCTGTAAAGTTTTTTTGTTTTTTAATTATGGTAAAATTTACATAATGTAAAGTTTACCATTGTACCATCTGAAGTGTGGGCTTAAGTGTGGGCACAGCCTTCTCACTGTCACTCAATGTCTGTCCTGCTTTCAGAATCAAGTACAAACTCTATACCACAGTATATAAGAAACCTAGCAATTTGCCTTACTCTTCTTTCAAACTTCTCCATCTTCATCTCTCATAATGAGCTTCATGAATGCTACATTCTAGACTCTGAGCTATTTGTGATTTTTCATCATATCAACAACTTTCTCTGGTTGGATTATCTTCCTAAGCTGTGCAGAGTCAGCACAAACTGTCCTTGAATTAAGAAAATGTCAGATAGCTTTTGTTTAATCAGTGAATATTTTTTAAAAGCACAAGTCTATGAGCAAGGCCTTCTTAAGTTGGTGTCAAAATGGATGGATGAGCCACGTCTTGTCCAGGGAGCTAGAAAGAAATGAGAGAGTAGAAACCAATTTATACTCTACCTGCCTAAGGCAGGAAAGTTACTGCAAATCCATAGGAAAATGGCTTCCTTATCACCACTTACCATCATGTATTGTAGGTTATTGGCAGATGGCCTAGTGGTTATATGATCAATAATGTAAGTGACTGGAACTTCTGGGCAAATGGGTACCATGACTTCTTCACTCTCAGGATACTTTTCATCTTCTTCATAAAGGTAGAATTAAAAAGTCTTAATTTCTGACAGATTTCAGTCTCTAACTTCTTGAGAGAATCTGTACAAAGTGGAAAAAAATAGTGGGCCTATCTCCTCCAATCTGGGCAGATATACTCACCTAATCTCAAAATAGCTAAAAGATGTTTATTATGTAGAATAAAACTCAAAATTCTGTTCTAGTAAATTTTAAAGCTCCTTTGTATAAAATATATAAATAACAAGGTCCTACTGTATAGCACAGGGAATTATATTCAATAATTTTTAATAAACTTGGTGGAAAAGAGGGCTTCCCTGGTGGCTCAGATGGTAAAGAATTTGCCTGCAATGCAGGAGGCCTGGGTTTGATCCCTGGATTGGGAAGATCCCCTAGAGAAGGGAATGGCAACCCACTCCAGTATTCTTGCCTGGAGAATTCCATTGACAGAGGAACCTGGCGGGCTACAGTGGAAAAGTGTCTGGAAAAGAATATGTATATATAAATATATATATATATGTAAGTATCTATAACTGGATCACTTTGTTGTACACCAGAAACTAACACAACATTGGAAATCAACTTAACTTCATTTTAAAAAATACTAAATGCTCCACTGTCTCTGAAAAAAAATCTGTTTTAAAATTTCATATTTTATATGTGTGACATAATTTTTATAACAATTTATCAATTATTAATACTCAATTTCCTCTTTGTTTTCTGGCATTGAAGACCAACTTTAAATTTCCTTGAGAGAATGTATAGATCCTTAAACATAGCATTATCAGTGGCAAAAAAGAGAACAATAATTACTTGGAAACAAGAAACTGCACCTTCAACAAAGGGGAGGATGTTGGATTTAAGTGATGGACTCCATTTGAGAAAAGTGTACCCATTAAAAAATCAATACTTTTGCTCTAGGGGGTCACAGCAAGTGTTTTTAGATCCTGCCAAAAAAGAAAAAGAAAGGACTCGGGAGCATTTCACCTGGCAGACATTTTAAGCTTTAAATCTGTCAGACTTTCAAACTTAAGCAGATGCAAAAAACTGTCTAAGGATTGACTAACAAAGGATTTACAGAATCAAAATATAAAAATGGTAACTACAGAAACACACAACACAATCATACTTGCAGTATGATTTACCTAAGTCAAAAAGGAGAATGCATATTTTTACTAATATATTTCTTCTTTATATACCAAAGCCTAAGTGAGAAAATAAATGAACATAATTTCCCTAATAAAAGTTGAGTGAACTTGCAACCCTGTTTGGCACTGTTATTTACATTTTTGGGTTGTTTGAACTGGTATAGAGAAATTTTAACGTCTTGCCACTTTTGAGGGTAATGTAAACTGCTAGAGGCTTATCTATCATCCCAGTGGCATATTTGATAATTTAGTTCAAAATCAATGACAGTTCACCATTCCCCACAGGGCTTCAATGTTTCTATTTTAAATCTACAGAAGTCTGAGCCAAGTACAAACAGTAAATTTTATTTTGGACCCCTAGCTGGGATAATTCCATGGTAAACTAAAGAGAGAAAAGTTTGATTCTTCTAAGGCTCAATCAAAATACTCAATTTTAGAACCAGAGAATCATCAATGAAAATAACATATTGGGAATCAGTTAAGTGTGTTCATTTCTTTTTCTTCAGTTTACTGTATATCAACAGATTTACCCCTCACAATAAAGCAGACGAGAATCTTTCACTTTCTCACATCCCACTGTTTGATGAGTTAAAGGTGTGAAAACCAAGCGGAACAAAAATGTGAACTCCACACAGAAAGTCAAGTCACAGAGGCAAGGTAGTGCAAGGGGATTACATGGAATTTCCTCTAGGGTGAGGGATTATTTTATTCTGATTGGACAGCTGCACAATTTATTTGTTCGTGAAATATGAAAGGGATTATTAGCTACACTAATGATATCTTTTGCTTGTAAGTTAAAAAAAAACACTGAAAGTAACCCTGATGTTTTTATTATATGAAACAATTAGGCTGGCTACGAGGAACAAAAGAAAGTACTGGGTAGGTGTGGCTGTTGCAGTTACAGGCAAAAAACCTCCTTCAATCTATGCATTTAATTTCTACTCTAAAATAACCTAAGAAATTCAGGGCTTTCAATTCTTTTTTTCTTTTTCTTCTTCCAGATCCCTTTCTAAATGCTTATAGACATCTCACAAACTTATATCCTTTCAGACATTATTTTTCCCTCATGCAGGGGACTTTTTTTCTTGACAGCTAGTAAATATTAGCTTGAATCCTAACATCAATTTGATTCTTGATGTGGGTCAATTTTATAAGTCACCTTTGTATTTCTCCTTGACTTTGCTTATCTTTGCTTGAGTTTTTCTCTCTAAATCACTCTTTCTTGGATTGCTTTCCAATAAACAGAGCTCTGTATCGTTCTGTTGATATAAAGGGCTGCATTTTGAAGACAGCAAAATGGCAGTTAGCTATTGATTTGTTGTTACACTGGAACTTTACTACCACATTTCCCACTAATCTCAGACTTCTGGAACTGTGATGGATTTCAAACTGGTTGATACTATTGTTTTGAAATATTCAAAAATTATACCATCAAGAGTTACAGAATCATATAGGGTGATTGTACAATGGAACCTCAGAAATCATCCATTCCAAACCCAAAATTCTACAGATGAAGAAATGAATCAAGAGACAGTAAGTTATGACCCTAAGAATGCACATTTACTAATTAACAATGACATCACTTGCAACTGGGTGTTATGACTTCATCTGAAGGGAAGAATACCACAGATTGCTTTCTTTAAACTTAGAATGAGCATGTGTGAATAATATTTTATGCTTCTTTTAATAAGAGTTAACAACTGATTTGTTGTTAATAGTTCATTCTTTATTAAAAGTAAAATTAATAAAGAAGATTATGTAAAAATTAAATATTTGTATTCCATTAAGATATGGAAAACCTGTGGTATTGAAGTCCAAGAACATTTTCAATTTTAAAATAATGATAGTTTTAGATTTTGCTCAGTTTTTTATATAAATGCTCCCACTTATATCTTAAAACTACCCTAAAAAGCAGCACCAGAGAATTGATGCTTTCAAATTGTGGAGCTGGAGAAGATTTGAGAGTCCCTGACGCTGCAAGGAGATGAAACCAGTTAATCCTAAAGGAAATCAACCCTGAATATTCATTGGAAGGACTGATGCTGAAGCTGAAGCTCTAGTACTTTGGCCACCTGATGGAAAGAGCTGACTTGTTGGAAAAGACCCTGATGATGGATAAGATTGAGTGCAGGAGGATAAGGGGATGACAGAGGATGAGAGAGTTGGATGGCATCATAGACTCAATGGATATGAGTTTGAGCAAATTCTGGGAGATAATGAAGGACAGGGAAGCTAGGCATGCTGAAGTCCATTGGTTTACAAAGAGTCAGACATGACTGAGCACCTGAACAACAACAAGGAAGCAGGTTTAAATACTATATAGTACATTTCAAATCTTAAAAGATACTGCTGCTAAAGTGCTGCACTCAATATGCCAGCAAATTCAGAAAACTCAGCAGTTGCCACAGGACTGGAAAAGGTCAGTTTTCATTCCAATCCTGAAGAAGGGCAGTGCTGAAGAATGTTCAAACTATGGCAAAACTGCACACATTTCACATGCTAGCAAGGTAATGCCCCAAATCCTGCACAGTTTTCAACAGTACGTGAACTGAGAACTTCCAGGTGTACAAGCTGGATTTAGAAAAGGCAGAAAAACCAGAAATCAAAATGCCAACATCCGTTGAATCATAGAAAAAGCAAGAGAATTCCAGAAAAATATCCACTTCTGATTCATTAACTATGTTGAAGCCTTTGACTGTGTGAATCACAACAAACTGTGGAAAATTCTTAAAGACATGGGAATGCGAGACCACCTCATCTGCCTCCTGAGAAACCTGTATGCAGGTCAAGAGGCAACTGCTAGAACAGACATAGATCAACAGGCTAGTTCCAAACCGGGAAAGGAGTACCTCAAGCTGTATATTGTCACCCTCTTATTCAACTTATATGCAGAGTACATCATGTGAAATGGTGGGCTAGATGAAGCACCAGCTGGAATCAAGATTGTCAGGAGAAACATCAATAACCTCAGATGAGCAAATGACACCACCCTTATGGCAGAAAGTGAAGAGGAACTAAAGAGCTTCTTGATGAAGATGAAAGAGTGAAAAAGCTGGCTTAAAACTCAACATTCCAAAAATGAAGATCATGGCATCCAGTCCCATCACTTTGTGGCAAATAGATGGGGAAACAATGGAAACAGTGTGAGACTTTATTTTATTGGGCTCCAAAATCACTGAAGATGGTGACTGCAGCCATGAAATTAAAAGACACTTGCTCCTTGAAAGAAAAGCTATGACAAACCTGGACAGTGTATTAAAATGCAGAGACATTACTTTGCTAGCAAAGGTCCACGTAGTCAAAACTATGGTTTTTCCAGTAGTCATGTACAGATATAAGAGTCGGACCATAAAGAAGGCTGAGCATTGAAGAACTGATGTTTTTGAACTGTGGTGTTGGCGAAGACTCTTCAGAGTCCCTTGGACTGCAAGGAGACCATACCAGTCTACCCTAAAGGAAATCAGTCCTGAATACTCATTGGAAGGACTGATGCTGAAGCTGAAGCTCAATGTTTTGGCCACCTGATGTCAAGAGCTGACTCATTAGAAAAGACCCTGATGCTGGGAAAGATTGAAGGCAGGAGGAGAAGGGAATGGAGATGGTTGGATAGCATCACTGACTCAATGGACATGAATTTGAGCAAGCTCTGGGAGATGGTGAAGGACAAGGAAGCCTGGTGTGCTATAGTCCATGAGGTCATAAAAAGTTGGACACGACCGAGTGAGTGAATGACAATAACAACTTACTTGCTCAGGACCACACAGCTTCTAAAACTGTGGAGCCATTTAGAAGAGGCAGATATTAGGTTTTTGTGCACAATAGACAGGGTTTTTCCATAGCCCTTAGTTTTGGGACCGTTGCCTAGCTGGAAATTATTCAAAGGAATCACAGTAAATTTATCTCTTGGAGAATGCTTTTCACTAAGCTGCATTCAGTGTTATTGCCTTGGTTTATGTATGGCAGGAACTTGCATGTATCTGGGCAGCATAAATTTTGTGTAATGTCAATGAGAGGCATTGGCACAGAAGACATTGCAAATGATGCCTCATTCACAATGAGGCATGGACATAAACACTGCTGTATGATATCATTACAACATTTGTTTTCAATGAGTTGTCAAATAGCTCATTTATACAATGAAGTGTTCCTTTTATGAAAAACTTTTCTGATATAAATGTGTCCTGAATACTAGGGAGAACATTTTTTGTAAAGAATAATTTCACATTTTCCTTGTAGGAAATTTAGAATAGTGATCACTCTTTGTGTTTTGACTGCTGTGAAGTTCAACTTCAGGACCACAGCTGGAAGAACAACAGACCAAGTATTTTCTTAATCTTATTTATTTAATTCCATCTTTGAATTTCCTGGCTGCACCTAAATATATTTTTATATATCTTCCCATTAACTTGGAAATGAATATTTGGTGTACCTGTAATAGAAGACCAGAAGTACACATCCACGGTTTGCTACAAATGGAATACTGTCATCCCTCAGTATCCATGTGAAACTGGTTCTAGGAACTGCCATGGATATTCAAATTTTGCTGATACTCAAGTCCCAAAATTGGCCTTTCATGTCTGTTTTGCATCTGAAGATTGAACCAACCACAGATCGTGTATTACTGTAGTATTTATTGAAAAAAATTCCATTGTATATGGAACTGTGTAGTTCAAATCCAAGTTGTTCGAGGGTGAACCTTATATAAAACAGGCTATAATTTTCAAAACCGTGCTATGTAAATCTTATGCCAGTTGCTAATAAGGGCCCTTATTTTTTTTTCCCCTGTAACTCTCAATAGCATGAAAAAGGGTGCCAAAAACCCAGTGGAAAGTTACAATTATAAGATTACAGCTTTAAAAAGAAATCATAATGAGAATGAGTTTTTTTCTCTTTTTCTTTTCCCTGGGTTCAGCAATGGAAAGGAGTTTAAGAAAGAAAGAAAAGAAATTTTAATGAAAATGAGAAAATACTTAAAACGGAACAATGATGAAAGCATTATATATCAAAACATGGGGTGCGGCTAAGCTTCACTTAGAAGAAACAGTGCGAAATGAAAACGTTACAGAAAACTGCTTTTTAAAAAATGAGCTAAGCATTCCATACAGTAAACTAGGTTGGGAGGGGGGGGGCGGGCGGGTGGGAAGGGTAAAACTAAAAACAATAGAAATGATAAAACAGTGAATGCAAAATCTCAAAATAACAAAATAGAAACACAAGAAAGCCTTTATATTTTCCTAAATAGAAATAATCTTGGAACAAAATGACTCTTAGAAATAGTCTGATTAAAATGAATAGAAAAGATATTATTTTTAAAAAGTAAAGTACAAATAAACAGGGGAGCAGTAAAATGAAATGGTTAATACCATAGAAAATACAGGCTTTTTAAGGCCCAGGAACAAAAGCCAAGACTTAGGCTAAACCAGGATAACAGAGAACCTGCCCAGTGTCCATAAGCAGGCTCTCAAACATGGAGTAAGAAAAAAAAACAGAGATGTAGGAAAATTGAGAGTACAAAACTAAGGAAAATCAGCACTCCAGCGTATACCCTAAGAACAAGAGTAATGTGAACTCTGTGAGGCATTAAAGATAACCATAGCAACAACAAATCAAACTGAACTCATTTCTTGACTACATTTACTCATTTCCCCACACTAACAGCCTGACAGAAGAAGAAGAGTACCCATTTATAAGCATAAATGCTGTTTACTTCTGTCTCTGTTGTTTTACCTCTAATATCTGGCATATTTAATTTTTTTAGAAAAGCTGTGAGACACTTAAAAAAAAAAGATAAAGCAACCCATTGTCAAGAGACAAAGCAGTTAACAAAACCAGACTCAAAAGGCACATGCCAGCACAATGAAACAGGGACTTCAAATTAATATAGCAAACATATTTTTAAAAACTTTGTAAAAAATTGTGGACAATATGAGTAAATAAAAATAAGATAACCTCAATCCTGGAGAAGGGAATGGCTACCCACTCCAGTATTCTTGCCTAGAGAATCCCATGCACAGAGGAGCCTGGCAGCTACAGTCCATGAGGTCACAAAGAGTTGGACTCAATTGAGCAACTAATGCACACAACCCCTCAAGGAGGCGATCTCAACAACTTTTAAATTCCATGGAATGGTAAAGACACCCTCAAAAAAGTGAGACTTAAAAAATATATTTTTCATGCACTATTTCTTTGAAAGCTAGTGAAGAACATCATCCAAAAAAAAAAAAAGAAAAACAAACAAGGCACTAAACCAGGCAAGACGAAACCATGGGACTGAAGAAGCAGGAAGCCAACCAGAAGAGCAGAAAGAGCAGTTCCCTAAGGGATGTCTGTGCAGCAGAAGAAACCTGTCCAGAATGGGGAAGATAAAGGAAAGGCTCTAGAGTACATATCCAAAAAGAAAGAAAAAGTATAGGTGAGTTGTGTATTTGGAAAACCATATGAATTTGTTGGTGCTATTGGGAAGAATTAGCAATATATACATAAAGTTCAGTAAATGAAAAACCAAGCAAATTATTAATTCTGGGGATGTGGAGGATAGAGAAGATTGTGCCAGAAGGGAAAAAATTATGAAACACTACTTGGCTCCACAAGGAGTAATAGCCACAGTGGCATGAGGTAGACACTGCCTATTGATTCAAGAAAATAATGTGCTAGAACTATTATTAGCAGGATGGAGGAGGGAGAACCATCAGTGGTTAGGAGAACTAATGTAAAATGAAGTTAATATATTCAAAAGACTGTCAGGTAATAACAACATATGTACATTATATACAAATATCAAGAAAAAGTTGAAAAACAATTGTTTGGGGAGAGAAGGAATGAGGGATAGAGCAGAGGGCCACTGTGTTTCATACAACACTTTTAATACTGCCTTTGAAATTTTTACCGTGATGAAAGTAACAAAGATAAACATAGAAGCATTTTTATTGTAAGCTACCTTGAATGCTTTTGAGAATCTGAGTGGAAATTATAAATAAACAAGGCTCTTTGTGCATTCATTTACCCACTCAGTCATTGATTTACTAGGTAATTGTTCTCAAGCCAGAATGTATAAAAATGCACTTCTATAACACTTCTCCAGAGTTGCTATCAAAATCTTATTAATCTGACTCAACATCAGGAGTTTCATGAAAGAGTCCATCTAAACTTCAGTTGCAGATCTGTCTCTGCTTGCTATAGCTTCCCTTTAAAAAAGAAATCCAAATGGTTTTAGTTATCCTTATGAGAGTTATCCTTATGCTTTCTCTCAAACAAAGATAGGCACTGTCCTTCACACTGATGGCACAGACTATTTCTATCAAAGGAAGCAATTTTAGGAATTGCTGTAGGTGTTGACTAAGTGTATAGCCCATGTTCTTCTATACTCAGCTTCTGCTTGGGCTTTGCAAGAAGTTCTGCTAATTGTGGCAACTGCCTCCCCCCGGGGTGCTGCTGATTAGCTGGTGAGCACTGAGCGTTTGTTCTGCTGGAGACGGTCTCCTCCTGGCCAGCTCAGCTCCATTAAAAACAACTTGATACTCCGTGTTTGATGAGAGTACTAGAAAAAATACCTCATTTCTGGAAATTTTATGGCACCACACTGGCGTGCAGAACCTCTGACCCTAGTAAAAGACAAAGCCAAAGTTGTAAAGTGGTGTGTTTTAAAGATATTGGGAAGCCAATAGGCCTCTGGTTCCAATGCTTGATTACCCTCTGAGGCACTCTGATCTTGAACTCAGCTGTAACATAACTTGTACAACATCTGTTAAATCCTCTTTTTATGAATGATTACTGACTTCTCTGTTTCTATTGGCTGTCTAGCCCTGCTCCTGAGCACTGGAATCTTTATTCAGTGCCTGTTAGATGTCTCTATTTGAATGTACCCAGTATGACCCAGCTGCATGTTCTTCAGTTTGAAATTTATTTTCTTCCACTTCATTCATCCCTAATCTTAGTAAATGTGCCCAGTCGCTCAGTCGTGTCCAACTTTTTGTGGCCCCATGGACTGTAGCCAACCAGACTCCTCTGTCCATGAAATTTTCCAGGCTAGAATACTGGGTGGGTTGCCACTTCCTACTCCAGGGGAATTTTCCCAGTACAGGAATCCAACCTGCATCTCTTGCACCTCCTGCATTGGCAGGCAGATTCTTTACTGCTAGCACCACCTGGGAACCCCCAATCTTGGTAAATGTATCAAAATACATGGTACTTGTTCTATTTCCCAGTGCTTCTTTGCACTGTCTGACAAAATCATCCATGAAGTGTTTACAAAGTCTAGATGCTTACTTCCCACCCAGGCCTGTTGAATCAGACTCTCCAGGAATGATATTTAGCATGCATAATTTTATTTTATAATTAATAGCTTTTATTTCAACTTTATTTTTGAAAGACATTATCATTGAAAAATCTTTGCAGTAAAAATGCAAAGTGGTAGTCCTCAGGTAAAAATTGTTCATTAGAGATAGAGAAGGATTAGTTCATTAGAGTAATGGTTCAGTTCAAAAAGAAAATAATTTAAACATGTATATAACTACATACATTTTCCCATTTTCCTGAATTATGATACCAAACTCTCAATTTTATTTTCTAGCTTCATCTCCATTCCTTTTTTAAAAATTTTAAATTTATTTAATTTTTTTAATCAAAGGATAATTGCTTTACAGAATTGTGCTGGTTTCTGCCAAACATCAACATAATAGCATGTGTAATTTTTAAAAGCACCACAGTAATTTATACTTAGGACTTAAGTTTGAGAACCACTGTATGTCTATTACATCTCCTCCTATTACCTCAATCACTGTCTGCATTTAGACCCTCCTAACCTCTTCCCTCCATCATTGCTCTATCTTCCAAGTGCATTTCATGTATCCTGTTTCAACCCCTTCAATTTATCTTATTATTTTTTTTAAAGTTAACAAATATTGATTGAGGGCCTTGATTGTCAGAGAATTTTCCTTCACCATGTTGCTTGAATCATTTTTCTAAAACACAGGTCTGTTGCTTAAAATCCTATAAGTTCTTCCTTCACCCTCAGGATAAATTCCAAAGTCATTAATAAAGCGTTGATCCTGCCCCACTTCTTCCATAAACTCAAATCCATTCAATGCCTTGGCCACAGTATTCATTGTTTCTTAAGTAGCTAAAAATGTGATCGGATAGTATAATATAACGCTTAAGAGCTCATGTCAGGAATCACTTAGATACAGTTTCAAAACACCCCCTTCTGTATTTATAATCTATGTGTCCATAGCAAGATGCTTAATTTCTTAAGTCTCAATTTTCTTCTTTGCAAAACAGACATAATGATGACTATGTCACATGGCTTGAGATGAATAAATTAAATAATTTACATGAAGTGCAGAGTACAAAGTAAGAACTCAGTTTTGGCGGCTATTAAAGGTAGCTATTCTTTGCACATGCTATTTTATGCTTTGCACATTAGTCTTTCACTCATTTTCACCTGAATTATCTGTACTCTATATTTAAATCTGTTTTCAATATCTGTCATACTCTTCTCCAGAATGACTTCCCTTAAAACCATGAATCCCAGAAATGTGATCTTTCTGTCTCAGGAGTCAAGAAACTACAGACAAGAAAAAAAAAAAAAAAAAAAAAAAACTACAGCCTACAGACACATCTGGCCTCCTACTTATTTTTCTATAGTTTGTGAAACAAATGCTTTAGTACCATCAGCTGAAAAGAATGCACAGCATGAGAGCTGTGAGTTGAGTTTGACTCATCTAGGGGCAGAATGAGGACTATAGCCCTGGAAGCAGCATGTCCAATGGCCCTGAGAAACTGCTCCAAAAAGGCAGGGAGGGAAGGTCAGTGAATATGTGATCTTGGTGAAGGGGGCGTGCATGCAGTCACATACATATTTTTGCAGAAGTTTTCTGCTAGGCACGAGGAGCATTCATCACCATGAAGAAATTTAGTGCTTCTCTAGGAAAGAGGAAATGCATGAATTGGTTTCATGATATCTTCTGAAAATACCTATCTGATATTTTTTTGCCATCTCCTCACTTATCTCCCTATATCCAGTTACCTCCTTTAGGTCAGAAACAGTTCTTATCCTTCCTTCAACATTTAGCGCATTTCCTGATTGCAAACTCTCAACATGTCTTTATTGAGTGAGTGAAAGAATTATTTTCGTAAAGGGCATTTTTTTTCTTTTTTGTCGAATATGGCAAGTGTATAACTAAATATTCTGTGTCAATTCAGAGTAATAAGTTCCTAATTCTAATTAGATGCTATCTATGTGTCAAATTTATAATCCCTAATATATATTATGTCATAAAGTATAGCCTTTTGAAATAAACTGTATTATTATTTCCTTTTTCTATATAAGAAACCAGAGGTACAAATCACTCAGATAACATGACTAAGGTCCCAGAATTGGAAATGATAAAGCCAAGCAGTCTGACTCAGAACCCTCTCAATTACCAAGGTATAAAGCTTTCTTATTGTAAAAATGAAGAGTGAGCAGAAATAAAATGTGCTTTATTTTATTGACATTATTTTAAACAACATTTTAGATAAGTTCTAAATAAAATGTAAAAATTTAGACTAGCTCCTTGTGGGCAATCCTTTTCGGCAAAATGCAAGAAAGTAGTTGCTAGGTCATGGGATATACTTGAATTTAATTATCTGTTCTTGTTGTCACTTTCATTAGTCAAAAGCTGGAAAAATTTCAAAGAGTCTAATTACTTCTCTATTACATAACATATTAAAAACTAGACTATTGATAATGCTTGCAATTGAAAATGAATAGTTGGAATACATGGTAAATGCAACCCTTTAAAATATGATTCTGTCAGTCCTCAAAAAAATCTCACATCTTAGATGAAATATAAAGAATGAAACATTATTAAATAGAAAACTTCAAGAGTGGTATAAACGCTATTAAATAATTGAAGTGCTATACTAGAGAAAAATTCAGTTATATTCAAGTACACTAAAAACATTTGCTTAGACTGATAAAATGTGGTAAAAATAAATAAGAGCTTTAAACACAGACAAATTGGTATTACATGCTGATGTAATCTCAGTTTTTGATAATACATCTCAAGTTGCTTTAAGTTTATTAGATAATCCCACTGGTAATGTTTTAGCTGTTTAAGCTTACTTTTTATACCTTTGTGTGGCATAAGTCTATTTAGACACAAAGAATGCTTATACTATTTTCAACTCTTTACAACCAATGTTGGGAAAAAAAATTAAAGCTATAAAAATACATCAAGTTTTTATAGCACTAAAAAGTTTCCCAGGAGAGCTAAACCTTTCTGTATGTTAAGCAGAAATTATTAACTAGAAATTATAAATTTAATTTTTCATTAGAAAATAATGGACAAAGATGGTGGATCTTTAGATGTACAGAAAATACAATCATTTCTAAATACTTCAAGAAATATTCAAATGACTTGTCTCATGCAAGTGGGATAGGAAAATATCACAGCTTGCCGTCTGGTTCTGTCTGATGGCCATCCTTGATTCTGTGCCGATAATCTCTCAGTAAAGTAACATGAATGTAGTAGAGAAATTCTTCATTCCTTCCTGGTAGGAATCTAGAAATGAATTTTAAAAGAGAAAAAAAATATTTTCTTTAAGAAATCAAAAGGTAAGCTTTCTATTTATTTAGAATTTCCTCTCTCCACCTCCCCCTCCTTTTTTTCTTTAAGATCAGAGCTTACAGGTTCAACTCTCTTCTTTTAAAATAGGAATTGCTTTTTAAATAAAAGCAATACGTTTAATTTTCCATTAGAAAAGAGCAGTCAGTTCTATGTACATTCTCATGTCATTAGTGAATAAATACATTTCTCCACCTTCCTTTCCAATCTGTATGCCTCTTTTTTGTCTTCTTGTATGTGACACTGACTAGGTAACTTGGTAAAACCTGCAGTAAACTTTGTAAGTAATGAAAAAACTTTTAATATGTTCTCTTTAAGATAGAAACTAGACAAGAAGATCTACTAATCCTGCTAGTGTTTGTTTTACTATTGGAAATTCTAACAAAGACTACAAAGAAGCAAAAGGAAATTAATAAAAAGCATTATAAGGTAAGACATAACACTGTCATAATTTGCAGATAATGTTACCATCTACTTATGAGAGATTTGATTCTCTACTACAACAATAACCAAATAGCAATGAACCTTAAGAGGGTAACTTTCACAAAGTAACAAAGACAATAAAAAGCTTAGGAATTCCTTTGCTGTGCTGTGCTTAGTCGCTCAGTCGTGTCTGACTCTTTGTGACCCCAAGGACTGTAGCCTGCCTGGATCCCCTGTCCATGGGGATTCTCCAGGCAAGAATACTGGAGTGGGTTACTATGCCGCCCTGCAGGGGATCTTCCCAACCCAGGGATGGAACCCAGGTCTCCCACATTGCAGATGGATTCTTTACTGCCTGAGCCACCAGGGAAGCGCAAGAATACTAGAGTGGGCAGCGTATCCGTTCTCCAGGGGATCTTCCCAACCTAGGAATTGAACCAGGGTCTCTTGCATTGCAGGCGGATTCTTTACCAGCTGTGCTACCAAGGAAGACTTAGAATGACACAAGATCTCTCTATGGACAAAACTTAGATATCTCAGATCAACACGGAAGATGAACTGAATAAAGAGAGAGGCATCACATGTTCTTGGATAATAGGTCTCAATTCTGTAAACAGTCACTACTTTCTAAATTAACATAAATGGTCAAGAAAGCCACAAACAAACATTCTTGTAATTTTTTAGAAATAATTTTGAAAAAAAAATGACCCACAAATAGTAATCAATCTTTAAAAACAGAAGAGGGGAACTTGTTCTACCAGATATGTTAAGATAAGATAATCTACAAAATATACTATACATTAAATGGAATATGCTATTGGTGTGATAACAGATAAATGAATCAACGACTATTCCAGTGAGTCCAGACAGATCCATACATACTGATAATTTCACATATATTGAAGATGCACGCATGCTAAGTCGCTTCAGTTGTGACCGACTCTTTGCAACCTCATGGACCGTGGCCCACTGGGCTCCTATGTCCATGGGATTCTTCAAGCAAGAATACTGGAGTGAGTTGCCATGCCTTCCTCCAGGGGATCTTCCTGACCCAGGGATTGAACCTGTGTCTCTTACATCTCCTGCCCTGGCAAGAGGATTCTTTACCACGGCACCACCTGGAGCACCCCCATATTGAAGGTAGTACCACGAAACAATGAATAAATCTATCAAGGTCAAATGTTGCAGAGAATCTGATTCAATAGGAATTCTTATACCAGAGGAAGTATAAGGTGCTACAACCACTTTGGAATATAATTTGGAATGAACATTCTCATGTATTCTGATACAATAATTTTTGCACAAGTTCCCTAAGAGCCTTGCACTACTCATTGTGGAAAGAATATGGAAACAACCCAAATGTCCATCAGTGGGAGAATGAATTTTTAAAAATTGTGTTGACTCAAGTTGTAGTCACAAGACAGTATACATAGTCATAAAATGAATGAACTACAGGTATATAAAAAACAAATGAATTTCAGAAACATAATGCTGAATGTAAAAAGCAGGTCCCAGAAAACTACATAATGTGTGATATCACATTTATGATAACACAAAACTAAACAATATATGACTTAGAGGTGTGTGTTTATGTGCGTGTGTTAAATCATATTTTAAAAGAATGAAAATCAAGTTCTCTACAACTTCTAGCCTGCCTTTTCCACTCTAGAAAAGCCCTCTAGGCAGAGAGTTGCAGACACTGGCAGTAAGACTTCACCTGCATTCCCAAGACTGGTGAGTGCCAAGAGGATGTATGTGGGGCACGGACAATCTCTGCAACACAAAAAAATAAAAACAAATTAAAGAGAATGATTACTTCTAGAGTGAAAACAAGCATACATTATAAGGGAGAACACTTAGTAGGAAATATTTGTCACCTCCCTGCCTGTAACACAGGAGACCCAGGTTCGATCCCTGGGTTGGGAAGATTACCTGGAGAAGGGAATGGCACCCACTCCAGTATTCTTGCCTGGAGAATTCCATGGACAGAGGAGCCTGCCAGGCTACAGTCCATAGGATCACAAGGAGTTGGACAGAACTGAGTAACTTGCACACAGTGCTTAAGTTACAGCTTGGTTTGTGGTGTTCTTCTTATTATTATGCTTTCTATCTTACATATATTCTTTTAACACTTCATTAAAATGAAGAAAGGAAAAGTAAACATTTTTCTTGACATGAAAAAGTAAGTTACAAAAAAAAAAGTGTTCCCAATTAAGAAAAAATTGTTCCCAGCTACAAAAACCTGTTAATTGCACAGTCTGTTTTCTGTACAGTACAAATATGAAAATGTTTTATTTTTTCTTCCAAAATTGCTCTGTTTACTTTTCTTAGGCGGAATATACAGCTCTGCATACATTTTCAGATATTGAAAATCTAGTTGATCAATTGTAGCTCATAGATAATTCAGTTTCACCTTCTCACTGCCCAGTACCTTCAAGGTATCAAGTGGAAAGAAAGTGCCAGGCAGAGGACATTTTCTGTCCACTTGCCCCACAATATCTCTCTTCCTTCCAGCATCTGCAGGGCTGGGAAAGGAGAAGACACATAAGTCTTTCTAGCAAAAGTCTTCCTAACTAGGATACCTTTATATTATAGAAGGTGTAAGTCTTAGTAGCTATTATAGTCCATTCTTGGTTGATGATGTCCTAGGCACAAGTAGGTACCCACTTGCTTCTTTTTGAGTACCTGGGAAGCCCCATAAGAAGAGGCTAATTGCCACTGCTCAGTTCTCGCATGTGGAAGATGCACTCTTATCTCTAGCTCCCTCTGCTCCCATAGCCTTTAGTACATCCATTGTCACTGGCTGCCAGGCTCTCTCATCTAGCCATCTTCTTGAGAGAGGTGTTAGTTTGGGGTGCCAGTAAGAACGGTGGAAACTCAGTTATCTGTCATGTCCATTTTACTTATGATATGCCCAGGTTAGCATACTGCATTGTAATATCTAGTATAATTTTCACATCTATCCTAGGATGTAAGTATTATTCTTTGTTTCATTTTACAAATGAGGAAAATGGAACTCAAAGACGTTGAAAAACCTGCACCTAACTATTGAATGCTGGGGCTGGATAGAACCAAAGCCCTCTGACTTTAGAACCTGAAACCAAATGATAATCAATAAGATGCTTGGAGGAAATGAAGTCTGACAAATGGAGGTAGTTTCATCCAGGCCAAATTCACATATGATGAACCATTCCTGTCTACACCAGAAACTTTACTCACTGTCCTTAAGATTCAGTGTCCCTCTTCCCTGAAATCTGCTGATTGTTTAACTACTCATCTATAAATGTCACCACTCCGCTCTCTCAGCTTCTTTCTTTTTTAAATGCCGTATCTATTAACGTTTTCTTTAGATATGTTTAAAAACATCAGTTAGGTTACAGTTTTATCATGATTAGAATTTTGATTGTATTTTACTTTTTAATAGGGTAATCTCTTTTCCAACTCTAAAATTATTTGGAAGACAGCACCGTTTCTTACTTTTTTAACTACTCAAACAGTTGCAATGTTAAAATACATGATAATATATGTAGGAAAATAAAAAAAGTATACACAACATATTCTGGAACTAATGAGCATTTTTAATGAATGGTCTTGGGATACAAGTTCAATATATGAAAGTCAATCATATTCCTAATTATCAGCAAAATTGGAATTAAAAAAATTTTTAATATCATTTATAATATTACTCTAAAATTCAAAATCACTGGGAATAAACCTTAAAAAGTTCATACTAAATCTATATGCTGAAAACTAAAAAGCCATTTGTGAAAGAAATCAAAGAAGACCTAAATAAATGGAGAAACATCTTCTGTTTATGGATTGAGGATACAGTATTGCTATGATGTAAGTCCTTCTCAATTTAAAATATAGGTTCAATGTAATGCTTATCAAAACCACAGTTTTAAAATATTTACAAGTTGGATATAAAATTTAAACAGAAAGACAAAGCAACAGAATAGTCAAAACAATTCTGAAAAAGATCAAAATAGATTAGATGACTTATACCACCTGATTTCAAGACTACATGTAAACTAGAGTGATGAAGACAAGAACATAGTGCTGGTGAAAGAGCAGAACAGATCAATGGAACGATGATCAATGGAAGAGAATGGAAAGCCTAGAAATAGATCCCACACAAAATAGTCAAATAATTTTTAACATAGTGCAAAGGCAATTCGAAAGATAAAGCATAGTCTTTTCACCAAAAGGTGATGTAACAATTGGATGACCACATTAAAAAAAAAAAAGTGAAATTGACCTGTCACATCTAACACAAAATTATCTAAAATGGAATTATAGTTGTAATTGTAAACAGTAAAACTACAAAATTTCTAGGAAAAGTCTATATGATCTTGGGTTTTGCAAATAGTTTTTAGATATTACACTAAAATCATAATCCAAAAAATAATATTTTGGACTTAGTCAAAATTAAAAATGATATAATAGTTTCTTATAAAGCTAAATATATACTTAGCATAAAAACCCAACCATTCTGTTGCTAGATACATACCCAAGGGAGTTAAACTATTTTGTTCACACAAAATCTGTATGAGAATGCTTATAGCAGCTTTATTCATAATCACCAAAACTTGAAAACATATAATTGTCCTTCAATGGGTAAGTGGTTAAACAGTTATATCTATACAATGGAATTCTACTCAGCAACCAAAATTAATAAACTTCTGCTTCACATAACAAAATGGATAAACCTTAAGTGCATTTTGCTAAGTGAGATAAACCAGCTAAATGGTCTACATGTACATATGACATTCTCTGAAAGACTGAAAACAGATGCAGGACAAAAGGAAGAGTTGATTATAAGGAGTACACAATAAAATTTTGAGGGTGATAGAAATATTCTGTATGGTACATAACATGGTTATACATTTGTCAAAACCCATAGAACTGTACACCAAGAGGACGTTTATGTTATAGGATTAAAAAATAATCAGAAGTGATGTTGAAACGGACCCCAAACAGAATGCAGTTGGTGATACATGAATCTAACTGTAATACAATTGTAGACACAATTACACCAAAGAGGATGTGAAAGCAAGGGGCTGACCTTTGTAATATTGTCAAACAGTATTTTAAGTAGATATTCTAAGGTTACAGACAAAAAGAACTACACAAACACTTTGGCTGGTAAAATTGTTTCTCAAAGAATATGACTTAAGTAAACTGAATCTATGTTACACGTATAATAGGGCTGAAGAAGTAAGTAAATATATTGTAGATAATGACAGCCAGCTTTCTCACCATTAAAAAGGAACAAATAAGCAAGGCGTCAGGCTATAAGGAGCCTTTTAGTATTTCTCCAATATAAATACACCAACATAATATCTCCAATATAATGTTACATTAGAGATAGCAGTACACTAATTTAATTTTATGATTTTGATTTCTAAGTACCATTTTTTAAAATAAAAGGTAGTACGACTTCTTGTGAAGTGGTTGAATATTGGCCTTGACTTGGGAAAAACTAAGAAGGGAGATTGGAGCATTGTGCAGGGTCAAAAAGGAAAAAACTCCAAAAGTGAAAGAATAATAGATTAAAAGGGAGCAAGGAAGGAAGGAGCAGAGGGAAAGAGGAAGGGAAAAAAAGAAAGGGGAAGAAAAAGAAAGGATGGAAGAGGGAGAGCAGAATGGAGACACGCCAACCAAAAAGAGCCCCTAAAGTGTCCAAAGCTGAACAATTTGAGCAACAACAACAAAAAATAACAATATCGGGTTATAACCCAACTTATAAAATAGGTATTCTTGAGTTCATGTTAAAATAAACTATTGACTGAATAAGTGAGAAGAGACAGCTTCTCTTTTCATAGAAATTCTAGTTAATAAATGTAGACAATATCCTGCTAAACTGATGTATTACTTCTATTTATATTTTATAGATTCCATAGAATCTTCTGCATACATGATCAAGTTGTCTGTGGATAAAGACTGTTTTACTTATTTTCTTACAACCTGGATGGCTTTTATTTATTTTATTGCCTACTTCATAGGCTAGAACCTCCAGAACAATGCTTATTTAGGAGTAATGAAAGCAGAAATTCTTGCTTCATTACATAACAAGGGGAAAATAACAGTCTTTAAACATTAAGAATGATGCTATCTGTAAGTTTTTTGAATATACCTGTCTTAGTCTGCTCAGGTGTCCTCAAAAAAGATAGTCTGTTTAATTTGCCATAACAAAATGCCATAGATTGGGGTCTTGTCCTTTTTCTCTCTTTTTCTTTGTTGCTTATTAATTATTACTTACTATTTTGTTATTTTATTGCTTGAGTCAACATTTATGGAGTACATCTTTTACTCATCTACCTCTAAGGAATACTCCGCTTTACCTTGAGCATATATTTCTTACAATAATATCCTTTCATTTTTCCCTTCCAGCCTTTGTGTTGTTCAACATTTCCTTCTACATGTTATAAACCCCAACACATAAACAACAGTGGCTGTCATATACTGTTGTTAATCTGGAAGCTGAAGATAAATGTATAACCCTATTTGATACTACATGTAAAAATAAATTCCAAATTTTGTAAATATTAAAAAATAAAGTAACAAAGTATGAAAAATACCATGGTAAGTATGTTTATAATATAGAATGAGGAAGATATTTCTAAGCATTTAGAGGAAATCAGGAGCCACAGAGAAAAACAATACCTGACTTAATACATAAAAATGAACACTTTAGTATGACAAGAAATCATTAGCAAAGTTTAAAAAAAGCCAGAGGGAAAAAAAGTAACACAAAAGGAATGAAACATTACTATTTTTAAAATTAATTTTAAAAACCAATAAGATAAAAAATGGGCAATGATTATGAACAGGCATTTGATGAATAAGAAAATATAAAGGACAATTAACATGAAAAATGCTCTATCAATTCGTGTTCAGAGGAGGAAAACAGAAATCACTGTAAGTATTTCTAACAGGAAGAGCTTTATTACAGGAAATTAAATGCTTACATACTCACTGAAATAGCCACAGGAGAAAGTCAGGAATGCTACTCTGGCTCTGAGGTTCATCACCAGGCTTCAGAAAACTAAGAAGTCACTCCTGTCACCAAGGCCAGGAACCATCGTAATCTTTGTCCCTGATAATCATAGCTGCTGCAAGCAGAGGTGAGAGGTTTGAACTTTGGTTAAGGCTTGTGCATTTGCCTAACATTGACAGAATCAACTTCTGCATGACAGAATTTTAACTAGGATGCTTCTGGCAAAAAATTGTGACAAAGATCATTCTCAGAATTCCAGTCCAGTCTTACAGGGAGAAGACAGAGATGCTCAACTTTATGAATACAAGATGAATCTGCATGGCAAAATGGGTGAGATATTTAAATAGTTTCTTGGTAAATTCTTTTTAAAAGCTTATATACACTACTGTTCATACACTCTCAGTCCAGACTGATGGCATAATCAAAGAAACAGCAAGCAAAAAACACTTTCAAAATAATTCTTTTCCTTTTTCGCCTTTCTTGAAAACTGTAAAGGGTACACATAGATCAAAGTTACATTCCTTAAAATCCTTTATGCTCCATTTCCTCAAATGCCGATGATTATATGCTTTTAAACTCTTTCAAAACAAGTCTAGGTGCAAAAATCTTGATTTTTTTTTTAACTCAAACAGCCATGCCATGTCACAGTTCTATATGACCAAATCTCAAAGAACCAATTTTGCAAGTGGTGGTTTTATAAGAGTTCCAAAATGCTCACTCTTTACCCCCATCTTTATATGGGAAGTATATATTTCCATGACCTACTGAAGTTGTGGTTGGCCATATGACTTGTTTTGGCCAATAGAATACATGATACATCTAGGGCTTAAGAGGCATCCCAGTGTTTCTATTAATATGTGTGCTCTGAAGTAATTCCATCCTTGACCATATTAAGAACATCACTGTGACAACTGCTGTCCTTAATCTGGGTCCCGATTGACCCAGAATCCTGCTATGTTACAATATTATTCTAATCGCTTTACATGAGTTAAGCAAATTTTATACTCACAACAAACCTTTGAGCTAAGTAAGATTGTTGCCTCTATTTTACAGATGAGGAAGCTGAGGCAAAAAAAACCCTCAAAAATAAAAATAAATAAAACTTAATTACCCAAGTTTATTGCAATAGATTGTCACCCTGCTTGTTTAGCTTACATGCAGAGTACATCATATGAAATGCCAGGCTAGATGAAGCACAAGCTGGAATCAAGATTGCCGGGAGAAATATCAAAAACCTCAGATATGCAGATGACACCACCTTTACGGCAGAAAGTGAAGAGGAACTAAAGAGTCTCTTGATGAAAGTGAAAGAGGAGAGTGAAAAAGCTGGCTTGAAACTCAACATTCAAAAAATGAAGATCATGGCATCTGGGTCCATCACTTCACAGCAAACAGATGGGGAGACAATGGAAACAGTGACAGACTATTTTCTTGGGCTCCAAAATCACTACAGATGGTGACTGCAGCCATGAAATTAAAAGATGCTTGCACCTTGAAAGAAAAGCTATGACCAACCTAGACGGCATATTAAAAAGCAGAGATATTACTTTGCTGACAAAGGTCCGTATAGTTAAAGGTATCGTTTTTCCAGTAGCACATATGGATGTGAGAGTTGGACCATAAAGAAAGCTGAGCACTGAAGAACTGATGCTTTTGAACTGTGGTGTTGGAGAAGACTCGAGAGTCCCTTGAACTGCAAGAAGATCCAACCAATCGAATCCTAAAGGAAATCAGTCCTGAATATTCACTGGAGGGACTGATGCTGAAGCTGAAGCTCCAATACTTAGGCCACCTGATGTGAAGAGCTGACTCATTAAAAAAGACCCTGAAGCTGGCAAAGATTGAAGGTGGGAGGAGAAGGGGATGACAGAGGATGAGGTGGTGGGATGGCATCACCGACTTGATGGACATGAGTTTGAGCAAGCTCCGGGAGTTGGTGATGGACAGGGAAGCCTGGCCTGCTGCAGTCCATGGGGTTGCAAAGAGTCAAATACGATGAGCAACTGAACTGAACTGAAATATGACCTAGCTTTATAACTGTTCCCTATGTGACATATTTATTTTAATACTGCTTTCATTTCCCAAACCATTTCAAATATCTTCTATATTTTATTCTAAGATGTTTTAAAAGTTTTATTTTCAGTTTAAAATTTTTCAGTTATCTAAGGAAAATTTGCTTTTGTGTGATATGATGTAGAATTCTCTTTTAACATGGAATGCTAAAACTCCCCAAGTACGTAGTACTTCTTTTTCTATAGAAGGCAATCAAATAAATCTGTGAGGTATTAGAATAGCATTTCCTTTGATGCTTGCATTTTTCGTATTTTAACCCCATCATTTACAATTTAAGTAAAAACATATTGGCACATGTCCACTCCTGATTCTCTAGGGCACCATTGTCTTAATGTTTATCTACATAGGTAAACGAATGGATTATATAGAAACAGAAACATATCATTACCTAATGCAAAAGATTTTTTCAGTTTTACTGCCCAAAAGTAACCCAATAATCTCCATCCTCAAATTCATCATATAAACCAGACCACAGAAGTTTTTTCCACGTGACTGAAAGAATCCCAACAAGGAAAACCAAAGAGTAAATGCACCCATAAGTTATAACTGAAGATCATTAAGAACTTGGAATGAAGTATAGGAAGTAAAAGAGAGTAACTGAAATTGCTGACATGACCAGTGTTCTTTATAAAACCCATTTACTAAAAGCTTATGCTTACTATTTTACTTTTGGATGACAATATAAAAGGAAAGTTTGATATATAATAGATCAGAGTGGGTTCAGCTGTCACTAAGTTACATTAAACTAATACTTGATTATATGAGTAAAATAATTGATCTTTTGCACTTACCATCAATTTTTTAATATGAAAAGATGAGCTGAAATATAATTTAGGTAATTTTTAAAAATATTATTTTAAGAAGTACTTTGTATGCAATGTATCAGTGATTTTCATTGTGTCTGCTATATATAAAAAATAAATGGAATTGTTCATGGAATATTCAAGGTTTGAGGGAACATAGCTTTATAATGAAAGTATAAACTCAATACTCTTTATGGATTATTTATTGTTTTGAGCTTGTCATAGCATTTATGTAAGTTGCATGTTTAAGGAACTATGCAATTATTTCTAAATTTGCTCATCACTTGCTAATAATCTAGCTCAATATTTTCATCTCCATTTAGTATGAAGAAAATGTGAGGTTGGAGATTAAATGAAGTACTTCTCACACAAAATTAGAAGATGTGGCAGGTTTATTAATTTTAGATTTCATAAGCCAAGAACTTCCTTCACTGAATTATAATTTTCTAAAGTACAATGTGCTCTTCCTATTAAAGTCTGAGTGTTTCTAATGTTGGCATAGCATAGTCTCAAAAAAAAGAAGCATTTTAGGAAGAAATATTAATAAGTGAAGACCAAATTACGCCTTTAAAATTTTATACCTGTGCATGTGTTTGTATATGTATGTATTATATCAACTATCCATTCCCAAGGATTCTTCCTCTTATAGCTCAATCAATACCACTATTCTAATAAGACTGCATGTTCCAGAACACAATGCAGAACATAATATACAACCTTCTTAGTACTTCCAGCCTGCACATCACAGAGAAGAGAAGTCCCTACTCCCCACAGCTCGAGAAAAGCCTGCCGAGCACTGAAGATCCAACTCAGCCAAAAATAAATAAATGAATAAAATTATATAAAAAGATTCCTATTAAAATAGAAACAGAGAAATTCCTCCTTACTATGGTGAATAAATATACACAACTATTTGCATGCATAATATAAATCATTAACATGAATGTATATTATTGTGTACATGCATTAGTCCAAAAGCTAATCTCAGATTGAGTGTTTCAGCAATAGAAACATTCATATTAAAACCAGAAAGAAGCAAAATGCTTATTATTGCTACTATCATTAATTAGCCTGGCAGATCTAGCCAAGATAACTAGCAAGAGAAAGAAATATAAGGCATAAACATTTAAAAAGAGAATGCAATATTTTCATTAAAACAGATAACTATTATTTTGCCCTAAAAATTTTGAGAATAATTTGTTCAGTTACTAGATACAGAGAGAGGACTCAGTAAGTACGCTGGATTTATATACGTTTATTATATATATATGTAAGCAGCATCCTGTTATGAAATACAATGGAAATGAAAGTCAAATTTTAAAAAATACCTTATATGTAAAAAACTAAGGAATACCTTACTAAGAAAAGTAGTACATTTATATAACAAAAAGGAATTTAATGATACTAAAGGATATCAAAAAGATTTGTATAAATGCCAAGATTTATTATATTCCTGGGTAAGATAAGTTAACAATGTAAATATGGCAATTTTTAAAATTTGAAAACTATGCAAGCTAATTCTAAAGTTTATATGGAAAAAATAATTCAGTGAGAATAGACAGTTAACTGAAATATCAATATTTTGAAATAACATTGATTTAATAAATATTAAATTCCCAAAAGTTCTAAGTTAAATATGGGAATATTTTCCTCCAATGATCTTAGAATTAAATGCTTTAAATACATAAAAGAGCCTTGGTCTCTCAGACAGTAAAGAATATGCAATGCAGGAGAAGTGGGTTCGATCCCTGAGTCAGGAAGATCCCCTGGAGAAGGAAATGGAACCCCACTCCAGTATTCTTGCCTGGAAAATTCCATGGACAGAGGAGCCTGGAGGGCTACAGTCCATGGGGTCGTGAAGAGTCGGACATGACTGAGCTACTAAAATTTTAAATACATAAAGCTCAAAAACCATGAGAGAAAGATTAATAAATTTGACTGTGTGAAAATTAAAATATCCACATAAAAACATAAAGTCAAAAGAACAATTTCGAAAAAATTCAACATATTGACAAATGGTTAATTTCTTTCATCTTTGTAGAGGCATTTCAAATCAATAAGGAAAACATCGGCAATTTTAAAAAAAGGTAGAGGACAGTTCTCAGAAAATGAAAAATATTAAGTGTTTAAATATTTTTAAAAGTTCCTTTATCTTGATTATCAGTTCAGTTCAGTTCAGTTCAGTCACTCAGTCGTGTCCGACTCTTTGCGACCCCATGAATCGCAGCATGCCAGGCCTCCCTGTCTATCACCAACTCCCGGAGTTTACTCAAACTCATGCCCATCGAGTCGGTGATGCCATCCAGCCATCTCATCCTCTGTCGTCCCCTTCTCCTCCTGCCCCCAATTCCTCCCAGCATCAGGGTCTTTTCCAATGAGTCAACTCTTCGTATGAGGTGGCCAAAGTATTGGAGCTTCAGCTTCAGCATCAGTCCTTCCAATGAACACCCAGGACTGATCTCCTTTAGGATGGACTGGTTGGATCTCCTTGCAGTCCAAGGGACTCTCAAGAGTCTTCGCCAGCACCACATATCTAAATAAAAATTAAGGTATCACCTATTATTTTAAGAAATGAAAAAATATTTTAAAACTCACACTATCAGAGTGGGTATGGAATAAAAGGCATCTTCACACACAATCAATGGGAGCATACATTACATAAACCGTGTAGAGACTGATTTTGCAATATCTATTAAAATCACAAAAGCACACAATCTTTTACCAGGTAGTTCCACTAAGTAATACCTGCAAGTATACTTTATGTTCTTGGGCTCCAAAATCAACATGGATGGGAATGATGCTGAGGCTAAAGCCCCAATACTTTGACCACCTGTTGGGAAGAGCTGACTCGTTGGAAAAGACCCTGATACCAATTCATAGGTTGAAACGTTAATCACCAGTGTGATGGTATTTGGAAGTAGAGTCTTTGGGAGGTATTAAAATTTGGGTGAAGTCATGGAAGTGGAGGTAGAGCCCCCAGAATGGGACTGGTGCCCTTATAAAAGGATGCAGAGACCTGAATTCTATAGCTCTCTCTGCCAAATAAGAAAACCAGGAAGAGCACCGTCATCAGAACCTGACCATGCCGGTACCTTCAAACCTCTCAGCCTCCAGAACAGTGAGAAACACATGTTTGCCGTTTAAAACACTCAATATATGGCATTCCGCTTATAACAATCTGAACTAAGAAACCATTCATAATTTAGCTATTAAAAACAATATTTCACACATATATATGGAATTTAGAAAGATGGTAACGATAACCCTATATGCAAAACAGAAAAAGAGACACAGAAATACAGAACACACTTTTGAACTCTGTGGGAGAAGGTGAGGGTGGGATATTTCAAAAGAACAGCATGTATACTATCTATGGTGAAACAGATCACCAGCCCAGGTGGGATGCATGAGACAAGTGCTCGGGCCTGGTGCACTGGGAAGACCCAGAGGAATCGGGTGGAGAAGGAGGTGGGAGGGGGGATCGGGATGGGGAATACGTGTAAATCTATGGCTGATTCATATCAATGTATGACAAAACCCACTGAAATGTTGTGAAGTAATTAGCCTCCAACTAATAAAAAAAAAATAAAAATAAAAACAATACTTCAATAAATAAACTTATACATATATCATTAGGCAATTTTACCAATATTGTTGTTGTTCAGTTGCTCAGTCAGTTTCAGCTCTTTGCAATCCCATAGACTGCAGCACACCAGGTTTCCCTGTCCTTCACTATCTTCTGAGGTTGCTCAAACTCATGGCCATTGAGTTGATGGTGTCATGCAACCATCTTGTCCTCTGTCGTCCCCTTCTCCTGCTTTCAATCTTTCCCAGCATCACTTTTTTACAATGAGTCAGCTCTTTGCATCATGTGGCCAGACTATTGGAGTCACCTTCAGTGAATATTCAGGACTGATTTCCTTTAGGACTGACTGGTTTGATCTCCTTCCAGTCCAAGGGGCTCTAAAAAGACTTCCCCAACACCACAGTTCAAAAGCATCAATTCTTCAGCGCTCAGCCTTCTTTATGGTCCAACTCTCACATCCATACATGACTACTGGAAAAACCATAACTTTGACTATATGAACATTTGTCAGCCAAGAAATGTCTCTGCTTTTTAATATGCTGCTAGGTTGGTCATAGCTTTTCATCCAAGAAGCAAGCATCTTTTAATTTCATGGCTGCAGTCACCATCTGCAGTGATTTTGGAGCCCAAGAAAATCAAGTCTCTCACTGTTTCCATTGTTTCCCCACCTATTTGCCATTAAGTGATGGAACTGGCTGCCATGATTTTAGCTTTTTGAATGTTGAGTTTTATGCCAGCTTTTCCACTCTCTTCTTTCACTTTCATCAAGAGACTCTTTAGTTCCTCTTTGCTTTCTGCCACAAGGGTGGTGTGATCTGCGTATCTGAGGTTACTGATACTTCTCCCGGCAATCTTGATTCCAACTGGTGCTTAATCTAGCCTGGCATTTCATATGATGTACTCTTCTGCTCCAGGAGATGGTAAAGGACAGGGAAGCCTGGCATGCTGCAGTCCATGGGATCACAAAGAGTTGGACACCACCGAATGACTGAACAACACTCCGCATATAAGTTAAATAACCAGAGTGACAATATACAGCCTTGACATACTCCTTTCCCAATTTAAACCAGTTCATTGTTCTATATCCAGTTCTAACTGTTGCTTCTTTACCTGCATACAAATTTCACAGGAAGCAGATAAGGGGATCTGGTATTTCCATCTCTTTGTCCACAGTTTGCTGTGATCCACACAGTCAAAGGCTTCAGCATAGTCGGTGAAACAGAAATAGATGTTTTTCTGGAACTCTCTTGCTTTTTCTATGATCCAGTGGCTGTTGGCGATTTGATAGCTGGTTCCTCTATCTTTAAGATCCCTAGAGAAGGAAATGGCAATCCACTCTGGTACTCTTGCCTGGAAAATCCCATGCATGGAGAAGCCTGTAGGCTACAGTCTATGGTAAGTTACAGTCTTTTTGGTCGCATAGAGTCTGATACGACTGAGCAACTTCACTTTCTTTCTTTCACTTTCCTCTATCTTTTCTAAACTCAGCTTGAACATCTGGAAGTTCTCGGTTCATGTGCTGTTTAAGCCTAGCTTGCTCAGGAATTTGAGCATTACTTTCTAGCATGTGAAATGAGTGCAATTGTGTAGTAGTTAGAATATTCTTTGGCATTGCCCTTCATTGGGATTGGAAAGAAAACTGACCTTTTCCAGTCCACGGCCACTGCTGAGTTTTTCAAATTTGCTGGTATATTGAGTGCAGCACTTTCTCAGCATCATCTTTTAGGATTTGAGATAGCTCAGCTGGAATTCCATCACCTCCACTAGCTTTATTCTTAGTGATGCTTCCTAAGGCCCACTTGACTTCACACTCCAAAATATCTAGCTCTAGGTGAGTGATCACACAATTTTGGGGTTTGTCACAATTCTTGAATCTATCAGTGATGACTCCGATTTTCAATTTCTAAAATTCTTATCCATTATCTCTTTCTTTCCTCTATCTGGAGACTTTAAATACAAATATTTTAGGTTTTTAAAAATATCATTTCCTCCCGTCTTTGAGACTCTTTTCTGAATTTACAATCTTGTTTGTCCTCTCCATGTTTCGGTCCAGATATTTTCTGTTAACCTTTCCCCCAGTTTACTAATGTTATCTTCACATATCTTTTATATACTGTTAAATAAATCTATTGATTTCTTATTTTAATTATTTTATTTGTGCATTCTAGACTATCCATTTTGTTCTTTCAATGGATTTCAGTTCTACTAAAAGTATCTACTTTATCATTTATTCAAAATATGTTAATCAAAGTTATTTTCAGTGCTAGTCTAATAACTTCAAAGTATTTATCACCTGTGGTTCTGTTTATACTGACTACTTTCTCTTGCTTTCAGTTATTTAATACTGTGTCCTACCTTATAGGAAATTTGTTTTGTGTTTAATGCCAGTGTGTACACACACATTGAAGCTTACATGAGTTTCTTTGAAGTTACATAACATTGTCTCTTTTCAGATTTACATTTGTTTCTGTCTGTCAGCCTGCTATGGATCACCTTAATCTAGTATGGACTGAGCTATTGAAAAACTGGATTTCAATCTTGTGAGGCATGATCAATTTCCTCTTATGCTTATTCCTAGGATGTAACATTTCAGGAATCCCAACTATAACTTCCAGAAGTTTCATCCTTAGCAGAACCTGAACTGAATTTTGTCCTCCTCACACCATGAGTGTTGACATTCTGCTAGGCTTCTCAGCGTTTTACTTGCTGCTTTCTGCTGGACTTCTCACTCTTAGCTATCATTTATAAACAACAAACACTTCAAGGGAAATAGTGACACCAAATGTTAGACTAAGCTCAATGCATAATTTTTTTCCCTTAGGGATCCTGGTCTCTCAGTTTCTGAACATCTTGGTCATTCTCTAATGTTTATGAACAGTTTTAAATTTTTATCTATAAAGCTTTTTCATTCACTTGTATCTATTTGATACAAGTAGACTCTTAATAGCCAAAAGTAGGATTCTGAATTAGGTATTTCTAAGGTGTTAAAATTTGGGAAACTTTTTATTTTATTTCTCCTGTAATCACAAAAAAACCCAATAAATTCCACTTATTTCATGGAAATAAGTATGTCTCTATAGAAAATGCATTTAAATGTTAGATATGGGAGAAATACATTTGCAGTTGACTCAAAAGGAATAGTTGGATGGACAGAGGTAAAACCAAGTGAATATGTAATAATGGAAATCAAGAGATTATTCAAGACTGTAGAAAATACTAATGCATTGGCCAATATGGTGAAGTTAAAATAAAGGTTAAGATAAGAAAAAGGGAAATGGGTAAGGATAGCAATGCTTATTCCCGATATTGATATTAAGCATTAGATCACAATATTGTAAATGAGGTATAGGTATCAGATATATCAACTGAATAAAATAAAAAAGCTCATAGACACAAAAGCTATGTAACTATGAATGTCATTATTTTGTCATAAATGTGATCTTTGGAGTCAGTGAAGAAAGAAAAGATTGATTAAATAAATAGCATTGAAATCTTCAAGTACTCTTAGTGGGGTAAAAAGTTAGATCCTAATTCACACATCATATCAAAATAAATTCCAGATAGATCAAAGACAGAAATCATATAAAATATCCCATAATGTAAAGATAAAGAGACTTCAATTATTTTCTTATTTAACAAATAAAATCTTCATAAATATGTATTTATGAAGACAGTATTTTAATTTTTAAAAGACTCTAGGGAACACAATTTAAAAATAAGCTATTTATAATATACATATTAAAACTAGAAATCAGGAAAACATTAGAATTACTAACTCTAGAAAACAAGTATATTGAAAAGACTTAAATACATAAATCCAATTACAAAGAGAAAGAGAAATGAAAAATAATATGAAAAAGCAAGTAAGTTAACAATGGTTGTTTTAATTTAAAAGAATGTTTTATATATATATATATATGAACTAATATATCTCAACGGAATAGATGTTTTTTGTAGAAATGTTTAAAGTGCCATAATTGACACTAGAATATACTTACTAGTTAAACAAACTATTTATATAAAAGAATTTGGGGGAAATATTGTATATATATAAATATCACTGCTCAAAACGTTCTGTGCCACATAGGTTTGTGGATGTGGGCTTTCAATATTTTAAAGAATAGCTATTTCTGATCCTAGCATAATTTATTCCAGGCCAAGAAAAATGAAAATGAGCTGCCCAGTTAATTCGATGGGTATAGTATCATTCTAAACTGAAATCAACAAAGGATGAAGAAAAGAATTATGTAGACAATTTTATTTAAATAAAGACTCAGACATTTTAAATACATTATTTTTAAAACAAATTCAGCAATTTACTTTTAAAATAATTTTCTATAATCAATAACTTATTTATTTTAATTGGAGCAAAATTGCTTTACGATGTTATGTTGGTTTTTCCTGTACAATAACTATTGGATGTGCGTGCTTGCTCAGTCATTTCAGTCATGTCTGACTTTTTACAACCCTATGGGCCTTAACCGCCCCCAGGCTTCTCTGTCCATGGGATTCTCCAAGCAAGAATTCTGGAGTGGGTTGCCATTTTCTACTCCAGAGGGTCTTCCTGACCATGGCATCGAATCCATGTCTCTTACATCTCCTGAATTGGCAAGCGGGTTCTTTACCACTAGCACCACCTGGAAAGCCATCAGCCATAATTATTTATGTATATACACATTGCCTTTTACTTAAGTAGATATTCAATATCATTCAAAAGCCATTTCTTATTTTGAAAACGATTTTAAGAAGTACTAAATGTATTCTTAAAAATAAGGAAAATCTTTCACCAATGGTAAAATATTATTTATGAATAATTTTAATTGTTTCTGCCATTTATTGGGTATTTATTTATATTAAACATTTCAACAATACTAGAAGGTGAGTTATTGTCCAGATTTTAAAGAAGATTTTACTTTATACAGATAGTAAGTGGATAAACTAGGATAGGAAGACTCTTAACTATTATAGTGAATAGTAGGGGCATTTCCATCCATTGTGGGCATAAAAAAGATTTGCTTCATAAACAATAAAATTTCATTCCAGAGAACACCAAAAGCAAAAATGAAAGGTTAGTGCATTCTTGGAAAGACATTTGCAACTCATCTGATAGAAAATGGGTTAATATCATTAATATAAAGTCAGTAAGTTTTTTTTTTTATTTAATATATTTTCTAAAAGGGTCATCAACTCACATCTTTACTTCTTTGTTATAACCATTTTTTCCTTGATAACGATTATAGCTTTCTGTCCTTCCTTAAGCTTATTGCCTTTTCTGAAAAGGGAAAAAGAATAAGCATTAGAGAAATTCTTCATAAAAATTACTCTGTATTTAACTTCCATGAAAATGCATTATCTTTGATATTGCAATCTGCTTTGACTTACAACTACTTTAAAAATATTCATGGAATTCATAGTAAGATACTATCATATTTGCATTTTTTGACTCTTCAAAACAAGCAATTAAATTTTCTCACTTTCATATATTGATTTCATTCTTAGCCTGAATATATCCTAATTATGTATTTCAGGAGATTCTGACTTTAGTCATTGAGGAAATTTAATTCCCTTTGATCATCTAACCAGGTTAAACAGTTTCATCAGGAGACAAAATTTTAATTAATAGGGAAATGCTTTGGAACTAAAAGTAAAAGTTGCTAAAACAAACTGAATTCAAAACGTTATCCAGTTTTATTCATTCATGATAAAAATATTAGCTGACTACTTATGAGGTAGGAAGCATTAACCACCTTCTCATTTTTCCCAGTCTTTGCTTCACTTATTTTAAATATTACAAATGGTTGGCCAGAGAATTAAAAGATACTTAATTTTTCAAGGAGACATTCCTAAAATTATTTTGATTCTTGTTTTCATGAAAGTTACATATGAAATAGCAAAATACAGGCAGGTCTTTATCAGGGTTTCATAGGCTGTAAGTCAACTTAACTTCTCTGTTCTCTCAGCTCTTTAGATGCAAGTACCTGTGGTTGGCTGTCAGTCCAATAGCATCATTCCCTGGCTCCACCTGCAACCTCAAACAAACTTGGAGCCAATATTAAAAGAACATTTCTTAGATTTTCATAAAGTTTGCTATCATATTTATCTTTCCTATCCTGGAAACTTGAATTTAATGTCAAATCACCATCCAAAAATATTAGGTGACTGTCTGGAAATTGGTCATAGGCATCTCTTATACATTTCATTTATGAGAAGAACATCTATCATTTGAAACTGTGAAGTTTACATTTGGGGTTTCACCACTACATCTTTAGCTGTCTGCCTCCCTAGGTATTTAATAGTAAGCTATAATTCTATAGTCTCTCGCAGTGTATCTATATATTATACTGTGTTCTGGATGATACCTCATTTGTTCCATTGTTCATCAAGTATTAATTTATTAATTTTAATTAATTTATTTTTAATTGAAGGATAATTGCTTTACAGAATTTTGTTGTTTTCTGTCAAATGTCAATATGAATCAGCCATAGGTGTACATATGGCCCCTCACTTTTGATCCTTCCTCCCATCTCCCTCCCCATTCCACCCCTCTAGGCTGATATAGAGTCCCTGTTTGAATTTCCTGAGACATAAAGCAAATTCCCATTGGCTGTCTATTTTGTATATGGTAATGTAACTTTCCATGTTACTCTTCCACACATTCACCCTCTCCTCTCCTCTCCTCTCCCCACATCCAGAAGTCTATTCTCTATGTCTGTTTCTCCATTTCTGCCCTGAAAATAAATTCTTCAGTACCATTTTTCTTGATTCCATATATATATGTTAGAATATGATATTTATCTTTCTCTTTCTGACTTACTTCACTCTCTGTAATAGGCTCTAGAACTGACTCAACTGACTCAACACCTCATTACAACTGACTCAAATGCATTTTTTGTGGCTGTGTATATGTATTGTGTATTATGTATATGCATTGTGTATATGTACCACAACTTCTTAATCCACTTCATCTGTAGATGGACATCTAGGTTACTTCCATGTTCTAGTTATGGTAAATAGTGCTGCAATGAACAATGGGATACATGTGAATTTTTCAGTTTTGGTTTCCTCAGGGTATATGCCTAGGAGTAGGATTCTTGGGTCATATGGGGCTTTTATTCCTAGTTTTTAAAGGAATCTCCATATCATCCTCCATAGTGGCTGTATCAATTTACATTCCCACCAACAGTGCAAAAGTGTTCTCTTTTCACCACACCCTTTCCAGCATTTATTGTTTGTAGGCTTTTTGATAATGGCCATTCTGACCTGTGTGAGGTGACATCTCAATGTAGTTTTGATCTGCATTTCTCTAATAATAAGCGATGATGAGCAAATTTTCATGTCTTTGTTATCTATCTCTATTTCTTCTTTGAAGAAATGTCTGTTTAGGTCTTTTTTCCACTTTTTGATTGGGTTGTTTGTTTTTCTGGTATTGAGTTGTATGAGCTGCTTGTATATGTTGGAAATTAATCCTTTGTCAGTTGTTTCAATTGCTATTATTTTCTCCCATTCTAAAGATTGTCTTTTCACCTTGCTTATAGTTTCTTTTGCTGTGAAAAGGTTTTAAGTTTAATCAGGTCCCACTTGTTTACTTTTGTTGTTATTTGCATTACTCTAGGAGGTGGGTTGGGTCATAGAGGATCTTGTTTTGATTTATGTCATCGAGTGTTCTGACTATGTTTCCCTCTATGAGTTTTATAATTTCTGGTCCTACACTTAGGTCTTTAATCTATTTTGTGTTTGTCTTTGTGTGTGGTGTTAGGAGGTGTTCTAATTTAATTCTTTTACATGTAGCTGTCCAGTTTTCCCAGAACCATTTATTGAAGAGGCTGTATTTGTACCATTGTATATTCTTGCCTCCTTTGTCAAAAATAAGGTACCCATGGGTATATGGGTTTATTTATGGGCTTTCTATCTTGTTCCCTTGGTCTATAGCTCTGGTTTTGTGCCAGTGCTATACTGTCTTGACGACTGTAGCTTTGTAGTATAATCTGAAGTCAGGGAGGTGGTTCCTCCAAGTCCATTCTTCTTTCTCAAGACTGCTTTGGCTACTCAGGGTCTTTTATATTTCCATATGAATTGTGAAAGTTTTTGTTACAGTTCTGTGAAAAATGCCATTGGTAATTTGATAGGTATTTCTTTGAATCAGTAGACTGCATTTGGTAGTATAGTCATTTTCAAAATACTGATTCTTCCTACCCAGGAACATGGAATATCTCTTCATCTGGTATTGTCATCTTTGATTTTTTTCATCAGTGTCTTTTAATTTTCTGTGTACACTTCTTTTGTCTCCTTAGGTAAGTTTACTCCTAGATATTTTATTCTTTTTGTTGCAGTGGTGAATGGGATTGATTCCTTAATTTCTCCTGATTTTTCATTGTTTTTATATAGAAATGCAAGTGATTCTTGTGTATTGATTTTGTATCCTGCAACTTTGCTAAATTCACTGACTAGCTCTAGTAATTTTCTTATACTATCTTTAGGGTTATCTATGTACAGTATCATGTCACCTACACACAGTGAGAGCTTTACTTCTTTTCTGGTCTGGATTCCTTTTGTTTCTTTTTATTTTCTGATTGCTGTAGCTAGACTTCCAAAACTATGTCGAATAATAGTGGTAAGAGTGGACACCCTTGTCTTATTTCTGATAGTAGGGGAAATGCTTTCAGTTTTTCACCGTTGAGGATAATGTTTGCTGTAGGCTTATCATATGTGGCCTTTACTATGTTGAGGTAGGTTCCTTCTATGCCCATTTTTTTGAAGAGTTTTAATCATAAACAGGTGCTGAATTTTGTCAAAGGCTTTTTCTGCATGTATTGAGATTATCATATGGTTTTTATCTTTCAATTTGTTAATATGGTGTATCACACTGATTGATTCCTTATATTGAAGAATCCTTGCATCCCTGGAATAAACCCAACTTGATCATGGTGTGTGAGCTTTTTGATGTGTTGCTGAATTCTGTTTGCTAAAATTTTGTTGAAGATTTTTGCATCTATGTTCATCAGTGATATTGGTTTGTAGTTTTCTTTTTTTGTGTTGTCTTTGTCTGGTTTGGGTGATTGTGGCCTCTTGGAATGAGTTTGGAAGTGTTCCTTCCTCTGAAATTTTTTGAAAGAGTTTTGGAAGGATAGGTATTAGCTCTTCTCTAGATGTTTGATAAAATTCTCCTGTGAAGCCATCTGGTCCAAGACTTTTGTTTTTGGGGAGATTTTTTTAATCACAGTTTCAATTTCAGTGTTTGTAATTGGGTTGTTCATAATTTCTATTTCTTCCTGATTCAGTGTTGGAAGATTGAACTTTTCTAAGAATCTGTCTATTTCTTCCAGGTTATCCTTTTTTTTTTTTTTTTTTTGCATACAGTTTTTCATAATAGTCTCTTTGTATTTCTGCATTGTCTGTTGTAACCTTTCCTTTTTCATTTCTAATTTTGTTGATTTGATCCTTCTCTCTTTTTTTCTTGATGAGTCAATTTGTTTGTTTGTCAGGTTTGTCAATTTCATTTATCTTCTCAAAGAACCAGCTTATAGTTTAATTTATCTTTACTATTTTTTCTTTCATTTCTTTTTCATTGGTTTTTGCTCAGATCTTTATGATTTCTTTCCTTCTACTAATTTGGGTTTTTTTAATTTTTCTTTTTTCCAGTTGTTTTAGGTGTAAAGTTAGGTTATCTATTCGATGTTTTTCTTATTTCTTGAGGTAGGATTGTATTGTTACAAATTTCCCTCTTAGAACTGCTTTTGCTGCATCCCATAGGTTTTGAGTTTTCATGTTTTCATTTTCATTTGTTTCTAGAAATTTTTTGAGTTCCCTTTTGATTTCTTCAGTAACCTGTTGGTTATTTAGAAATGTATTGCTTAATCTCCATGTGTTTGTGTTTTTTACGTTTTCTTTTTTTTTTACTTGTAATTGATATCTAGTCTCATAGTATTGTGGTTGGAGAAGATGCTTGATATGATTTCAATTTTCTTAAATTTACTGAGGTTTGATTTGTGACCTAAGATGTGGTCTATCCTGGAGAACGTTCCATGTGCACTTGGGAAGAAGGTGTATTCTTTTACATTTGGATGGAATGTCCTAAAGATATCAATGAAATCCATCTCATCTAATGTATCATTTAAGACTTGTGTTTCCTTATTAATTTTCTGTTTTGATGATCTGTCCATTGGTGTGAATGGGGTGTTAAAATCTCCTACTATTACTATGTTACTGTCAGTTTCTCCTTTTAAGTCTGTTAGTGTTTCTCTTATGTATTGAGGTGCTCCTATGTTGGATGCATAGATATTTACAATTATTATGTCTTCCTCTTGGATTGGTCCCTTGATCATTATGTAGTGTCCTTTCTTATCTCTTGTAATATTTTTTATTTTAACGTCTATTTTTTCTGATATGAGAATTGCTGCTCCAGCTTTCTTTTGCTTCCCATTTGCATGGAATATATTTTTCCATCCTCTCAGTTTCAGTCTGTATGTGTCTTGAGGTCTGAAGTGGGTTTCTTGTAGACAGCATATATACGGGTCTTGTTTTTGAATCCATTCAGCCAGTCTGTGCCTTTTGGTTGCAGCATTTAATCTGTTTACATTTAAAGTAATTATTGATATATATGTTTCTATTACCATTTTCTTTAATTGTTTGGGTTTGATTTAGTAGATCTGTTTTCTTCTCTTGTATTTCTTGACTATAGACATCCATTTAACATTTGTTGTAAAGCTGGTTTGGTGTTACTGAATTCTCTTAACTTTTGCTTGTCTGAAAAGCTTTTTATTTCTCCATCAATTTTGAATAAGATCCTTGTCAGGTAGAGTAATCTTGGTTGTAGCTTTTTCCCTTTGAGTACTTTAAATATATCCTGCCATTCCCTCCTGGCCTGCAGAGTTTCTGCTGAGAGATCAATTGTTAAACATATGGGGTTTCCACTGAATGTTACTTGCTGCTTTTCTCTTTCAGCTTTTAATATTCATTGTGTTTAGTCTTTGTTAGTTTGATTAGTATGTGTTTTGGCATATTTCTCCTTGGGTTTATCCTGTATGGGACTGTTTGCACCTTTTGGACTTTATTGACTATTTCTTTTTCCATGTTGGGGAAATTTTCAACTATAATCTCTTCAAAAATTTTTTCATACCCTTTCTTTCTTTCTTCTTCTGGGACCCTTATAATTCGAATGTTGGTGCATTTGATATTGTTCCAGAGGTCTCTGAGAATATCCTTAGTTCTTTTCATTATTTATCCTTTATTCTGCTCTTCAGAAGTTATTTCCACCATTTTATCTTCCCACTCACTGATTCATTCTTCTACTTCAGATATTCTTCTATTGATTCCTTCTAGAGTATTTTTAATTTAAGTAATTGTGTTGTTTGTATCTGTATGCTTATTCTTTAATTCTTCTATGTCTTTGTTAATTGATTCTTGCATTTTCTCTGTTCTGTTTTCAGTGTTTTTGATCATCTTCACTATCATTATTCTAAATTGTTTTTCAGGACATTTGCCTATTTCCTCTTCATTTATTTGAACTTCTGTGATTCTAGTTTGTTCTTTCATTTGTGTAGTATTTCTCTGCCTTTTCATTATTTTTTTTTTTAACTTATTATGTTTGAGGTCTCCTTTTCCCAGGCTTCAAGGCTGAATTCTTTCTTCCTTGTGGTTTCTCCCCTCCTAAGGTTGGTCCAGGGGGCTGTGTAAGCTTCGTATAGGGTGAGATCTGTGCTGAGTTTTTTTGTTTGTTTGTTATTCCCCTGATGGGCAAGGCTGAGTGAGGGGGCGATCCTGTCTGCTGATGACTGGGTTTGTGTTTTTGTTTCATTTGTTGTTTAGATGAGGCGTCCTGTGCTGGTGGTCAGGTGGTGCTGGGTCTCATATTCAAGTGGTTTCCTTTGTGTGAGTTCTCACTATCTGATATTTCCTAGGGTTAGTTCTCTGGTCGTCTAGGGTCTTGGAGTTAGTGCTCCCACTCCAAAGGCTCAGGGCTTGATCTCTGGTCAGGAGTGAAGATTCCAGAAGGGGTTTGTTATGGCATTAGTGAAATTAAAACAAATATACAAAAATGAGAAACCAAAGATGAACCCCATACAAATGGCAGTTACAAAATCAGGCAAATAATAATTAAAATAGTGGAATATACACATATACATATACACACATAAGCAAAACCAAAACAGTCCAACAAAAATAAAATACAATAGATTGATGTGGCGAGAAAGGAAACCAAAAATTACATCTACCAGTTAAGAAGAAAACTAACTAAAGCACAAACTGGAAACAAAACTAAAGCAAGGTACCAAGTGGGGAATAAAGCAATGAAAACAAAACTAACAAATATGTTAAGAGGAAAGGAGAGAAAGAATAGATATGCAAAGTTAAATAGAGGCAGATAAAGAAGATTTATATACAGTAAAGATTAACTGCAAGGGGAAAAGAACAGTAGAAAAAGCAAACAAAGGAATAAATGTAGAGAAAATAATAATAGGTTTTAAAAAAAATTAAAAATTAAGATTTAAAAAAAGAGAAAAAAATAGGAAGAAGAAAGAAAATGACAAAAAGGAAAACTCACAAAACTGCGAAAGTCCAACACAGAGGCAGGGGTTATAACAGCAACAAAAAGTGTGATTGGGAAAAAAAATTCAAAAGCTTAATTAGATTTCATAGTGCCAATAAAACCAACAACTACAGTGGTGGGGATGGGGGGCGGGGAGAAAAAGCTAATAGAAACAAATCCAAAAGAATCTACAAAACAAGTCAAAACGAAAGAATAATAAATGTTTTTCTTGAGTCACTGCTGTCAGAGTCCTTTCCCTTGCTGGGAGTCACATCCATCTCACCTCCATAGGATGTCCTCCAACACCATGCTGGTCTCTGGACCTACAGCAGAGACTGTAGGTCTACTCCTCTGTGTAGACCTGGTCTTACTCCTAATTCTAATCTGGTCTTACTCCTCTGTGTTCTTGCCTCCAATATCCACAACTGTCAAAACTAGTGCATTTTCTTTTGTGGGAGCTCTCAATGTCCTTTCATATAGTCCACAGACACAGAGTTTGGCTAGTTGATCATGTAGATTTAATCTGCAGCTTATACAGCTAGTGAGAAGGTTTTGGGTCTTCTTCCTTAGCCACACTGCCCCTGGGTTTCAATTGTGGTTTTATTTCCACCTCTGCATGTGGGTCATCCACTGGGGTTTGCTCCTGAGGCTGCTCTGGTGGACTTGGGTCTGCCCCAGTGAGGGCCAGGTGTGGAGGTGGTGCAGCTGCTTGGATTGCAGGGGTTCTGGCAGCACCAGGTACTCAGGGGAGTTGGTGGCTAAGGCAGAGGAAATACAGTGCTTTAGGAGAGTATGACCCGAGAAGGCAATGGCACCCACTCCAGTACTCTTGCCTGGAAACTCCCATGGGCGGGGAAGCCTGGTAGGCTACAGTCCATGGCGTCGCTGAGTCGGACATGACTGAGCGACTTCACTTTCACTTTTCACTCTCACGCACTGGAGAGGGAAATGGCAACCCACTCCAGTGTTCTTGCCTGGAGAATCCCAGAGACGGTGGAGCCTGGTGGGCTGCCGTCTATGGGGTCGCACAGGGTCGGACACGACTGAAGCGACTTAGCAGCAGCAGCAGCAGGAGAGTATGACAACCAGCATTGGCCAATACACTCCAGTATTCTTGCCTGGAGAAACCCCTGACAGAGAAGCCTGGCAGGCCACAGTTCACAGGGTTCCACAGAGTTGGACACGACCAAATTGACCCTGCATGCTTAGATGCAAGACTTTTTTTTGCCTGTGGCAGCTCTGCCCCAGTGAGGGCTGAACATAAAGGTGGCACAGCTGCTTGGATTTCAGGGACCCTGGTGGTGCCAAGTGTTCAGGGACACAGACTGCCTCAGCTGCAGGAGTTATGACCTTATTAGAGTCTTTTTTCAAGCCTCTTGTAGCTGGCAATCAGAAGACCTCTTTGGCCAGTCTTTCTCCATAATTCCACCCATTCAGGCACTTAGAGAGCTCCCTTGCCTGGGGTCCTACTCTGTAGATTAGTGCGACAGGCATTTGATGGGCCAGCCTCTCTGCTGTTCAGGTGCCAATGCTGGCATGTGGGGAGAGAGAGGCTATGGTGATGGCTCCACCCCTATGTGTGACTCAGCAGTATCACCTTGCTTCCATGGCTGCCTGGCTTTCCTCCAAAGGCATTTCCCACCACAATCTTCTCCTTTGTGTCCACTTGCTTCGTCTCTCTGCAGTCAACAGTTGCCCTCACCCTGGGATTGCTCACAATCCCTAGACTCCAGCTCCCAGCTGCTATGCCTTCTAGAGGACCTACATCCCTGTCTGGGGTGTATATCACTGTGGCAAGGACTATCTGATGCTCATTCCATTTGGCTGCTACAGATCTGCTGTTTCACTCTCAGCCTCAAATGTTTCTCCTCTGACTCAGACAATTGCCCTGATGTAGGGATTGGAACCCTGCTTCAGTTCCCCCACCTACTGACAGCAGGTCCAGTCCTTCCAACACTCCTGTTTTTCCCCCTAGTTCCTTCGTCCTACAGAGTTTTGCATGGTTCTATGTATTCTCTCCTACTGGTCAGGTACTCCTGTCCATTCTCAGTGGGTGTTGTACATGCACTTCTGTGTCTGAAGGTGTATTCCTGATGTATACGTGGAGAGAGATGTATTCCACATCCACCCACTACTCCCCATGTTGTCTGTACAAGTATTTATTGAGTGTTTAAATATGTATCTGACATCGCACAAATGATTGGAGTTATATGTAGAAATAAGGCACAATCCCCATCTATATCTCCAGTCTTCTCGTTCCTTAGGTTACAATTTATGCTCTAATAAAACTAATTGTCCAGGCCATCACCTCTGCACCTGTCCTCATCTGTCAAAATTAAACTCAACTTGCATTCAAGCATCCTTTTCTCATGTCTTTTTTAAAAATTATTCTTTCCTGCTGGAGACTTGACAAATTGTTCCTCCTCTGGGCCTATTAGTAGCCAGGTAATCATTGTGTTTGTATTTCGTTGTATTGAAAACATCAGGTTACAGGCCCAGTTTACAAGAACAAAATTGCATCATCAGTTCAGTTCAGTTCAATCGCTCAGTCGTGTCCAACTCTTTGCAACCCCATGAATCTCAGCATGCCAGGCCTCCCTGTCCATCACCAACTCCCGGAGTTTACTCAAACTCATGCCCATCGAGTTGGTGATACCATCCAGCCATCTCATCCTCTGTCGTCCCCTTCTCCTCCTGCCCCCAATTCCTCCCAGCATCAGGGTCTTTTCCAATGAGTCAGCTCTTCGCATGAGGTGGCCAAAGTATTGGAGCTTCAGCTTCAGCCTCAGTCCTTCCAATGAACACCCAGGACTGATCTCCTTTAGGATGGACTGGTTGGAATTCCTTGCAGTCCAAGGGACATCAAGAGTCTTCTCCAACACCACAGCTCAAAAGCATCAATTCTTCGGCACTCAGCTTTCCTCAAATTGCATCATAGTCACCTTTATAACATCAACATCTGACTGGTTAGAAATAACAGTCACTCTGTGAGTGTTCATTGTACTCATATCAACTCTACTGAACTGAGTCTCGTGGATGAGTGACATCTCCAAATATAACAGAAACATTATCTGTCAAAGTAGCAAATACAAACAAAGTATTGCAAAACCAGACTGTAAAGAAGGAAAAGTTAACTAATTCTGTGTGCACTTTGTTTAGCTGTTATCTCTCAGCTCCAGATTCACTCTTTCACACTTTCTAACTCAGCCTGGGACTGTATTTCATCTGAAGAAGAAGACAAGAGGAGAGGCAGGAGGAGGAGACAAGAGACTTCCTCTTTGTGGGTTTCTTGCTGAGCTTGGCAGTGTTTCTTAGCAATGGAGTGTTGCCACAGCAGCAGGAATTGGTTTTGGCTTCTAGCTACTTTCAAGACTCCCACACCATATTCATCTTGGTCCTTCATAAGAGCCATCAGCAGCCAGGCGGACTCAAACTCAGTTCCATAGATCTGTACATCTATGCTTTTAGTTTCTGAATACTCTTATCTTGTCTCTGTTTTCCCAGTTTTTGTGTGGTAGCTTCTTTCTGAAGATACTATTTCTTGGTAACCCATATTCTGTGTTTTCATGTGTTGGCCTTATAATACCTAGGTGACTATTTCTTTCTATTACATTCCCTTTATGAAATTGCTTGGTTGGGGTTTTGGTTTGTTTTACTCCACTGGACCCTGAGACTAATATATTTTGTCTAGATGCTTTCTTCTTACAGAAAATATGGTGCTAGAGCTGATTTATAAAGAATATGTCAGAAAGCTAGAGAAAACTTTAGAGACCTCAAAAAGCAAAAAATGAGCTAAATCAGTCCACTTCAATCAAGTTACTAATGACTTATGGTGATCTAAATCAATCTGGAGCTTTGTAAGAATTCATTTGAATGGGGAATTCCTCAGCTTAAAAAAAAAAATAAAGTTTGAGAAATATTGCCCTAATCCAAAGATGTAAACCTGAATGGGAACAATTATATTCAATCCTGTTGATGTATATGTGAACCTATGTGGTTCATGTATATGATCCACTTTGATCTTTTCAGTGAAGTAAACTGTGTAGCTATTTTATATAGGTTTTCTAAAGTCACATGGTTTGTAAGAGACAGATTCCAGTGTATTATAAAATCCAGTATATTGTTCACTCTAACATGTGACCTTTAATTGCAAACAAAAGCTGTTTGGAGGCAGAGAGTTTTGTAATCCTGTCAGGTCATAGCATGTTCCCATGGGGTCTTCTAAACATAGGCATGGCATTCTTTCTATAGTAATAAGTAGTATTCATTTGGTACTTATTATTTGCAAGGCATTTTCCTAAGTGTTTCTCATAGATCATTTCGTTCAATTCTTCCAACTATTATTATTTCCACCTTAGAGATGAGAAAACTAGAGCTTGAAGATGTTAAGTAATTAGCAGAGAGTTGGGAAGGGACAAAGTCAGAATTTTATAGCAGGCATGCTGAATCCAGAGCCCACATACTTAATCATGACACTCTAATATCCCCTGCTGCTACTGCTTAGGCACTTCAGCTGTGTCTGACTCTGTATGACCCTATGGACTGTAGCCTGTCAGGCTCCCCTATCTATGGGAAGAGTTGCTGGAGTGAGTTGCCATGCCCCTTCCGGAGGATCTTCCCAACACAGGGATCGAACCCAGGTCTCCTGCATTGCAGGCAGAGTCTTTACTGCTGAGCCACCAGGGAAGCCTCTAATATCCCCTATAAGGAGGTATTTTTAAGCATTATTGTGACGAAGGGTATTTTCATCCTAAGGGTCCAAATGAATAAAAATATTTATATGTTACGGTTAAAAAGAATTGATATAGTCATTTCCATGTCATTGTTTAAGTTTGAAACAAATTGGTTATAATAGAACATTTTTAAAGTTGCAAGAAACAATTGAATTCTTACACTAAACTGAAATTGCTTCATTTTTCTAAAGTTTTACTGACTTGATAACACTGGAAAACTGGAATTACCTACATATTAATTACTTAAGTGAATGCATAAATGTTCATAATTATTCTGAATGATTATTTTTCTTTTGTGAATTTAAAATGTGATACCATGTGAAAAAGTTAATTCTGTTGAAAAGATTGCTATTATTTTTCAAAAGATTTTGACTTTATTATATATTCATATACTAGAGTTTGTACCACCTTCAGATTCTGCTTTTCTTTTTCCATTTATAGATACTAATGAAAGGCAAATGCCACTTCACTTTCTCTCATATGATCTGTCCATAATATTTCAATTCCTAAATCACTAACATCAATTACTTTTTAAAAGCTACTCAATTGTCAACTGAACTGACAAATAATATCAAAATAAAATATGAGTCACTGCTTTTGTAGTCTAAATTGATTTTTTTTAAAACACTAATAAAGAAAACCTTTATAGAAAATTTCTTTTTGAAATACAAATGAATACCCAGTAATTGCATCAAATAACAATGTAAGTCATGAAAATGTTTTTTTTTTAGGAAAATGTTTTTGATAAAAGTTTTTTTTAGTAGTCACAAATGGAAATTGTCATATTTAGAGTATGTTGATGTGAAAAACTTTAACAATTAGTCTTACAGAGCATGATAATAAAAGGCGTTCATTTTATCTGTCCAGTATGTTGACTTTTATTTATTTTTAAAATAATTGTATTTATTTTTTTGGCTGTGCTGGGTCTTTTGTTGCTAGACAGGGCTTTTTTGATGAGTAGGGGCTACTCTGTAGTGGTGGTGCTTGGGCTGCTCATTGTGGTGGTTCTCTTGTTAAGGGGCATGGGTTTTAGGGGGCACGGGTTTTAGGGTGCCCGGGCCTCAGTAGTTGCGGTTCCCAGCCGCTAAAGCACAGGTGTAGTTGCTCTGCGGCATATGGGATCTTCCCAGACCAGGGATCAAACCCACGTCTCCTGCAATAATGGGTGGGTCCTTCACCATTGAGCCCCCAGGGAGGCCCGGTATGCTGACTTTTAGATCAAACCATACTCAGTGCTATCAGCTACCTCTTTTTCTCCTAGGCTCAGTGGCACTGAGTGAAGCTGCTCAGCCTTATTGAATTAGCCCCATAAACCAGCAGGTTCGGGAAATTGTCATCACTGTTCCTGAGCAAGAGTCTAAAGCTAAGCAGCTAAATCTGGCAGCTTCTTCCCAAACTCCTATAGGACAGCTGGGGTTTTTTGCCCAGGGTTCTTAGATGTTTCATTTTGCCATCTTTATCAGGAATATAGGGTTTCCCTGGTGACTCAGGCAGTAAAGAATCTGCCTGCAATGTAGGAGACCCAAGTTTGACCACTGGGTTGGAAAGATCCCCTGGAGAAGGGAATGACAACCCACTCCAGTATTCTTGCCTGGAGAATCCCATGGACAGAGGAGCCTGCTGAGCTTGAAGTCGGACACAACTGAGTGACTAACAACTTTCGCTTCTTCACCAGGATTATAGGAGAAGCTCTTCCTCAGCCTCCAGTTCTCTGAATTCATGTTCTGCATGCTAAACCTTGCTGCTTCTTTTCTTAGTCTTCTGTGGGGACAGAATTTCTAGAATGACATCTCCAGTTCTGTATCTGATACACTTACAATCTGTATTCAGCAACTGATACACTTAGCAATGTCTTCTTATACTGCTTTTTTCATTGGTAGCTATTTAGTCAACTTTTTAGGTCGTAGTGTCTATGCTAGTTGTGTATATTTTTGCCTTTTTGGTTTTCTTTGGCATTCTCCTGTAAACATTGATCATTTATATTTTGCTAGGAGCTATCTATTTTCTGCAGTTTTTCGAATGTGTAGCCATAAAATTCATGCAATATTCTTTTATAATTATCTTAACCTCCTGTGTTAAGATATAACCTCGTGGTTATTCCTGTCATTCTTAATCTTGTGTATTTGGTTTTCTCTCTTTTTTACCATTCCAATGAGGAGAGTATCTGTTTTCCTTAGTCTTTCACAAAAGTAGCCTTTGTATTTACTTTGACTTTATCTTATTGTTTTGCTTTTAGCTATTTTAGATTTTATTATATACTTTCTTAATATTATTATCTTTTTATTGTGTACTAAACTTTTTAAAAATATTTAATTGGAGGATAATTGCTTTACAATGTTGTGTTCCTTTCTGCCAAAGAACATGAATCAACTGTAATATACATGCATTCCCTCCTTGAGCCTCCTCCCACCCTACCCCCATGTCATCCAACTATCTTAATGTGTGTATACAATTATTTTGTTCTGTTCTCTAGTTTTCCTCTCTTCTTTACTGATAAAGGTAAACAAAGCCAAACATTTCCTCATGAATACAGACTTCCCTGGGTCTGCAGATTTTGGTGTAATGTCTTCTTTCATTGCTGCCTTAGTCAGTTTGAGACAATATAACAAATATACCATAGACTGCTGCTTAGTTGCTAAGTTGTGTCCAACTCTTTTGTGACCCCTGGGACTGCAGCATGCCAGGATCCTCTGTCCATGGGATACCCCAGGCAAGAATACTGATGTGGGTTGCCATTTCCTTCTCCAGGGGATCTTCCTGACCCAGGAAATGAAGCCACATCTCTGTGTTGCAGGTGGATTCTTTACCGATGAGCCACCACGGAAGCCCATACCATAGACTGGATGGCTTAAACAGCAAACATTTATCCTCATAGTTCTGATGCTGGGAAGCTCTTCATGTCTCTTCTTACAAGACAAAAATCCCACTTATGAAGGTTTCGCTTCCACTACCTTATCACCTCCTAATGGCCCATCTACCATTACCATCAAATTGGAGTTTAGAATTTCAACATACAAATTTGCGGAGTACACAAACATTCAATCCGTAGCAATTGCTTTCTAGAGAGTTTGCTGTTTTCTTTTAAATTTCATTTATCAAAATATTGTAGAGTGTTATTTCTAATTTGTAAGCAAATTATGGTTTTTGCATACTTCTTTTATATCTAGTTTTATTCATTCAATCAAAAATGCTCACTGTGTAGCTACTATATGACCAGAAAAAATTGTGATGCCTGAAATTCATCAGTGAATAGATTCACTATGCAATCCCACTACTGTTTTCTATATTATATGTTTTACTATGATCATTTTGAAATCTCTCATGCTTTGTTTCTAGGTCTATTTCAAAATTTGAAGAGCAATATATGATATTTACATACTAGGTCCATAGAAATGTGATTCACCTCAAAGCAAGCTCGTATGCTGAAACCATCAAAATTCCAATATAAGAAGACACTCCAGACCAAAAGGATGTTCTTTCCTGATACATTATTCATTTTCAAATACTTTACTATATTTTACTTTTCTGCCTATCTGTATCGTAAGTACCTTATACAGTTTTACATTTTTTCTTGTGTTTCTTCTTATTGGGAGAAAAAGTATATGCCTTACTGCTCATAACATGTGTACTGAAAGTTTTACTTACGCTCTATGTTTCTTGCCATCTACTTCACTGTTCTTCCAGATCACCTTTAAAAAAAATTTTTTTTAATCCATTGATTTTCTAATCTAATTATGGCAAGTACTCTTATAAAAGTGCCATCTCTGGGATCCTTTTTACTGGATTCTTGGGTTAGTTTCATCATTCATTTCAGTGAATATTTTCCTTTTCTAGTTTTTCTGCCTCCTTTTGTTCAGACTAATCCCCAAGTAGTTAATTGATTCTTGCATTTCAGGGAAGACATAATTTGTCTACCTATTTTATTAATAGTTTGGGTATAGAATTAAAGGTTAAAAATAATTGTAATTAAAAATTTGGGAGATCTGCCTTTTTGCCTTCTAGAATTTAATTTTGCTGATGAGATATCAGATGCCAGTCTAAATCACATTCTTGTATAGCTGGCACTTTTTCTTCCTCTCTGCTACCTTTTAACACTATTTCTCCATCCTTGGTGCTCTGAAATTTCATAATATGTCTGTCTCTGGATCTTTCTTTTTTTATTATGTTCACTATGAACATCTTAATTTGAAGATCAATGATTCTTTTCTACCCTGGAAACTTTGCTTCCATTTTCCCTGAAAATTTATTCCTCTCTATTTTTCCTCTCTCTCATTTTGGAATTTACAAGACTTAGAACCACCTGCATTTATTATCTATGTCTGATTACTTCCTCCAAATTTCTTTGTTATTTTCTCTATGTTAAGAAATAATGACTTAACCTAAGGCATTTTTAACATACTTTCAAAATAAGCATTTTTAAAATTATTCAATTACGTTTTACTTTCTGAGAGCTTTTTATTTTTCTCTGATTAACCTATTTTGAAGATTTTTTGATAAAATACCTTCTCAAATATTTTCAAGTCAGTTAGAGTAGTTTTGTTTTTATTTTATATTTTTTCTTATTTTTCTCTGAGTTATCTGGATATTTTTCTTAAGTGATTTGCTTTGCTAGTATGTATTCTCTTTTAAGCTATTATAATACTTCATTCTTCAAAGCCATTATATCACTTCAATGTATATTTTTAAATGGAGGACTTGGTTTTTCTTTTTCTTTTTTTGATGTATAATTTACATAGAACTTCCAAGGTGGCTCAGTGGTAAAGAACCCACCTGCCAATGAAGAAGATGCATGTTTGATCCTTGGGTAGGGAAGATCCTGTGGAAAAGGAAATGTCAACCCACTCCAGTATTCTTGCCTGGGAAATCCCATGGAGAGAGGAGCCTGGTAGGCTACAGTCCATGGGGTTCAAGAGAGTCGGACACAATTAGTGACTAAACAACAACAACAACAAAATAATTGGCATACAACATTATATTAGTTTCAAGTGTACAATATTATAATTCATTATTTATATATTTGGCAAAACTCAGTTGACATTTCTGAATAGCTGATATGGGTTATATTTGTAGGCTTGTCCTTTTCTCTCAGGTCCCTGTGTTGAGGGGTCCCTAAAGACACATTCAGTTCAGTTCAGTTCAGTCGCTCAGTTGTGTCTGACTCTTTGCAACCCCATGAACCATAGCACACCAGGCCTCCCTGTCCATTACTCACTCTCAGAGTTTACTCAAACCCATGTCCATTGAATTGGTGATGCCATCCAACCATCTCATCCTCTGTCGTCCCCTTCTCCTCCTGCCCTCAATCTTTCCCAGCATCAGGGTCTTTTCCAATGAGTCAGCTCTTCACATCAGGTGGCCAAAGTACTGGAGTTTCAGCTTCAACATCAGTCCTTCCAATGAACAGCAGGACTGATCTCCTTTAGGATGGACTGGTTGGATCTCCTTGCAATCCAAGGGACTCTCAAGAGTCTTCTCTAACATCACAGTTCAAAAGCATCAACTCTTTGGTGCTCAGCTTTCTTTATAGTCCAACTCTCACATCCATACATGACTACTGGAAAAACCATAGCCTTGACTAGACGGACCTTTGTTGACAAAGTAATACATTCAGGTTTGGTAATTCAATAGAGTTAATCACAGAATGTAGCATATGGCCATATTCACAGTTACAGCTTACTTTGGTAAAAGGATACAGAGCAAAATCAGAAAAGGGAAAAGGCACATGGGGAGATGTCTAGAGGAAACCAGGCACAAACTTGCAAGAGGAAAGTCACATGACAGTTAATTTTCCCAAAAATGATTTGAGACAACATTTTCAAAGTCTCTCAGGAAAGCTCAATAGAGACTAGCACCGTAAATTTTTATTGGAATATGGTCACATAGCATACTCTGCTAACTGTTCCACAACTCCAGACTCTCAGGGGAAAAGATAGACAGCATAAACTGCATTGTTCATAAAGTCTAGGCACAGTGAACCACCTTATCAGGCAACTAGTGACTGAAAACACTATGAGAGCCAATTTCCCAGATGCCAGTAAAGGGCCACCCTTGCTATGAGGCTTTCTAATAATGATAGTCCCAGGCCTTCTAAGTTAATTCTTTACCACACATTCTCTGCTGTGAATATGGTGTCTGCTTCAGAACTCTGTAAGCTGGGCTGTTAACATTCACATTATGACAAGTAGGCTGGGATTTGGCCTGAGGTCAGGGTAAGTGGATACACATGTTAGAAAAAGGGGCAGGGTGCAATACCCTAAAGCACTTGCATTCATCTTAGCACCCGTATTTATCCTCATTTCTTTATATCTTTGAAGAAGGACCCTATATCAGACCCAAAGCTCCCAAGAGATCTCTGCACTTTCAAATCCCTCTAAGAGCTTGTTTTCTCTGCCTAGATGCTAGAGCCCCATTTCTTCACTTAGAAATGTCCCTCAAGTTTAGTTGTTATTGTTTAGCCACTAAATCATGTCCAACTCTTTTGCAACCCCATGGACTGTAGCCCACGAGACTCCTCTGTCCATGGGATTTTCCAGGCAAGAATACTGGAATGGGTTGCCATTTCCTTCTCAAGGGGATCTTCCTTACCCAGGATTGAACCTGCATCTTGCATTGCAGGCAAATTCTTTACCACTGAGCCACCAGGGAAGGCCCCTTGTGTTTAAGAACTAACTTGAGCCACCAGGGAAGCCCCATTTGATAATACCTCCACTAGAACTTTCTCAATTTCCACTAGTCAGGATTATTTCTTAGTTAAAGAATTCAACAAAAATGTTCTGAATGCCAGGTAGCACACTAGGAGATGAGACTTATTTGAAGTCTCAAAGCATCAAAGTTGCTTTACCCACAGAAGTTATAAGTGCTGTAATTTTATTACTAACATGTGTTTGCATCATGCTACAGATCCAAATGTCTTTCTCAATAATAGTGATTTCCTTGACTTTCTGTAATTTACCTATTTTTGTGTCTACTGTAGCACAGAATGCACTCACACAATAGATAATAAATATAAAACATTTTTGACAAAGGCGAATACAGGCTAATACAGTTCAATAAGTGTATTGGGATACTTAGAGTATTTCAATCTGCTATGTATATATTTGGCTGTGTGTATTAACTTTGAAACTGAAAAAACAAAGGAAATAATACTTTGAAGGAATTTGAATAGAGTGGATGGCAGTGTGTTCACATCTGGGTGTATATTACATTAACTCTAAAACTTAAGAGAAGATGAGAATTCTGCCCAGCACTCAGAAAAACCTTTTTCTAGCTCTGACATCAAAACATCCCACGTCTACTTTCATTTTCTGGGATGAAATGTTTCTAATGTTTTATCTTTGAATGAAAGACATCTTTGTAAGTGACAATCCAAACCAAATTGGTTTTGTACAAGATTGCAATTATGGTTTCTTTGTTGTTTCCACTATCATTCTGATAATACTTCTAGGTGAAATCAGAATTGAAAAACCTGAGAAGCTGGAATTGCTCATAAATGTCTCCTTGGTGAATATATTGAGCATAAAAGTTAAAGAAAATCAAGTTTCTTTCAGGAAAGGGAAATGTGGAAGCCCTTGTTAAGATTTATTTAATATTGGGTTGTCTGACTTTTATATTTATTTTATTTTGGACTTCATTTTAGACTTTGAGACTTTTAGTGTTAGTTTGAAAGACATTCAAATTTGCCTTAAAACTACTTCACATGTTTTATTAACTTATCCAAAGCAATCAGCTTATTTTTGCTTTTACAGAAGCAAATATACAGATATAGGATAGATTTTTCCTTTTATGAATCTAAAATACTTGTTATTCTACTTACCGTAATATTGAATATTGAATAATTTTAACATAGAGATTAGTTATCCTCACAGTGCATATCTGTGTTTGAAAATTGTAAACCTTTAAAAACTATTACCTTTTAATTCACCGGTTGCTCTTTCTCTTTTTGTTAGTTCGCCTTCATCTCCCCAAACTAAACATTGGAGTACCACAGATTCAATCTTCAGATTTCTTTTATTTTACACATTTGGCAAGCTCATTAAATCTTAGAGCTTTAAATGCCATCCCTATACTTGTGACTCACATTTTTTTATCTCCTGCCTAGACTTTCCTTGAAATTTTAGCCACAATATCTAACTGCCTACTCAACATTCCCTCTGTAATATCTAATAATTCTATCAAATTTAACATGCCAAAATTTGAACTCCTGATTTCCACCCTTCCTCAAACATACTTATTACATATTTTTCTCATCTCAGTAAATAGCAACACCATTCCTCCAACTACTTATCCCCAAAACCTTTACAACCAGCTTTTTCTCGGGCATGAATCCCTGGCCCAGTCAATTGTATTCTGGGAAGAAGGACCACATGACCCAAGTCTCAAGATCTAATTGGATGGGAAATCCAGTTGGTTAAATCTTCAGGATTTATTCAGCAATCCACCACTTCCTCACTGTTCTCGGCAACCATCATCTTTTGCTTGTGTGTGTGTGTGTGTGTGTGTGTGTGTGTGTGTGTGTGAGTGTGCGTGTGCTCAGTCTTGTTTGATTCTTTGTGACCCCATGGACTGTAGCACTCCAGGCTCCTCTGTCTATGGAATTCTCCAGGCAAGAATACTGACATGGGTTTCCATTTCCTATTTCAGGGAATCTTCCTTACCCAGGGATCGAACAGGGTCTCCTGTGTCTCCTGCATTGGCAGGTGGACTCTTTACCACTGCAAAAGTCTCCTTACTGGTGTTTCAGCTTCCACCTTCACCCTCCTAAAGTCTTCTCTTCACACAATAGTCACAGTGATTCTTCAAAATATAACAGATTCTTTTGCTCAAATCAGTCTCTTGCTATTTTTCCATCCTCCCCAGATTAAAAACCAAAAGCCTAGGTGACCTGATCCCTGGCCACTTTTCTAATCTCATATTTATCAGTCTTTCCCTTACTTACCTTCATGACTTTGCCTAGAGCTAAGCTGCCACAGGGCTTCATATTACTGTTCCTTCTACCAGGAATGTTATTCTCCAAGTGTGTCATTACTCCTATCTTTAAGGTCTCTGCTCAAATATTACTTTATCAGAAAGGCCTTCCCTGATTATCCTATAAAACAGTGAATTCCTCAATATTAATTCCCTTATCAAGCTTCATTTTTCTTCTTGTGCATACAACCACTTGATATACTTTACATTTATTCTTTTTTAATTGTCTGATTCCATCTACTGAAATGGAAGCTGCAAAAAGGTAGAGTTTTTATGTCTCTGTTATGTTTGCTGCAGTAATCCCAGCACTAAAACTTCAGTCTGTCAAGTTATAGATGCTCAGCAAGTAATTGTTAAAATTGCAATAATTTAAAAGTAAGTAATATTGATTTTATTTTTAATATATGTTAATATAATGAATGCTACCAGCTGCTTCCCAGTGTGGCTCAGACCATAAAGAATCTGCCTATATGCAGGAGACCCAGACTTGATCCCTGAGTTGGAAAGCTCCCCTGGAGAAGGGAATGGCAATCCAACTCCAGTATTCTTGCCTGGAGAATTCCATGGATAGAGGAGCCTAGTGAACTACAGTCCATGGGGGTCACAAAAAGTCAGATGTGACTACCACACACATATACATCAATGATGAAAACTTCAAAATGTATGTATATGATAGTTACAGTATTAACAAGAAAACTATTCTTAGGCTTAGTATTAAATACATCATGAATCATAAGTGTCTCCTAAGCCTAGAATTATCTTCTGAAGGAAACAACCAGAAGCCACTCCTTCCAAACAAATGTGCCGAGCCTTCGGTCACGGGACTTTCTCTCCCGGGGCCACAACTAATAGGGTTGGGGATTCTGCTGAAGGTAAACAGTGAATGAGGAGAAACAGGGTCGACATTAAGAAGGTTATCAGGAAACTATGTCTTGATACTTAGAAACTGGCAAATCATCCCAAACAGATCTCTTTTGGAAGTTCTGAAATTGAGATTCACTTTGAGTGAACAGTAAGTAACAAACATGCACACCTCAAAAGAAGTGTGCACACTTCTTCAGAAGAAGATAATGGTCAGAGGTATTGAGCTAATAAAGCTCCTATCATCTCCAGGATGATTATGGACACTTGATACAACTCTTCTTGAGGCTGCCTCTATATTCTGACCTGGAAGCATTGGGACCTACATACTGAGATGGTCTTCTTTGTTTATTCATCTCTCCAAGTGCATTTATAACAGTAATATTTTCAAATTAAACATGTTAACAAGCATCACAAACTGTTCAGTGACCAAATTTATTGAGGAAAATTCTAGGCTTTTCTAGAATTTTTTTTACCATCAAATGAGAATTATAAAATACATTTCTTTACTGTCAAATAAGAAGTATAACACATTAGTTAAAAGCAGGGATTTTTGATGCATTCTGCCCTGGAATGATCCCGACCCTGCTGCTTACTAGCTGGGTAATCTTGGGGAGTTAATCAATTTTTATATTCCTCAAGTTACTAGTCTGTAAAATGGAGATAATAAAATTACTTACCTCCTAGGGCTGTTGCTAGAATTAAATAAGTTAATATGCATGAACTTTTTAGAGATGTGTCTGGCACAGAGTTGTGTACCATGAGTACTAGATACTGTGAGATATTACCTCATGCAATGCTTATAATTCCATGACATCCATTCTGTTTGTGTAGGAGAAAATGAAACTTGGAGATAGTGAGCAGTATGTCTCTGTTTGAGCTAGAATTTCAACCCAAGTGTTCTCTGACACCCATGTGGCTAACCACTCCATACTCTCAAGAATGCATTTGACTATGAATTTCTTTCCCTGAAGACCTTGCAAGAAACTCATGCTCTGTGGAATACAGTGGACAGTGCTAACCTAAGGTAAATAACCTTTGGGGCTATACAGTTTTGGAGTCTTCCTCAGAAACATTTTAATATGGTTCATATTTTAGAGTTAACAATTTGGCATATTTTTTACTCACTGTGTTCCACAGCCATCAAACAAGCAAAAATTGTTAACTTTTATCTACAGTAAGAACTACTATACTTTTCAGTTAAGAGAACTAATAAATCCCCTTTTTTATTCATCAATATTTGTTGGGTTTTCTCTTATTTTCAACTGAAAACACACCAAGTGTTACCATAGAGATATTTTGAAATGTTTTCTTTCCTTGATACCACCTTAAACAAAGCCTAAAATAGTATTTCTACATTTTAAATTTGCCTTCTTATCAAGGGAAAAAAATCAATTTTTTAATAACTTCCCAAATTTTAATTTAATAAAATTTCAATATTAGAACATTAGAATTCTGTTCAGAATTGTTAATCATCAGTAATTCAATTAAGTAATTCTAGGAATTCTCATAAGTGTACATGAAAACAGATTAAGCACAGACGAAAATCGAATATGCCTTGGTTATTCAACTCCAGATTTGAAATTCAAAACTTGAATAGAAATTACTTTTGATTCAATAAATAATATAATTATAGTAAGGAAATTCTTTTAAATAATTAACTATACTCAAATCATTTGTTCTTTAGCTAACTTCCCATTTTTTTGTTCCTTCAACACAGACAAGCAAAAATTATATTGATTCCTGAGAGACAGCCCATCCCTGAGAGACTACGGCAGCTCTTTTTGTTTTGTCCTGTCATCCCACCAGATCCCCCCAGGGGCCCACTACAGGCATAATCTGTTTCTCAACCTACACTCTGCAGGAAGAGTGTTTGTAAAGAAGTAACCAAGGCCCAGAACCAGGTCCTTGAGAACTAACACTGAAATATTTCACTTGAGGGGATGAAGACTGTGACAGAGAATGAGAAACAAAGAAACAGATGAATGTGAGGACCAGGCAAGTCTGGTGTGATTCAGTTACGCTTTCCATTAGAAGGGGGAAACCTAGCTCAAACTAACAGGCAGTGGTTAGTCTGACTGACCCTCTTGAGTTAGAAGTCCAGATATACAGAAAGCTTCAGGATTCTCATTCTGTTTCTTGGAGAGTCTCTCATGGTAGTGTTTCCACAGGGTTGTTTCACTGTTATGCTAAATGAAGTTCAGCAGAACACAGGCTGTGTCCTCCATTATTCTGAGGGAGAGAGAAGACCACTTACAGGGATCACTCTTCAGTGTGATCATGTGGATGTCACTATGGGCATAGGCCTCAGATCCCTAGCCAGTATTGAATAAATTACTGTGGCAAGAACAAGGAGACTAATACAAACCCACTCCTAAAACTGGGTTGGTTTAGTCCTACCTAAACTTCACCTATGCTATATGATGAGAGAGGGATGGAGTGGATACCATACAACCAAAATGTCTTTTGCAGTTGTTATGGGTATCAGGGTAGGTAACTGTATCAAGAATGAAGCAGTTATCCACTATATTTAATCTTATGGAGTTGGATGGGCAGAAATCATACTGGAGAGGACAGAGGTGTGAAGTGTGATACAGAAAAAGGATGGTGTGTACAGGTGATTATACTAACATGGCTTGGATGGGAGCACAGCAATGCAACTGTAGTTGTAACAGGGTATGGGGTCAATGGATGATTTTGTTTAGAATAGGAAAGTTTACACACATTTTACACTTTGGGGAATAATCTAGTTATGAGAGAAAAAGAGAAAAACACTTGATAAAGCTGAAAGAAAAGACCATAACTGATTGTTATGGTCCAAATTCATATATTGAAGTCTTAACCCCAGAGCCTCAGAACATAACCATCCTTGGGGTTAAGGTCTTTAGAAAATGAAAGTGAAGTCGCTCAATCATGTCTGACTCTTTGCAACCCCATGGACTGTAGCCTACCAGGCTCCTTCGTCCACGGGATTTTCCAGGCAAGAATACTGGAGTGGGTTGCCATTCCCTTCTCCAGGGGATCTTCCCAACCCAGGGACTGAACCTGGGTCTCCCACATTGTAGGCAGACGCTTTACCGTCTGAGCCACCAGGGAAGTCCTCCAAGGTCTTTAGAGAGGTCATTAAGTTATAATGAGATAATTAGGATGGGCCCTAATCTAATATGACTGATGTCCTTATAAGAAGAAGAGATTATGACACAGGTACAGAGGGAAGACCATGTAAAGACAGAGGGAGAAGAGGACCATCTATAAGAGAGAGAGGTCTCAAACCTGCTCACACCCTGTCTAAGATGTCTTACCTCCAGAACTGTGAGAAAACAAGTTTCTATTGTTTAAGCCACCTAGTCTGTGGTATTTATTATGACAGCCCTCATAAGCTAATATAATGTTAAATCAAAGCCAGTGGGACAGTGAGAAGGCTGGGGGACAGAAGCATATGAGGAGGAACTAACTCTTTATAAGAGGAAGGCTGCTTCTTCACAACATATGGCATCACGCACCTGCTAGTGGAGGATGGTTAAATTTCCATCAGATAGTTTCCATTTTTTTTTAATGAAATATGGTACCAATTAGGTTTTTGTTGTTGTTTCTGTTGAGGGTAGGCTGTCAGCATTAGAGGTTTCAAAAGAAAAGGGAAAACATGAAATAATTGCTTCGATGAGTGAAAAATCAAGAAGGGTCACTACCTGTCAATTTAACTGAATACTTTTTTTTGGAAAGTAGCCATGTCTCACTTTAGTTCTTGCATAATATATGCTTTTTAAAATTTTTAATTGAAAAATAGGAAAAGGAAAAAGCTCAAATCCGTCACAAGCAGCCACAGTTTATTAAGTGTTGGTATTTAGATAAATATAATGTCAGGATTTAAAATGAAATTTTTTTAAAAAAAACTTTTAAAAGTTAAAAAATTCTAATCTTTTGGTGATGAGGAAAACAGATATTCCTTTAAGAATGGAATCGTTCATTTCACAATTCATGGTCAATTGCAATCATTGTAAACATCCTCCTTGTCAGCAATGCTACATGTTGGTTGAAGAGATGGGTCAGCTGTATTAAAAAAAAAAATCTGAGTGAGAGAAACAAATATTAGTTATGACTATCCAAGTACTTTATAGGGAATAGAGAGTCTCAGCCATCAAGCTTTGAGTATGTTAAATTTCAATGGTGAGCTAACCTTGTTGAGACAAATGTGTCAAATTATAGTTAATGACTTCAAACTTTTCAGTTGCCTGGGAAACACCACCTTATTATAAACTGGATATATGAGAGTGTCTTTCTTAGCCTAATGCTATTAAACAAATTATTTCTAACTTCCTTTAATCCAATTTCAAAATCAAAACACACTTTCTGATATCTGTATTGGTCTGCTAACATGGAGAGACTCCACTGCTATGAGAGACAGATCTTATAGTAAATCAATACAGTTGCGTCTTATTGTAATTTGGAATCTTTTGTTGCTTCACTTTAGGGATACAATGTGCTGACCATGGTAAAACGTGTATTTTAGGGCAGTCTCCAAATATATTTAAGGATAGAATCAATTGAATCTTTTGATATGTTGGATGATGGGATGGGAGGAAAGAAAGGGCATTGCATCTGGATTTCTGATTTGGGTAAATAGTTTGATAGTCATGTCATTTGCTGTGATAAGGAAACTAGAAGAAAATATAGTGGAAAAGATGATAAATTAAATTTCAAAGTTAACATAAAGCATGGAAAAATATTTTAGTAAGATACAATCTTTATTTCTGGGCAGATATTCAGAAGGTAAAGAAAATTCCTTTATTACCTATTATTAAGAGCACAACAATCATCTAAGAAAATTTTGTCATTTTCACAGAGAGAAAACCAAATTCTAATTTTATGTCAATGTAATAACTGATACTAAAATTTCTTTTTAAAATCTTATAAATAAGCCCATAATCTTAGCCATTATCTTAGCCATAGAAATAAAATTCCTTTCCCATAAGCTTTCTAACTTCCATATTCATTCAGACTTTATCCTACCCTCTCTTATTCCTCATTCTGAAGCAACTAATAATTTTACTTTAGTATAAAATTACCCTTTTTTTTAACAGAAACACAACCTACATATTTTGCATAATTAATTTAGCATAAACCTAGGGTTTTAAGTTACCAAAGACCTTAGAAACTACCTTCAAGTTGACACACTACATATAGAAACTAATTACTGTTGAAATAAAGTTTTTCCAGAATAAATTCAGTTTCATTAATTTCTGAGAAAAATCAGAAATATTAAAAGGTGTTTAGAAGGAAGAATGAGGAACAGGGATGATCACTTAGATAAGCCAGTTTGAAGATTGTCAAGATCTCCCAAGAGGCAACTGAAGTTCTAAATAGCCTTTTGGGAAATTTGGCTCTTTCTTAAGATATTAAACTGAATCACTGCCGGAGTAGAAAGCATGTAGTCTCATGCTGTCAACAGAGAATAAGAGGAAAAAACGGGCCTTATGGAATGAGAGTTACATGGTATTAGCAGAGAAACAGAGTTTGAGGGAACCGCCACCCCCAGTTCACACACACACACACACACACACACACACACACACACACACACACACACACACACACACACACACACACAATCTTCTTGGTTCTAAGAGCTGAGGAAATTCCTACATTCCAATCTCAGTTTAGAGGATCTGAGGGAAAATAAAAGAAGCTCCCAAAAAGGGGCAAAGAAAAAATCTGTTTGCCAGAAAGAATAAAAGTAACTCTTCAATACCATGCTACAACACACAAATTTCCTGAGCACTGGATTGGATTAGGAGTTGTGATTCTTCACCATGGATCCTGATTTCTCTAATTAGAAAAGGACACAGAGGGCCTGAGAAGCCACTAGGAATACAGGATGAAGACAAGAGGATCCAAGGGGCAATCAACACTACATCCGAAGCATGGCACCATTAACTGCCAAATGACATACAACTCTTTAGTAAAGAGAGATTTATTTAAAAGGATTATTACAAGGCAGAGAAAATGACTACTGCATACAGGGAAGGAGACTTTTGTAATAGGGAGAATTCTTTGACTACAGATCTGTAAGTATGTCTAAATTCAACTTTATTTATGCTACCTTTAAGGATTCTGAAAGAGAAGGCATTAGAGGAAGTCATCAAGAGGACATGACTTCCTGTTGACCCTAGAACTGGACCTGGACAATCAGAGACTCTTTACCCATCTCCTGTACTTGGAAGGTACATACTGCCCACCATTCTCACAGTGGGAACTGTTTTTAAGGATGTAGCCTTGAGAAAACAATGTGTTGTTGAGACAATCTGGACAGTACATGGTACTGAACCCAGTTAAGACCTCTATATACACTTTTAAGATTGTGGTGGGTGGGTACAGAGATCTACTCATTTTGCAGCTGCCCAAGACCAACCTCCTATGTAAATTCTCTTACATATTAAACCTGCCATTACAAATCTGGAGTGATCTGCCTCTTTCTTGGGTCTCTCCTTCCTCTCTGTATTTAGGGCCCATTTAGGTTTTACCCAGGAAATTTTCAAGGTTTTAAAACAGAAAGGTGTCCTACAAACCACTTAGATTTATTCATCTGAAGCTTAGAAGAAAGAAATCTGAAAGTATAAGGTTTAATAATTACTGGTATATAAAAGAAATTGAAGCACTTTGACTGAATAATGTGACCTAGGAAGAGTGTATAAACAGAGTAAAGGTAAAATTCTGAGTAGTACTGACACTTAAGAATGAGTTGAGGAAGTGCCTCACAGAGAATAGAAAAGATCACCCAGAAAGTGAAGGGAAAATCAGGAGCACAGTCCACAAAATCCAGGCAAACAGGCCCTTTCATGAAGGAAACAGAGATGGAAACTTGTGAGATCAGTTCTCTCACTCGATCACGTCCAACTCTTTGCGACCCCATGGACTGCAGCATGCCAGGCCTCCCTGTCCATCACCAACACCTGGAGCTTCCTCAGACTCCTGTCTATCGAGTCAGTGATGCCATCCAACCATCTCATCCTCTGTCGTTCCCTTCTCCTCTTGCCTTCAATCTTTCTTAGCATCAGGGTCTTTTCCAATGAGTCAGTTCTTCGCATCAGATGGCCAAAATATTGGAGCTTCAGCTTCAGCATCAATCCTTCCAATGAATATTCAGGACTGATTTCCTTTAGGATGGACTGGTTGGATCTCCTTGCAGTCCAAGGGACTCTCAAGAGTCTTCTCCAACACCACAGTTCAAAAGCATCAGTTTTTCGGTGGGATAAGAAGGTTGAATAAAACTGCAGTGCAGATCATGGATATGTGTGAATAAACCAAATATTTTTCTAAAGCAAAGAAAACAAACAAAATACTGCTATGAACTGGAATACAACAAAGGGGAGAATGACTATAGCTGTGATCAACCAGCCATGATCCTAGTTACCAGCCATGATCCCATCTACCAGCTGTGATCATGCCATCTACTTAGTAAATATTTAATAAATTAATAAATGAGCTGCCCCCATCCTTATTCCCTGTCACCCTGCACCCTAGTGTAGGTCCCCTACACTATCTGCAAAATGTGACACAGGATGGATCAGACACTGTCTACCAGGAATTTTAAACTTGAGTGAACTAGAAGGTTCATCTTTTTGGTTGACTTGCTTTTTATGGATGATTATTTCTTACCACTCAGTAATACAAATTATCTTAGGATCAGTTTGTTATAACACTATGTTTGCTATAACATAGTCTATGCCAAGGGAGCCCCCAAATACCAGCCCTAACAAATGAGTAAGGTGCACTCCATCCTTTCTCTGGATATCACATCTCCCCTGTTTTTCTAAAACTAACTTATTTGCAGTGTTCATTTGCTCGAGGATTCATATGGTAGGTATGGGGAACACTCCTAGTGTTCATTCACTATCTTGCCAACCAATCCAGATGTTTCCAGATTAAAAGCTAAAATTTCCAGACTACTCTGCAGCTAGGGATGACCTTGTGACACTAATCTAGCTAACGATGTATAAGTTGATGGCTGCTTGTTGGGGCTTCCAAAAATACTATGTCTTTTCCTGATTAAAGTAAAAAAGATAGACTGATGACATCCACAGTTTGTTCTTTGTCTTTATCACTTCTTCCTAGCTGGAATGTAGACTCAATGCACAGAAGTAAAGTTGCCATTATGAAACGATGAAAACAGAAGCTACATGGTAAGACTGCCAAGCAGACAGAAAAATCTTCTGATCTAGCCACCTAAAATTTGGAATGCCTCCATGGACTTCTTAGAGTCTAAAACTATTAATAATAATAGTCACTCCTTACTTGTTAAAGTTACTCTAGACACTATACAACCAATATGACAATATATACCCCAAACACAATTTAACAGACAAAATATTCAAGATACTCCCATGGAAATGGTATCTGTTGTCATGACCCCAACTTGACTAACATGACTTTCTAGCTTCTTCTCTCATTATCTCTATTCCCAAAATTTCTGGAGAATGCTGCTCTTTATTTCCATGCCTTTGCAAATTCAATCTTCTCTTCCTAGAACTCACTCCTCAGCTCTACATCCCAATTACCTCACCCAGGTAATCTCTGTTTTCATATAACTTTCTGTTATATCTACTTAGATACTACTTTGTCCAAGAAGCCTTCCCAGAACTAACATATCCAGGATGGATGCCTCCTTTACGTGAACCCTGAGTACCTTCTACCTATCCTCTACAATCCTGATCACACTGTGTTGTCATCACCTGCTTACTTTTCTGCCACTCTGTCTATACAGCAAACTCTTCAAGGGCAGTCCTCCTGTCAGTTTTGTTTACCTTCGTATCCCCCAAACCAAGTATATTATATGGCTCATAGTATATACTGAACACTGTTTATGGAGTGAATGAATGGAAATATATAAAAATATTAATATATACACACATACATACTCACATACAAACAACAAATGGTGCTTTGGGAAGTTTCTGTCTTTAAAGAACTATTGTGTTTTAAATTTCAAATATACTGAAAGATATGTGAAATAGTAAAGGAGATATTTTGTAATTATAGCTGGGTCTACATTTCAGATTTATCATTCATAACCCTGTGACTTGGGAGAATTTACCTATTTCTTTTGAGCTTCTATATATTAATTAGTGTAATGATTTAAAACTATCTTGTGGGTTATTTGTGAGTACAAAAAGGGATGATATATGCAATGTCTACCACAGTAGACTCTCAAGAATTTTAGTCCTCTTCCTTTCCTAACATGCAGCCTCTCCTTCAGTTAACACAAGCATCTGCTCATACATTCATTTAAAGGATTCAACTTTATACTGAATTCAACATGCTCCTCTATGTGTGAGCCCTTTTCATTCCTTCACTTAACCAATCTCAAAATTAATACAATTTTTAAAGTACATAGAAAAGAAGAGGGTAAAAGAGAGTAAACAAAACTAATTTTGTTTAAAACTATTCACAGATGTAATAAATTTAAAGAATATATACATAAGAAGAAAGTACTATGGTTTGAAGCCAAAATTTGTGAGTCCAGGTTTTATATATGACAAACGGCTACCAACTAACTATTCTGATGGAAATATTCTATGTCATGATTTTGGTTGGGATTATATGCTGCTGATGCTGCTAAGTCGCTTCAGTCGTGTCCGACTGTGTGCGACCCCATAGACAGCAGCCCACCAGGCTTCCCTGTCCCTGGGATATAGTCATATATAATTATAAAAATTCATCTATTTGTATATTTAAATTTGGTGAAATTTATTGAATATTAATTATTCCTCAGTAAGGCTTCCCATGTGGCACTAGTGGTAAAGAATCCACCTGCTAATGCAGGAAACGTAAGAGATGTGGGTTCAATCCCTGGGTCAGGAAGATCCTCTGGAAAAGGAAATGGCAACCACTCCAGTGTTCTTGTCCATGGAGAATTCCATGGACAGAGGAGCGTGGTGGGCTACAGTCCATAGGTCACAAAGAGTTGTACACAGGTGTCCTGCATTGCAGGTGGATTCTTTATCACTGAGCCACCAAGGAAGCCCAAGATTCCTAATAAAGGGAAGAAGAATTGCATGCAGGCAGAAGTGAGTGGGTCTGTGTTCGACAACTAGAAGCTTTTGTTTCTATCTTTATTTGTAAACTAAGAGATAAGTCATCTGTTGAAAGTGAGGAAGGAGTTTATGCAAGCTGGGTTCAGAATCTTCTCTGAGCTTTTAAGTGACATCTGACTTTTCAAATAACCATTGCAGTGAGTAAGAAGGAAAACTGAATAAAGAAACAGTAGAATAACTGGAGAATCCCAGGGACGGGGAAGCCTGGTGGGCTGCCGTCTATGGGATCGCAGAGTCAGACACGACTGAAGCGACTTGGCAGCAGCAGCAGCAGAATAACAGCAGTGGTGAGAACACAGTTGAGATGGGTAATTATGAAGTTGCTAAAAACACGTTCAGTAATTCTCTCTTTCAATAGTACTCAGTACTCAGGTGTGAATACTGAGAAAATAACCAGCTGTAATTGTCACATTGAGGGTATTAGTGCCTGTGCGTGCTAAGTCACTTCAGCCATGTCTGACTCTTTGCGACCCTCTGGACTGTAGCCTGTAAGGCTCCTCTATCCATGGAATTCTCCAGGGAAGAATACTGGAGTGGGTTGCCATGTCCTCCTCCAGGGGATCTTCCCAACCCAAGGATGGAACCCTTCTCTCCTGTGTCTCCTGCTTTGGCTGTGCTGTGCTATGCTTAGTCACTTAGTCGGGTCCAACTGTGTACTCCACGGACTGTAGCCCACCAGGATCCTCTGTCCATGGGGATTCTCTAGGCAAGAATACTGTAGTTGGGGTTGCCGTGTCTTCCTCCAGGGGATCTTCCCAACCTGGGGATGGAACCCAGGTCTCCCACATTGCAAGCAGATTCTTGACCATCTGAACCACCAGGGAAGCAGCAGGGAGGTTCTTTGTCACTAGAGTCACCTGGTGAAGGTGTTAGTTGCTAAGTCACTCAGTCGTGTCCTACTCTATGACCCCATGGACTGCAGGACTCCAGGTTGTATTAGAGGCACATACAAAAAGAAAAAAGGGACAAGAGGACAGATGACTAGAATAACAGAAATAAAGGATCAGGAAATCTAAGCTGAATGATGATCTATTAGAGAGAAGTAAAGAGATGGCTATCCTGATGGTCCAGTGAGACACAATAATGGTCATGAGAGAGTAGAAAGAATAAGCCAGCATAATAGAAGGTTGTATTCAGGAAGCACAATGCTTAAAGCACAGTGTTTTTGGTAGTAGAGAAACTTTTTAAAAAATTAAATATTTTAGGGGAAAGGGGAAAGGGAAAAATTGGGAGTTTGGGATTAAGAGATACACATTTCTATATATAAAATAAGTAACCAACAAGGACTTATTGTGTAGCACAGGGAACTACATTAAATATCTTGTAATAACCTATAATGGAAAAAAAGAATCTGGAAAAGATTTTATATGTACATATGTGTTAGTCGCTCAGTTGTGCCTGACTCTGCGACACCATGGACTGCAGCCCACCAGGCTCTTCTGTCCATGAGATTTTCCAGGCAAGGATACTGGAGTGGGTTGCCATTTCCTTCTCCAGGGGATCTTCCCAACCCAGGGATCGAACCTGGGTCTCCTGCGCTGCAGGCAGATTCTTTACCGACTGAGCAACAAGGGAAGCTATCTATATATATATCTAAATCATTTTGTTGTATACCTGAAACTAACACAGCATTGTGAATCAACTATACTTCAATCATATGTTACTTGTTTTGAAAAAATTAATTCTTTATAAAGCATGAAAACATGAAGGCATTCTTTAAATTTTGGAGAAAAGCCTAAATGCTTACATGCATTAAATAAAGGCTAAATCACCTTTGGTCACTCACATCCTCTCCTCCTCTCCAGAAAGGAGAATCATGATCTTGATTTGATATTTATTTCACATACATACCCAAGTACCCACACAATATATTATTGGTTTGTGTATATGTATATAGATTTATTACTAAAAACCAAGAGAGTTCCAGAAAAACATCTATTTCTGCTTTATTGACTACGCCAAAGCCTTTGACTCTGTGGATCACAATGAACTGTGGAACAATCTGAAAGAGACGGGAATACCAGACCATTTGACCTGCCTCTTGAGAAACTTGTATGCAGGCCAGGAAGCAACGGTTAGAACTGGACATGGACCAACAGACTGGTTCCAAATAGGAAAAGGAGTAAGTCAAGACTGTATATTGTCACCCTGCTTATTTAACTTATATGCAGAGTACATCATGAGAAACGCTGGGCTGGAGGAAGCACAAGCTGGAATCAAGATTGCCGGGAGAAATAGCAATAACCTCATATATGCAGATGACACCACCCTTATGGCAGAAAGTGAAGAACTAAAGAGCCTCTTGATGAAAGTGAAGGAGGAGAGTGGAAAAATTGGCTTAAAGCTCAACATTCAGAAAACTAAGATCATGGCATCTGGTCCCACCACTTCATGTCAAATAGATGGGGAAACAGTGGAAACAGTGGCAGACTTTATTTTTGGGGGGCTCCAAAATCACTGCAGATGGTGACTGCAGCCATGAAATTAAAAATGCTTACTCCTTGGAAGGAAAGTTATGACCAACCTAGACAACATATTAAAAAGCAGAGCCATTACTTTGCCAACAAAGTTCTGTCTAGTCAAGGCTATGGTTTTTCCAGTAGTCATCTATGGATGTGAGAGTTGGACTATAAAGCTGAGCACAGAAGAATTGATGCCTTTGAGCTGTGATGTTAGAGAAGACTCTTGAGAGTCCCTTGGACTGCAAGGAGATCCAACCAGTCCATCCTAAAGGAGATCAGTCCTGGGTGTTCATTGGAAGGACTGATGTTGAAGCTGAAACTCCAATACTTTGGCCACCTGATGTGAAGAGCTGACTTATTGGAAAAGACCCTGATGCTAGGCAAGATTGAGCGCAGGAGAAGAAGGGGATGACAGAGGATAAGATGGTTGGATGGCATCACCTATTCAATGAACATGAGTTTGGGTAAACTCCAGGAGTTGGTGATGGACAGGGAGGCCTGGTGTGCTGCGGTTCAAGGGGTTGCAAAGAGTCAGACACGACTGAACTGAACTGTTGTTTATACATAGTCTGCTACTTGCTATTTTCATTTGATGTTTTATTCAACCATCATATCTGACTTTGTTGATAAATGGAGCTGTTTTTCATTCCTTTAACCACCATACATCATTTCATTACATGAATATATCATAATTTATTGAATCATTTCCTTATTGGATATGCATCAGTCAGGGTTCAGTACAGGAAACAAATAGCCATATGTATATTAAGCATGTACAAATAACATACAGGGAATCAGGGCTTACAAAACTATTAGAAAAGCTAAAGAGAGAAAGTTCTCATCAGGTATTTCAGAAATATCTTCCAAAACAATACGAAATTGACCAACTAAGGCAGATACCACCTTGAAACCACTTCTGAAGCTGTGCCAAAATCAGCTTGCCAACACTGCTTCTACTGCTTCCACCCCAGCTTAACACCCAGGAAGCCAGGGAAAGGATCCTGGAATAATACTACTGTAGGGACAGTCAGTCAAACAACAATAGCAATAGCCAAAACCTGTACACTTTCACTGCCTCGCTTCCTTTTAGAAATTACCAAGTAAAAGCAGAAAGATGGTGTCCACCTCACTTCCAAACCCCATGTGAACACATCTAAGTAATGAACCCAATTTGCACTCAAAGCTCTAGCTGCAGTAGTGTCTAGTTAGCTTTCTGATTTCAAAGAATAGGCGGTAAAACAAGATTTAAGTGAGCTGATCCATAATGTACAGCACAGAAGAAGGGTACACAGATTACTTCCAGTTCTTTTTAATTACAAAAATTCTATAATGAGCATCCCTGTATGTGTCTCTGTGTTTTTAATCTAGAGAAAAGACTTAACTGGAATTTGTGGGTCAAAGTTATCACATTAATCAGCTCAGCCTGCTATAGCAAAATACCACAGACTGAATGACTTAAATATCAGAAATGTATTTTCTCGTGGTTCTTGAGTCCAGAAGTCCAAGGTCAAGGTGTTGTCAAGGCAAGCTTCTTATGAGATCTCTGTGCCCAGATTACAGACAGTCATCCTCTCATTGTATTCAAACAAGGTCTTTCCTCTGTGCACAGGAGGACACAGACAATCATTTGGGGTCTCTTTATTATAAGGGCTTTTATTATAAGGACATCAGTCTTATAGGATTAGGGCCCTACCCTTGTGACCTCATTTAACCTTTATTACTTCTTGATAGGCTCTATTTCCAAATATTGTCATATTGGGGATTTGGGCTTCAATGCATGGATTTTTGGAACGAGGCAATTCAGCGCATATTATGTATGTAAAATTTTTACTTGCTAATTATTTTTAGGCTTCTTTTTTCTAATTACTATCAAATTGAGCCAAATATATCAAATTCTCTAAACAACAAAATTTGAAAAATTTTAAAAAACTTCAAGATCTTAGATAATTACATAGATAAAAAATTGGAATTTGTGAATTTTATCTATTTTTTAAATTATTATGTTTGAGTGTCTTTTTAAATACTTAAAGTCCATTCACATATATGTGTGTGTGTGTGTGTGTGTGTGTGTGTGTGTGTGTGTGTATATACATCTTTCTGACAAAATAATTGAGTTGAAATGGTCAGAAAATCTTCAGTGTTATAGAAGATAAAGAACTTAGAAGTAATCCTGAAGAACACATTCGCTCAGGATGACTGTAGGATTTTGAATATAAGGAAAAACTGTTGGCCTAAAGCCAAAATGGTTATGTCTTTAGGGAAGAGATAGAGAAGTAAGTGGAAGGCATTACCAAGAATGGAAGGAGTATGCTCTATCCCCATGCCCTTTGTCTCAGTGGCTTTTGATATGCAGGGTCACCCAGCTAACAAATACTCTCTAGATTCTTATGAAAGACTATATGCCGAGGTTTCTGCCTTCAAAGAGTATGTGGTCAGAGCATTCACCAGTATTGTCACTATTAAATCACTCTTTTGATACAACCATTCAAAGAGAGAGAAATATTCTTATTTGAGACTTCTACACATAAAATTCTTCCTATCTTTAAAAAAAATAGTTCTACTATACAAGATCAAACATTTACATAACATATTTGAAGCAATATTCAGTCTCTTGATAATAACTGCAATTTTTTCCAAAAAGATAAGGTTAAGGTTAAAATTGTTATTTAATACTTATAAATATTCAATACTGTTGCTCTTGTTCTCAAAGAATATTAATAATTCACTGTAATTTTTCTCTTTTTTCTAGAGCTATTAAATGTGAGAGTTTTAATGTACTTATTTATTTATCCCTCTTTTATATATTTATTTGACATCATCATTTTTTACAGTCCAGGTATATTAAAGAGTTAATTTTTCAAACAAACACTTTAATTTTCAGAAACTGTATCTAATGTAGATCATTTAAAAATATTTCCCCAGGCCAAAGTGTTGATACTAAGTTCTGATACTAAGGAAATTTCTTGACAGGTTTCTTTTTGAAACAAAAATGCAATTTTAAGAAAAAGAAATGAAAGATTTCCCTGGGATCATGTTACATTACAAAAATTGTATCTTTCAAACTCAGCATCATAATGAAAGGAAGTAAAAACTACTCTAGCTCTGAGCAATTTTCTAGATGGTTTTTATTTACAGAAAGTGAGCATTAGCAACAACTTCCAGAACGCCTACATGAGGAGCTCCATAGACCTGCTTCTCAGAAAAACAGCGATCGAGCCTGTGCATTGATTCCATCTCTGCCACTACAATCACTTAGTTCATGGGCCCATTAAGCAAGGGATGTGACAGCTAGGAGGAAAGGATGACTGACATCCCCAGAGTTGATCATTTTGTTCACCTGATCACTAAGAGCCTCCTCTGTGGTAGTGGTCCTTTGGTGGACATTTCACATTCACTAATACCTCCACAGTCTGTGCCCATTCTAAAGTCCACCCACATACTTATTCTTCCCTAAGCTTACTTTTAATCAATTTTCCAATATTGGTCCTTTCAACTCCCTGACCATTCCAACCAAGCCATTTGCAACTACCTATAAATTAATACAGACCCATCTGCAAACCAGGCTCAAGGGTTTTCTTCCTCAGTCAACTGGTTCTAAGAAGAAATCTAGAATGCCATTTTGCAGGGTTTCCCCCCCCACCCCAGAAATATTCCTGTATTGTTCGGTGTCCAGTAAGGAGATGACACTATAGAGTCATTTGAACAGGGAAAGTTTAATATAAAGCTTTATTAACAGGGGACTGGAGTAAGGAGGAATTGGCTACTGAGAGTTAAAAAGAATTCTAAAGAATCCAGGAATAGCAGATAAAAGATGTAGTCTCTACACCTATGGCTGAGATAAGTACCCAAGAAAAAGCCTTCTTGCTGTGGTTGAGATGCAGATGTCATCAGAAAGAGCACCACCTTGGCTTCCTGAATGGTAAGTCAGTGAATTCACTTTATTAGTGGAACCTGTTGGAAGTCCAGCCTCTGGGAGGTGTTGAGCCTCATTACTTGTTAGAAAGTGAAATCGCTCAGTCGTGTCCGACTCTTTGCGACCCCATGGACTGTATCCTACCAGGCTCCTCCATCCATGGGATTCTCCAGGCAAGAATGGTGGAGTAGATTGACATTTCCTTCTCCAGGGGATCTTCCCGACCCAGGGATCGAACTTGGGTCTTCTGCATTGAAGGCTTTACCCTCTGAGCCACCAAGGAAGAACTTGTTAGGCACCAGGAAAAGCTACTAGACACTGTCAGTCAGGGGCTTGTAGGTCCTGGTCTCCTGAAGGTAAGCGCACTTCCATGTCCAGCAGACTGGGTCAGTTCTGGGCTGGCTGTGCAGGACAAAGGTTAGGGAATGGCTGACCTCCAGTGCGCCTGGTGTGTGTCCATGACTGGGACTGCAGAGAGGATATGGGATGTAGCAATCTGGGCTGAGACTGCCACAGTGTCTGGATTTCTAGACTATGCCTCTGCAGCTGCACGAGTCTGAGCAAACATAGAGAAACCATGTGTCCTGCAGGAACTTTACATTCTAGAAACTATGCAGGGGCTGAACAAAGGACGAAAAAAGCTTTCTGCAGGACACTAGCTAAGAGAACACACCCAAAACAGGAAAAGGAAAATGCTTTCTCCTCTAGTGTCCTTCCAAGCCCTCTACTGACAAAGCTTAACATTATGCTAGGGTGCAAAGTAGAAATATTTGTAAAGCCCAACACCATTATTACCAGGCTTCTCAGGTGGTGCTAGTGGTAAAGAAAGTAAAAGTGAAAGTTGCTCAGTCATTAACTCTTTGTAACCCCATGGACTACACCGTCCATGGAATTCTCCAGCCCAGAATACTGGAGTGGGTAGCCTTTCCCTTATCCAGAAGATCTTCCCACCCCAGGGATTGAACCCAGGTCTCCTGCATTGCAGGAGGAGTCTTTACCAACTGAGCTTTCAAGAACCCACCCACCAATACAGGAGATGTAAGAGATGCGAGTTCAATCCCAGGTTCTGGAAGATCCCCTGGAGGAGGGCAAGGCACCCCATTCCAGCATTCTTGCCTGGAGAATCCTATGGACAGAGGAGTCTGGTGGGCTATAGTCCTTGGGGGTCACAAGAAGTCAGACATAACTGAAGCAACTTAGCACGCACACACCATTATTACAAAGCAAGCAACAAGAGTTCATTTGAAGTGAACAGGCAAAAAAATCAACCATCAGTTCATGATAACTGTTATTCATTCTTGGATTTTTGGTATTTTTTGGTAGCATCCTGTAGTTATTTTTATTCTTTTTATTTATTATATTTATCTTTGGTGTATTCTTTAAAGTTCTTTGGGGCTCTAATCCTTTAATGATTTTAATGGGTGTATGTGCTCAGTGCTCAGTCCTATCTAACTCTTTGTGACTCCATGGACTGTAACCTTCCAGGCTCCTCTGTCCATGGAATTTTCCGACAAGAATACTGGAGCAGGTTGCTGTTTCCTACTCCAGGGGATCTTTCTGACCCAGGAATCGAACCCATGTCTTTTGTATCTCCTGCACTGACAACTGGATTCTTCACCACTGTGCCACCTGGGAAGCTCTAATCCTGTTTTGTATAGTAACCCTGGTACATGGTAGATCATTTCCTTCAATGTATTTCATTTGGATTGTGATCTAATCTGCAGTATCGCTTTTCTGAAGTGGCTCTGCCAGAAGTGAACTGAAAAGAGATTTTGCATTTGTTTGTGCCAGAGATCCCAGGGATATATTACTCAACCAGGGTTTCTTGAAGTTTTTGAATTGTGGCTTCCTGAACCATAGTTAGGATTTCAGGGGGAGAGGTCTCTCCCACTTTGAGCCTAGGCTGATCCGGAAGAGTTTGGTTATCGAGAGAATAATTTACAAATTTCCATTTCCATTAATCTCTCATGACAATTCAAACTCATACTTTTAGATTATTTAGGCCAATCCTACCACCCCACCCTTGGGAGCTGGCAGAGTATCATTCAAATGTTTAGTCTCATTCTCTCACTTAAGCATTCTTTGTTTCTCAATGCTAGAAGTCAATTACTTCCTTGAAAGCTCATCCGTGCATTTAAAAAGATTCTTGTTATAGTTTGTCAGGATATTTAGCGGAAGGATTGTAGAATTATATATTTTGCTACAATCCAAGAACCAATAGTCCCCAAATATCCTTATAAGCCCTCTCCTCTATTTTCTAAGGCAACATGCATAACACTTTCTTTCAGTGAGTCTTATTTACCAGTTATTATTTACCTTGGGTAAGTTATTAAATCTCAACTTGCCATGGCAGCTACTACTCCTGGTCCTCCCTCCTGAAGCCCCAAGATCTGGCAGAAGTCATGATTTGTCCTTTGTGGAAAAGATACATTGGGTTTGCTTCTCCTGCTTTTCTCCCAACACAATCATCCATGAACTTACTGACTGGTTTATTTCCCATTAGATTTTGCACAACACATTTTTTCCTGATCAGTTAAATCACCTCCAGTAAAACAAGCAATGCTCATGGGGTGACCTGTCTTATCATGGGTCTCATTACCAGAAACAGCTGACTTTATGAACGGTTGAATGGCATATTAACAGGCAGTTATGGTCTCTGGAGATCCTACCTGGAAAATATGAGAAAGAGGGAGCTTTTTGACAAGATGTATGTTCTCAGAACCAAAAATTAATATATGATATTAATCAGAAGAAGAGTCCCAAAACCAAGGGACAAAACTGGGTAGGACTTCTCTTAGTACTATATCTGTATTTAAAGTTTTGTACTATAATGATTCAGAGAGTTTAGTACCCAACTAAGAACTCTTTCATTAAAGGACCCAGTGATCATCCTATTTAATGGGAATTTGGGACTGTTATGTGGCAATTTAGTATTTTCCATGCCACTGAATACATAGGCATGGCATGTTGGTAATTAAACTCTAAAATGTAGTCCATCAGGTATAAAATATTAACAGAGTTACAGCAGAACCACAGGAAGAATAGATATGTTAGACATGTGTGTGCTCAGTGAGGTCCAACTCTTTGTGACCCCATGGACTTTAGACCACTTGACTCCTCTGTCCTTGGGATTTTCCAGGCAAGAATACTGGAGTGGGTTGGCATTTCCTTCTCCAGGACCTCTTCCCTACCCAGGGATCAAACCTGTGTTTCCTTCATTGGCAGGTGTATTCTTTACCACTGCACCACCTGGGAAGCCCTTTAGACTTAGAGCTACCCCAGGTGTGAGCAGGTTTGGATTTTCTTCCTTTGGGGAGCTGAGGACTATATTCCCAGGAGTTTGAAGCATAGCTGAAGTGTATGTAGCAGAAATTGGGAAAAAAAATAAAAAGTATGTGAGGAACTGTGATTTTAATGTTGGGTGGCCAAAGGAGTGAGTTATATAGTAGGGACTGTTTTTTTGTCTTTGGCTGACTAGTATCAATCTGGACTTAATATGCTTAGAAATCTAATTTGTCTTTTAAATGTCTAATTTGTCTTTTAACCCCCTTTTGGGGTTTTGGAAGTAGAATAATTAGCAGAGAAACAGGGCTGTGGGCACTTCTGTGGTGTAACAGCAAAGAAGTTCTCAGAGACAGCTGCGGTACTGTCGTGGGTATCAGCACGTGGACTCAGTGATGTCACTGTCCGTGGCAGTGCGCGGAGGCGGTGTGCTATCTGGGGCTCAGTATTGGTGGTGGCAAGGTCTGCTGTATTAATTCCGTGGTATGAGTTTGGCCGTGATACAAGCTTGGTATGTTCTGTCCATTTTCTGAGCCTATCTCTATGCTTTCTGGCAATCCTCTGAGTCACAGTACCCTTAAGAATTTCCTGGTTCAGACTGCAGTTCGAAAAACTTGAATCTTTCTCACTAGCCAGTGTGAGCTTAGAGAGGAAAACGTCTTTTAATAACTTGTATCCTTCCTATTCTCTTAGCAGAGAGCCTTTTTGAGTGAGTACATCTGCTACTGTGGTTTATTAATAAATAATGTGATCTCTAATCTTAAAATGTTATAATCTAATAAAGAATGTAAGGCATTTACATAAAATAAATGCAATCTATTACATGAAATAAAAGTAAATGCTAAACTGGCAACAGACAGTGTCAATCAGAAAATCTTCTTCAAAGACATGGGATTACAGTTAATTCCTGAAGAATGGGCAGGAGATGGCATTTTGGGTACAGGAACCATAAAGCATAGGAAGGAGCCTGGATATTCAACCAGCAGGGAGACATGCTTGCTTGAAGAAGTGTGTTTATGAACTGAAACCAATATGATTGGTTAAGAGGCACATATTACTAAGGCCTTGTCTTCTAATCAGAGAAATTCTCTTACACGTCTAAATTTTTTTCTGAAGTTAAACATGTTAAACATTAGGCTAAACATTTTGCCACAGACATTTTAGAAACCAAGTTTGAATTAGCCTCTGCTCTCTGTGCAAACTTCTTAGTTATTCTTTCCTGGCTGATGGGAGCAAAGTGCTGGGGCGGAGGTGAGTAAGTAATAAAACCTGAACATAGTTCCAAATATATCGATTTACATTCAATTTTCCTTTATTTTTGGAATTTCTTTTTTTAAATTATTTTTAATATTAATAAAAAGCAGCGAACAACTAAACAGTTATGGCTTTGCATTGGCAGTGTAAAGACTGAAGACTATTTCTCGATGGCAATGTCCAGTCACGCTTGCTGTCCTTGACCCTTAGTAACATTCTTGCTCACTGACTTCAGGAAGACTTCCAGGAGTAAAGATACATTTGAAAGTGGCTGAAAATAGTTTTAAAATCCAACTTTCCTGGCTTGATAGTGAAATGACCACACAGTCTGGTCACTGGGTCAAAAATCAATTACAAAACAGAAGAGTTTTTGCATTAGCCTTAGTAAAAAACGGACTCGAAAACCACAACCGGGGAGGAAAAAAGCAACCATTAAACTACAGGAAATACAGTAATGGTTTTTTTCTCTTGGCGAGATGGGTCGACTGCTTTCCAGCCCCGCTGTGGATCCTCTGAAGTTCGCGGTTCGCTCTGTCGCTTCTGCCCAGACCTGCGCCCCGGCAGAAGCCCTCGCAGCGTAGCTCAGCAGCCAGGTCCCACTCCCTACCTTCAGGGGGTCGCGTCCCAGGTCCCACCCTAGCCAGAGCCCCCGAGTCCCACCCCTTCGCCTCCCGCAGGCCCCAAGCCAGGTGGGGACGAGCCCAGGCCGGGCGTTCGCTCCAGCAGTTCCGCGTCTGCGCAGCGGACGTGGGGCTGGAGCGGGGCCGGCCGGGGAGGCGCAGGATGCGCGGGAGCCAATGGGCAAGCTCGGGGAAGCCGGGCTGGCGGCGACGGCCGGACCGGCTCGCACTCTGGGGATGGAGGGCGAGTGCCGGGCGTCTCAGGCGCGCTCCTGGGGCCTCCCGGCTGGGGGCGCCGGCGGGGACAGCCCGGGGGGTGACGCCCCCCTCCCCGGCAGCATCGGCTCCTCCGCCCTGCTGCAGGCCGAGGTGCTGGATCTGGACGAGGACGAGGACGACCTGGAGGTGTTCAGTAAGGTGAGGGCGGCGCGTCCCGGGAAAGTTCCAAGTCAACTCCCGGAGCTGGCCCCGCCGTACGGCGGCCGCCCTAGCGCGCTCCTCCGGCCCCGCTGGAGGCTCGGAGCGGCGGGTGGGTGGGTCTGCCCAGGCCGCCTGATCCTGCCTGGCTGCTCGCCGCCCCCGGGACTGACTCCCAGCAGGTCCCGAATTGCAGCAGTTCACTCTTCTGCACTTTGACCTTGCGTTCGGCAGGGCCATAGCTTCGTGGAGTCTGCAAAGTTGTGCCATTGCCCACTTTTCTCCTCTTTCCTTCTCTGACGCGGATATTTCCAGGGACAGTGCTGGAACCGGGGAGGCGGTGGCCCGAAAGTGCCCCCGCCCCTGGCAGCTTCTTTTAGGGCGCAGCCAGCCCTGAACCCTGGGAGCGAAATCACCCGAGTCTAGGGAAATTATTCTTGATTTAGTGTTGTTGCTGGTTTTGGATTGGAGACTTGGGTGGCGCCGGAGGTGAGTCTTAAGTCTAGTGGGAAGAGGCGTGAGGGAATCCCTCTTCAGGAGAAAACAGTTCGTGTGTCCAACTAGGAAGCTCCTGCGCTGCGGAGCTCAGGATTTTTTAGCTCCTGCCACCCAACTCACCGCCGGCGCTTTCATTTTTAAACCTAACCCGGGGCCAACCCAGAGACCAAAGGGCCCTCTGAACTTGCAGGATATTTGGAGAGAAATCGACTGGCAGACTTGTGGTGCCCGTAAGCTGATGGCTGTAATTTTGTTTTGGAAAAGAAAAATACCATTCTTGCGAGGCCGGCCGTTCAGTGCCACTGCAGCTTCTCTGAGTTGCTGCTGGTAGAAGAGTTGAGATGGGAACATTGTATTCATGACTAAGAAGCCTGCGCAGTAGGTTAAGTGTTACCTTGAGGTGTTAAGCAAAGCAACAGACTTCACCACTGCTTTATTCTGGGAGAAAAGTTATAAAGTGAACAAACATACTCAGACCCCAAAGAGGAATATGCAAAACTCGCTCCCTTTTTCCCTTTAGGATTAAGTGAAGTGGTAGGCACAGGTGTATTGGGGAAGTTCAGATGGAGTATCTGCTTTATACCCTTGATGAAATCACGTGACCTTTCAGTGTGTTTAAATTGTAAAACAGTGGAATTATTTTTTGTTTACTTGTAAAAAGTTTACACTGACTTTTTTTGCTGTTGTTGTTGTTCCACACATACTTTATGTTCAGATCAAGGACAGTTGATCAGTTCTTATTTATATTGCCTTCTAAGATACCATTGTTGTTTAGTTGCTAAGTCATGTCTGACTCTTTGGGACCTGGTGGGTTATAGCCCACCAGGCTTCTTTGTCCATGGGGTTTCCCAGGGAAGAAAACTGGAGTGGGTTGCTGTTTCCTTCTCCAGGGGACCTTCCTGACCCAGGGATCGAACCTGTGTCTCTTGCTTTGAAGGAGGATTGTTTACCACTGGAGCGTTAGCCTTTGGGGCTCTGCACTGTGAAGCTTGGGGTGGGGAGGATGAGTACAGGGAGTGTGTAGAGAGTGGCAAGTGGGATCATCTGGAATGGTTTACATTTGTCCTGTGGTTTCTCTTTCCCCAGATTCTAAGTGTCCTGACCTCCACCAAGAATCACTGTTTTAATGAGCCTCTTTTAGTCTGAGGCCATTCTTAGATGAAGCTAATGAAATTTGAGTTTGGGCTGTTTTTTTGCCTAGGTCTCTGGAAAATGTAAGATACTGGGAGTAGTACAGGTTCTAGGTGGGACAGGAATGACAGATTGTAGCCAGAAGCATATCTAAGGAAGCATTTCTGGTGAATTGCTTAAAGCCATCTCAGAAGAAAGGAATCTAGAACTCTAACTCCAAGCAGCTGTTGAGCTTTCTTTTCTCATTCTAAATAAAACAATTGTTTTTCCAGCTAATTTTGTTTTGTAATTGTGTATTCTGTTTTAAAAGAATGTAAGTTTCAGCAATATACTTAACCACTGCATTATTCAGCAGTGCGTATAATAATATGCAATATTGTATCTTTACCTTAACCTATGTGTCTGGCTTCTATAGAAGAGGGCCTTAACTTTTCTATGGGTCCAGTACAACACTAGCAAGCAGGATGGATCCACATGTGTGAGTCCTGCTTGATTATATTTTAGTAAGTTGAATTTTGCAACCATTAACTGCAGTTCGACAAGCAAAGTTAAGAAACTCGTCTTCATTTGTCCTGCTATCTCTACTGCTGCCTTTTTAGCCTGCTCCTCTGTACTGCCACTGTCCAGCATACCCTAAGGTGGTGTCAGCTATTGCTTTTGAAGTGTACTAACTTTACCCTTCAGAACTTTGAGATTGACAATTTTCATATTCAGTTTATATTTATAATTGTATCTGTTATTTTCTTATATTATTTATGAGTATATATACCGTACCCCTGTCCAGGTGCTTTTTCTTTTAATCATTTTATAATGGAAGTAGAGTTGATACACAATAGTATAGTAGTTTCTGCTGTATGATGTAATGATTTGACATTTATATGCATTATGAATTGATCACCATAATAAGTCTGCTGTTACTGCTGCTAAGTCGCTTCAGTCGTGTCCGACTCTGTGTGACCCCATAGACGGCAGCCCACCAGGCTCCTCCGTCCCTGGGATTCTCCAGGCAAGAACACTGGAGTGGGTTGCCATTTCCTTCTCTAGTCTAGTAACCATCATAATGTTACCGCAATATTATTGACTATATTCTCTACATGTATATTACATACCTGTGACTTAGTTGTTTTATAACTGAAAGTTTGCACTTTTTAATCCCTTTTACCTATTTCTCCCTCCCTCTTCCAAACTGCTAGTTTGTATCTATGGATCTTGTTTCTGTTTTATTTGTTCATTTGTTCTATTTTTTTTAATATTCTGTGTATAAATGAAATAATAAAACATTTGTCTGACTTATTTCACTTAACATAATACCCTCTAGGTCCATCCCTGTTGTTGCAGGTGGCAAATTTTTATTCTTTTTTATGGCTGAGTAATATTCAGTTGTGTACATATATACACAGCATCTTTGTCTGTTCATCTATTGATGGACACTTAGACTGCTTCCATAACCTGGTTGTTGCAAATGATGCTACTGTGAGAATGAAAAAAAGTAGTGAAAGTGTTAGTTGCTCAGTTCTGTGCCACTCTCTGCAAACCCATGGACTGTACCTGCCAAGCTCCTCTGTCCATGGAATTTTCCAGGTAAGAACATTGGCGTGGATAGCCATTCCCTGCTCCAGAGGATCTTCCTGACCCAGGGTTCAAACTCCGGTCTCCTGCACTGCAGCAGATTCTGACACTGAACTGACAGATTCTTTACTGTCTGAGCCACTAGGGAAGCAAGTGAGCACTGGCGTGCATGCATGCATGTTAAGTTGCTTTAGTTGTGTCCAACTGTTTGTGACCCTGCGGACCATAGCCCACCAGGCTCCTCTGTCATTGGGATTCTCCAGGCAAGAATTCTGAAGTGGTTTGCCATTCCCTTCTCCAGGGGATCTTCCTAACCCAGGGATCAAACCCACATCTCTTATGTCTCCTGCATTGGCAGGCATAATCTTTATCACTAGCACAACCTGGGAAGCCCGAAGATATGTACAGGTGTGTATATCTTTTCAAATTAGTGTTTTCATTTCTTCAGAAGTGGGATTGCTGGATCATATGATCATTCTTAATTTTTTGAGAAACCTTCATACTGTTTTCCATGGTGACTGCACCAATTTACATTCCCACCAATAGTCCACAAGGGTTTCCTTTTCTCCAAATTTTTACCAACACTTGTTTTTTGTTGTTCATTTTATAAAAACCATTCAGACAGGTATGAGGTGATGTCTGCCATATTATGGTTTGGATTTGCATTGCCCTAGTGATTAGTGACATTGAACATTCTTTTCCTCTGTCTTCTGACCACCTTTATGTCTTCCTTGGATAACTGTCTATTCAGGTCTTCTACTCATTTTTAAATTGGGTTGTTTCTTTTGCTTTGCTTATTTTCTTTTTCATGATTATTCATTTTATATTGAGTTGAAGGAATTCTTTATATATTTTGGATATAACGCCCTTATCAGGTATATCACTTGCAGATAACTTCTCCCATTCAGTAGGTTGCCTTTTCATTTTGTTGATGGCTTTCTTTGCTATGCAAAAGCTTCTTAGCTGATATAGTCCCATTTGTTTAATTTTGCTTTTGGTACCCTTGCCTGAAGAGACAAATTCTTAGATTGCTGAGACCAAGGTTAAAGAGCAGCTGCCTTTGTTTTCTTTTAGGAGTTTATGGTTTCAGGTGTTACATTTAAGTCTTTTTTTTTTTTTTTTTACATTCTTTAATCCATTTTGAGTTTACTTCTTTTTTTAGTATAAGAAAATGGCTCAGTTTCAGTCTTTTGCATGTCGCTGTCCAGGTTTCCCATCACCATCTATCGAACAGACTGTCTTTTCCCTACTATATATTCTTGTACCACTTTTAATAAATTAATTGACCATGTAAGCATGGGTTTATTTCTGGACTTCTGTTCAGTTTCACTGATCTATGTATCTGTTTTTGTGCCAGTACCATACTGTTTGTTTACTATAGTTTTTTTAGCATAGTTTGAAACCAGGGAACACGATACTGCTCACATTGTTCTTCTTTCTTAAGACTGCATTGATTATTCAAGGTCTTTTGTGATTCCATACAAATTTTAGGATTATTTGTTTCACTTCTGTGAAAAATGCCATTCATATTTTGATAGGGCTTGTATTGAATCTGTAGATTGCTTTGAGTAATATGGACATTTTAACAATATTAATTCTTTCAGTCCATGAACATGGTATATCTTTCCATTTATTTATATTGTCTTCAATTTCTTTTATCAGTGTCTTATAGTTTTCAAAGTATAGCTCTTTTACCTTGTTAGTTAAATTTATTCCTTGGTATTTTTTTTTTTTGAAGTTACTGTAAGTGGAATTATGTTCTTATTTCTCTGATAGTTCATATTAGTGTATAAAAACAACGAATTTCTGTATGTTGATTTTTGTATCCTGCAGCTTTAATGAATCCATTTATTGTAGTAGTTTTTTGGTGGAGTTTTTTTTTTCTCTTTTTATAGTGTCATGTCATCTGCAAACAGTGATAGTTTTTACTTCTTCCTTTTCAATTTATAATTCTTTTTACCTCTTTTTGTCGGACTGCTGTGGCTTAGACTCTCAATACTGTGTTGAATAAAAGTGATGAGAGTCAGTTCAGTTGCTCAGTTGTGTCCGACTCTTTGTGACCCCATGAATCACAGCATGCCAGGCCTCCCTGTCCATCACCAACTCCTGAAGTTTACTCAGACTCAATCTCCATCGAATCAGTGATGCCATCCAACCATCTCATCCTCTGTCATCCCCTTCTCCTCTTGCCCTCAGTCTTTCTCAGCATCAGGGTCTTTTCCAATGAGTCAGCTCTTCACATCAGGTGGCCAAAGTATTGGAGTTTCAGCTTCAACATCAGTCCTTCCAATGAACAGCCAGGACTGATCTCCTTTAGGATGGACTGGTTGGATCTCCTGGCAGTCCAAGGGACTCTCAAGAGTCTTCTCCAACACCACAGTTCAAAAGCATCAATTTTTCTGTGCTCAGCTTTCTTTATAGTCCAACTCTCACATCCACACATGACCACTGGAAAAACCATAGCCTTGACTAGATGGACCATTGTTGGCAAAGTAATGTCTCTGCTTTTTAATATGCTGTCTAGGTTGGTCATAACTGTCCTTCCAAGGAGTAAGTGTCTTTTAATTTCATGGTTGCAATCACCATCTGCAGTGTTTTTGGAGCCCAGAAAATAAAGTCAGCCACTGTTTCCACTGTTTCCCCATCTATTTCCCATGAGGTGATGGGACCAGATGCCATGATCTTCGTTAAAGAGGAGCTTTAAGCCAACTTTTTCACTCTCCTCTTTCACTTTCATCAAGAGGCTCTTTAGTTCTTCTTCACTTTTTGCCATAAGGGTGGTGTCATCTGCATATCTGAGGTTATTACTATTTCTCCTGGCAATCGTGATTCCAGCTTGTGCTTCCTCCAGCCCAGCGTTTCTCATGATGTACTCTGCATATAAGTTAAATAAGCAGGGTGACAATATACAGCCTTGACGCACTCATTTTCCTATTTGGAACCAGTCTGTTGTTCCATGTCCACTTCTAACTGTTGCTTCCTGACCTGCATACAGGTTTCTCAAGAGGCAGGTTAGGTGGTCTGGTATTCCCATCTTTCAGACTGTTCCACAGTTTATTGTGATCCACACAGTCAAAGGCTTTGGCATAGTCAATAAAGCAGAAATAAATGTTTTTCTGAAACTCTCTTGCTTTTTCGATGATCTAGCAGATGTTGGCAAATTGATCTCTGGTTCCTCTGCCTTTTCTAAAACCAGCTTGAACATCTGGAAGTTCACCGTTCACGTATTGCTGAAGCCTGGCTTGGAGAATTTTAAGCATCACTTTACTAGATGTGAGATGAGTGCAATTGTGCGGTAGTTTGAGCATTCTTTGGCATTGCCTTTCTTTGGGATTAGAATGAAAACTGACCTTTTCCTGTCCTGTGGCCACTGCTGAGTTTTCCAAATTTGTTGGCATATTGAGTGCAGCACTTTCACAGCATCATCTTTCATGATTTGAAATAGCTCAACTGGAATTCCATCACCTCCACTAGCTTTGTTCATAGTGATGCTTCCTAAGGCCCACTTGACTTCACATTCCAGGATGTCTGGCTCTAGGTGAGTGATCACACCTTCGTGATTATCTGGGTCATGAAGATCTTTTTTGTACAGTTCTTCTGTGTATCTTGCCACCTCTTCTTAATATCTTTTGCTTCTGTTAGGTACCTACCATTTCTGTCCTTTATGGAGTCCATCTTTGCATAAAATGTTCCCTTGGTATCTCTAATTTTGTTGAAGAGGTCTCTAGTCTTTCCCATTCTATTGTTTTCCTCTATTTCTTTGCATCAATCACTGAGGAAGGCTTTCTTATCTCTCCTTGCTATTCTTTGGAAATCTGCATTCAAATGGGAATATCTTTCCTTTTCTCCTTTGCTTTTCCCTTTCCTTCTTTTCACAGCTATTTGTAAGTCCTCCTCAGGCAGCCATTTTGCTTTTTAGCATTTCTTTTTCTTGGGGGTGGTCTTGATTCCTGTCTCCTGTGCAGTGTCACGAACCTCCATCCATAGTTCATCAGGCTCTCTGTCTATCAGATCTAGTCCCTTGAATCTATTTCTCACTTTCACTGTATAGTCATAAGGGATTTGATTTAGGTCATACCTGAATGGTCTAGTGGTTTTTTCCACTTTCTTTAATTTCAGTCTGAATTTGGCAATAAGGAGTTCATGATATGAGCCACAGTCAGCTCCTGGTCTTGTTTTTGTTGACTGTATAGAACTTCTCCATCTTTGGCTGCAAAGAATATAATCAGTCTGATTTTGGTGTCGACCATCTGGTGATGTCTGTGTAGAGTGTTCTCTTGTGTTGCTGTGGACAACCTTATTTTGTTATTGATCGTAGAGGAAAAGCTTTCAGTTTTTCACCACTGTATATGTTAGCTGTGGGTTTGTCATATATGGCCTTTATTATGTTGAGGTATGTTCCCTTATTCCCACTTTGAGAATTTTTCTTATAAATCGATGTTGAATTTTGTCAAATGCTTTTTCTTTATCTACTGGGATGATCATATGATTTTCATTCTTCATTTTGTTAATGTGGTTCGTGTCTGTGCTCAGTTGATTCAGTCATGTCTGACTTTTTGTGATCTCAGGGATGTAACCCACCAGGCTCCTCTGTTCATGGGATTCTCCAGGCAAGAATACTGGAGTGGGTTGCCATGCCCTTCTCCAAGGGAACTTCACAACCCTGGGATTGAACCCTTGTCTCCTGAGGCTTCTACATTGCAGGCAGAATGTTTACTGCTGAGTCACTGAGGAAGTCTTTAATGTGGTTTATTGGGATACATTTGCAGATCAGAAGCTTTTTAAAGAGTAAGTTCTTTGGCTTATAATCATTTATTTTTTTCTCTCAGTGCATTACAAGTAAGTACCTGTTTAATACCTGTTAAATATTTTTGTGTAAGATGCTATGCTAAGGATTCTTTGGAACAAAGAAATGCAAGATTCATATCTTGTTATCACAGTCTTGGAGTTCAGCTGGAAGATGTGACAGAAACTCTAAATGACAGTATACATCAAGAGAGATAGGAAAGTAAAACAAAGTATTGTTCTAAGTTTTCAAATAATCCAGTTAGGAGAAAATGATATCAGCTCTCAATAGAACATAGAGAATGCAGAGGATATTGACTTAAAAGGACAAGAATAGATGTGGAAGGTAGGAGAACATAAATGATAATTTGTAAAAAAAAAAAAAAAGATAAGAAAAGGATAAAAAGTATAGCAATAGTTTTAGAACTGGGCCAAAATAAGATGAGACTTGCAAACAATTTACCTAGAGAATAGGGACAAACTTGTCCATGTATAAAAGAAAAAGTTCTTTTGGGGGAAAAGAATATATTAAAATAAATTGCCTTTATTTTTATTAAATACTGTAATGTGTAGAAGAAATAGGAGTTGAAACAGAGCATAGGTGAATATGTCACAGTGAAACACTGAGATATTTATGTGTTACTCAGTAAATAATAGTTCAGTATATAATAGCTAATACAGTGAAGATCTATATTATTTAGGATAATCAGGGAATTTACAGATGTAATTATTGTCATCACCACTAGTAGACCTCGAGAAGTCATGGTATGTAGGCTTAGTGCTCAGAAGCTGGAGCTTCTGAGGTAAAAATTCTTCTTAAAAATAATGGGGCAGAAAAAAGGTTCTGGAAGGTGTGCGCGTGTGTCCTCTGTCACGTCCCACTCTTTGCAACCACATGGACTGTAGCCTGTCAGGCTCCTCTGTTCATGGGATTTTCCAGGCAAGAATACTGGATTGGGTTTCCATTTCCTTCTCCATCTGGAAGGTACAGACAAACAGAATTAATTTCAAGTTCTGACAAAGCTTTAAAAGCAACAGAACTATCTAGTATATTTAGTATAAACACTTTGAAAAGAAGGAGGAGATCATTTTTAATGAGAATGGTGGATAACTAAGATTATTTTTATAGTAAATTAGAAATATAACAATGTATATATTGTTTGTTATATATATTGTATATATTATATATATAACACTGTATATATTATATGTTATGTATATAACAGTGTATATATTATATATATAACAATGTATATATTATTTCAAAAGCTTGAAAGAAATACTCATATTTTTGTGGAAAAGGTTATTTTTTTTTTTTAGAAACATTTATTTTTATTTATTTGACTGCATAGAGTCTTAGTTGTGGCATGTGGGATCTAGTTCCCTGACCAGGGATTGAACCCAGGCCCCCTATATCAGGAGGGCAGAGTCTTAGCCACTGGACCACCAGGGAGTTCCCTGGAAAAGGTTATTTTTGAAAGAATCATTAGCTCTGTTGTTGAGACTTCCAGCTCTGATATGTGTGTCTGTTTGTATGTGTATATGTGTGTGTGTGTGTGTGTGTGTGTGTGTATAATCTTTATCAATGGAGGGACAATTATACTATTTAACAATTCTATCAAATACTTAGAAGATATTGGAAGTCTGGTTATTAATTTTTCACATATGTTCTCGGAACCATCTTTATTTAGCTCCTATTGTTTGCCTCTATTAGTCATGATCATGATAAGAATCAGAATTCTCTCCATTGATTTAAATGAAGAGTTTAATGCAAGGACTATTTATAGCATTTTGGGCAAGTTTCAGGAACAAAGAAAGGATACTGAGGCATTTACAGACTTGCAGTAATAAAAAGCCATTAGAACCCCTAGTTCTAAAGGGAAGAGAAATGGAAATAGTGTTGCTGGAACCCAAGCTGTGTAGAAGGGGCCACTTCCACATGAGCTGTGTTGACACAGAGATGAAGCTAGAAATGTTCCAGTGCCTGAAGTGTGGTCCCAAAGCAGGGAGGAAGTGTAGCAGTGTATATGTTTATTTGAACAAACGAAGAAATCACTCACATTTTGGTTGGAAAGGTTATTTTGGAAAGAATTAGCTTTCCAAAAGCTATAGTTGTTGAGACATCCAGCTCTGATGTGTGTGTGTGTGTAAAATCACTTTAGCCTCAGCTAAAGTTCCAGGCAACATCCAGCATTAAATGACTAGCTTGTGAGTAAAGATGTCTAGCATGATGTCAGTCCTTAGCATTGAGGCATGTTATCTTCTCAGCGGAGGCCCCGCACATAATGCAGGTGAGACATCCCATTTCTGCTGTATCCTGTCAGAATTCTTGACCCAATAAACCACTGAGCATAATGAAATATAAAAACAAAATATCTTGGGTTGTTTTGTTATTCAGCAGTAGAAACTATAATAAAAGCTAATAGTCTGTAAAACATAATTGGTCTTTCGGATCTTTTGATAAATACAGGATCACAACAGGCAAGTCACGTGTTCCCCTTTCTCTGACCCTCATCTTGATCCTGCCTCCATGAGCCTTAGCATTTTGATGGTTAAATAAAGAGGAACCGATAAAGGAAAATAGGGCTGATCCAGAACTATTTCTGTTCCTCCCTGTAGACACTCCACTGTCTACCAGCTCAGCCTTCTTATATGTTAAGTACTCTTATATGCCTTCCAGAGGAGGAAGAGTAGGTGAATGAAGTAGAAAGATGAAAAATCCTCAAGTTCTCCTTATGAGTGAGCATATATGGTCAACAATAGAATTAAAACAAATGAGGAACTTGCAGGGTAAATTTGGATAGATTGTGTAGAGGATCATTTTATGTTCAAGCTTTCCTAGTGGTTTCCAGTGACTGAATGATAATATACCCAGATGACACAGTTTCTGAACAAATAACATATTTTCAAGGTCATGTGGAGTATTAATTGTACTGTAATTTGAACTGTCTATGCAGCTGAAGTTCCATTCCACCTTCTGCATTTTAAAGGAGAGTTGATAGTCTGTGTCAGAAAACAGCAAAGGGATATTATGTCTTCTGTGGTTACCAGTGACCTGATTGTTTGGAATACTGTTTTGCAAGAGAGTCTTAGACTGAGTCTGGGCTTGGCAGAAAAGGGTTTGGATCCACCAGCACTGTCACTGGCAGAAGGAGTGGGGCGGGCGGCTGCAGTAGTGACAGTCTCACTGTACATTTGCCATCGCCAAGGAGAATAAACTAAGGGCTTTCACTGGGGATATGTTCTGGCAACCATGGCCCCTGAAGAAAGGCTGGGAGGAGCAAAATGTAGTTTAGCTTGGAAAAAGACTTGGGCTGATTTTTTAAACAAACTTTATGAAGAGTTCTTCTAGTGGATTAAATGTTTATAGGTTTGAAGGGCACAGCTAGAACTTAGGTCAAAGTATATGGAGATCAGTTTTAGGTCAGTTGATGGAATAGTTTTCTAATTGAAGGTTCCAGAATAAAAGTCATACTCAGCTAGGCCATAAATTCTGTCACTGTAATTGCTCTAGGACAGACTGAATGATTAACTGTCTCAGAGGAGACGAGCACGTGACAGTTGCACAATCCCTTCCCACTATTAAGAGGCTGTTGCAAATGGAATTTAAACTTGCCAGACTTAACTATGAGAGCAACAGGAAACCTTACATAGGTGGTCCTACTCATCCCTTCAACTAATCAGTGCAGCTTAATTTCCAAACTAAATTATGTTTTCAGTTCAGTTCAGTCGCTCAGTCATGTCCGACTCTTTGCGACCCCATGAATTGCAGCACGCCTGGCCTCCCTGTCCATCACCAACTCCTGGAGTTTACTCAAACTCATGCCCATCGAGTCGGTGATGCCATCCAGCCATCTCATCCTCCGTCATCCCCTTCTCCTCCTGCCCCCAAATCCCTCCCAGCATCAGGGTCTTTTCCAATGAGTCAACTCTGCGCCTGTGTTTTACAATTCCCTAATTCTAATATTTCTCTTCCCACACCTGTTATCTTTTTCATTTAGTTCTCTGTTAATGGTGTGGCAATTTCTTAGCTATCTAGGATAAAATATCAGTGCTATGTCTTATCTTCTAATTATGCCTTTCACTCACTCTCTCTGTTCTTTACATATCTGAGAAATCCCGCTTGGTTTTATCTTCTTGGTATCTCTGGAATTAGTGCCTTCTTCTTACTCCCGGTGCTCCAACCCTAAGTAGAATTGTGGTTACCTTTGAGAACCATTGGGCTTCCCTGGTGGCTCAGAGGTTAAAGCATTGGCCTGCAATTCCGGAGACCTGGGTTCGATCCCTGGGTTGGGAAGATCCTCTGGAGAAGGAAATGGCAACACAGTCCAGTACTCTTGCTTGGAAAATTCCTTGGATGGAGGAGCCTGGTAGGCTACAGTCCAGGGGTCGCGAAGAGTTGGACACGACTGAGCGAGTTCACTTCACTTCACTTCACTTTGAGAACCATTAATATAGCCTCAGAAGGTCCTCATTCTTCTGATGTTTTGCCTGTAGGCTAACCTACATCCTCACAGAGAACTGATGTTTCCAGAGCACACAGCTCTGAACATACTGAATATATTGTCACATTGTGTCATCCAGGCTCTGGGTGATTAGGCTACACCCTGGCTTTCCTTGCCTCTTCCCTCACCCACCTACCTTTCTGTCTCTCCTTAGCACTCAAAATATGTTCCATGAGTCTGTTGGGTTACTTGGGAGCTTGTTAGGATTGCAGTTTCAGAACCCACTCCAGACCAAATGAATCAGAATCAGTATTTTAACAGGATTCCTCAGTGATTTGTTTGCACCTTACAATTTACTGTTGGGTCTCAACAAACCAAAATCCTTTTTGTTTTATGGCCCATTGTAAAGCGACCTCTTTCCTAAGGACATTTTCATTCTCCAGCTAGAATTAATTTCTTCCCATTCTGGTCTTCCCGTAATAGTGTTCTGAATCTCATAATACCTAATATGTTTTGCCTTATAAAAAGGTATGTTTATTTCTCCTCTCTAAAATCTTGATTGCCTGTCTAGCTCCAATAAATTAAACTCCTTGAAGGTAGAAGAATAGGAACTCTAAATATTAATGGAATAAATACATTAATGAATTATATGGCCTGTGCATTTTTTTTTCATACAGACTGACACAGTTATCACAGTAATTTGCCACTGATCTGTTTTCAGTAAATTTGGTTTGTATTGTATTGGTCTTTCCAGTCAGGTTACTAGACCAAATAGAATTTAAAATAAATTTGTCTTGATAAATGGTGAGTAAATGTTATTGATGGATGACACAAAGCTGTGTTGAGCATCAGTCCTAACAAAATCTCCTATTTAGATTTCATTAGGAGAGATAAACACAAAGAATTTAAAAACCCAAGGAAATCATTTAGAAACCTTTTATTTGGAAAAATAAATCCTGTTAAGCCAATAACACCTGTCTCAATCAGGGGGCTTAGTTGCAAGCAATGGAAATCAGCTCTGGCAGGAAGAATGAAATAGTAGCTCGCAGAGTAGATTTGAAGGCTGGAAATGCAGATACAGGAAAGGGCAGGCTCTAGAAGTATCTATGTTGTTGAGTTGCTAAGTCGTGTCCAACTCTTTTGCAACTCCATGGACTGTAGCCTGCCAGGCTTCACTGTCCATGGAATTTCCCAGGCAAGAGTAACAGAGTGGGTTACCATTTCTTTCTCCAGGTGATCTTCTCGACTCAGAGACTGAACCTGCATTTTCTGCATTGCAGGTAACTTCTTTATTGCTGACCAACCAGGGAAACAGCAGAATCTATACCCAGTTTTATATTTGGAAATAAGATTGGATGTTGTGTAGCTAAAAGAAAATAAAATCCATGAAAACCTTTAGGGAGAAGAACTATATATTTCTTTTGTGCAGATAACATTATTTTGTTTATTGGTCAGTGGCACTGGAGAAAATTATTACAAGCATTTCAGGAAAATAATATTAGAAGACCAGATTTGAATTTAATATACTTTATTCCATTGAGTTTTGAAGATGGCGTTTTATTTTTGCAGTTTGGGGGCTCTGATAGGATGTTCTAGTGTAACCCTGATAGCCTGCTAGTTTTTACAAGTGGCTAGTGTAACAAAGGTCCGTCTGGTCAAGGCTATGGTTTTTCCAGTGGTCATGTATGGATGTGAGAGTTGGACTGTGAAGAAAGCTGAGTGCCGAAAAATTGATGCTTTTGAACTATGGTGCTGGAGAAGACTCTTGAGAGTCCCTTGGACTGCCAGGAGATCCAACCAGTCCATCCTAAAGGAGATCAGTCCTGGGTGTTCATTGGAAGGACTGATGCTGAAGCTGAAACTCCAGTACTTTGGCCACCTCATGCGAAGAGTTGATTCATTGGAAAAGACCCTGATGCTGGGAGGGATTAGGGGCAGGAGGAGAAGGAGACGACAGAGGATGAGATGGCTGGACGGCATCACTGACTCGATGGGCATGAGTTTGAGTAAACTCCGGGAGTTGGTGATGGACAGGGAGGCCTGGCATGCTGTGATTCATGGGGTTGCAGAGAGTCGGATACGACTGAGCGATTGAACTGAACTGAACTGAGTATGATCAAAATAAAACACAGACTCAATAGTTATGTAGTTGTAGTGTTCAAAATTTATTTTTTTATGCATTTTAAAATTGTATCAAACACTTTTCAAAGAGGATATTAGACTAAAAGTTAAACATTTACAGTTACTTTAAGAAGATACTTTAAAGTTGTCTCAATGAACAAATAAAAATTTATAGGCTTGAATGGTTTTGTCTGTTTTAAACAAAATATTTGATTAACTCTGACACTACATATATCTAGTCACCCTGGATAATGCAGTGTTGCTTGTACTATTAATAAAAAAGGATGTCAGACAACCAAAATTATTAGCAAATACTGATATAAAAATCAATAAAACACACCTATGATAAAATAGAACAGAAGGTTAAATTGGCAGTTGTTAAAACTGATACTGAAATAATTCTTTTTGACTTTGAGAAATTCTTTGGTATGACATACCCTTTGAAAATTGTTTTTAACTGACTTTATTGAGATGTAATTATATACCACAAAATTCATCCATTTTGGGTAGATGATTTTTTTTTACAGTAAATTTACTGAGTTGTACAACCATCACTGTCAACTAGTTTTAGAACAATTTCATTTTCTACCCAAAATCTGTCATTCCATTTTCAGTTAGTACCCATTTTTACTCCCAGCCATAGACAACTACTAATCTCCTATTTTCTGTCTCTGTAAATTTGCCTTTTTAGGACATTTCACATAAAAGGAATCATACATTTTTTTGTGTGTCTGGTTTCTTTTATTTAGCATAATATTTTATTTTTCTAATCATTTAAATTTTTTTGCTATAAGAAATAGAAGTTTTATTCTAAAATGAGAATCAGAGCTTGTTCGTTTAAAATGAAACATTAGGAATAGAAATCCTGTTAAGAATTAAAATGAAAACCTTATTATGCATGACCAAAAACAAAAGGTAAACTCTTGTTATATTGGTTTTCAAAATTGGGGGAAAAAAGTCCCTCATTCATTCTTTTGTACTAACTCTGAAAAGGTTAAGTGTGTGCATCTGTGTGCATACATACATAACACATATGTACATGAATACATCTGTATTTAACCTGAATGAAGTTTGAATGGTATTTTTGGTCAGGCTCCACTAGATAATGCTGTAGTACAAACAGCCTCAAGTTCTTAGTGGCTTATCTGCAAGAAAGACTTCTTTTTTTCCTCGTGTATATGTCAACTGTGACTGACTGTGAGTCTGGTCCAGGCTTTGGATCTACTTCATCTGGGGATCAAGACTGAAGAAGTGATGCCATCTTCCACAAAGGTTTTGTGGCAAATCCTATGTAAATGGTGTGTTGAACCTTTCTGAATAAGGAAAGCGAATTTTTTTCTATAGCATATTAAATACAAGCAAGACAATTTTCCACTAGATAAGAAATTACTCAACATAATTGAGATAAATGGAAAGGCATTAGTCATGATTAATATCCTGCAATTGGTTAATGCTCATGAATAATCTGGGGAAGATCATACAGATCCTTAACAACCGCTAGCCGTGCAGCTGGCGCCTTACTTTGGATTTCAGGTGCAGCATTCATTTATCCTGGAGTTCTCCATTCCCTTTTTTTTCAAGACCTATCAGATGAAAATGTGAATACTTCAAATTCTGCCACAGTAAATGTCAATTTAAGTTTTGTTGGTTATACCTTCATCAAATCCTCTCTTCTACCTGTTTGCCTCCTTTCTGGTCCCTCAGCATTGTAAGTGCTTTCCTGCCGTAGGCATTATTGGATTCCTGGACTGGAATCCACTTGCCTCCTTGTCTTTCATGGCTGGCTCCTTCTCACTTCACCTCCTTAAAGACACCCTCCCTAATAGCTCTCTCAAAAGCATTCCTCTCGCTCCTTGCCTTAAACACTCCAGCATATCACTCTGCTTTCTCTGGAATTTACGCTCTTTCTTTGTATCTGGACTTATTTATTTTTCTGTAGTTTTATTTGTTTATTATCTGTTACCCACCCTGCTAATTACAGTGTAAGCTTCATGAGAGAAGGCATCATGGCAGCCAGTCTTGACCACTATAGAATCCCCAGCCCAGTGCCTAACACGTTGTTGACATTCTATGAATCTTTGTTAAATGAAATAATACTGCTGCGCTCGGTGCTTTTTGTGTGTGCATATGGCTGGTGGCGGCCGATTCTTGGCCCTTCCAATTAAGAAATAAGTGATTTGGAGATAATTATTATCCCTATACTACAGGATTCCCAGGTGGCACTAGTGGTAAAGAGTCTGCCAGCCGATACAGGAGACCTTGGAGACTCAGGTTTGATCCCTGGGTAGAGAAGATCTGCCGGAGGAGGGCAAGGCAACCCACTCCAGTGTTCTTGCCTGGAGAATCCCCATGGACAAAGGAGCCTGGAGGGCTACAGTCCATGGGTTTGCACAGAGTCATACATTGCTTCAGTTACTGAAGCAACTGAGGATGCAAAATCCATTTTAGCCAACTAGTGCACTTCTTGGGAACCATTTTTCAGTATATCCCTGAGTTGGGTGTGCAGTGTTATATCCCCGTGGGACATATTTTCAACCTCTTTGGGAGTTCCGATTAGTATAATTGGTTTTTCTTGGCTTGCTCTGCTTCCAGTTAGCCATCACAGGAATCTACAATAGTAGCACAATAGTAGGTTAGTAGTAGCAGCAGTTGGCTGACACTCTTTCATATATGTATCCATTACCACAGACTTATTTTAAAACAAATTTAGTAGACTCTTATCATTTATGGATTTGACATTCATGGCTTTAAATGTCTTTTACATGGAATGATGTGACATATCTCTAAGCCATACATATAAATGCACCTATGATTTGAAGGACACAGGGGCAGATTCTTAAGGGTCTTTCAGTCTTAATGTTTTACTTATTTTTTTCTTTCTTTTTTACTTGTCCTT